>NC_066583.1:268355415-268690831 GCF_024323335.1 Lathyrus oleraceus | reverse complement strand
AATAAGGAAAGGTGGAAAAGAACAGGAAAGACCTTAATTAGATTTTGGGTTCGGGAGGTACATTATACAAAGGGAAGGTGTTAGCACCCTTTGTATCCATGGTTATCCATGGGCTCTTAATTGCTTGATCACTTATGTTTGTCTGGAAAAAGTGGTTGTGAATTGTTTAGAAAATGTTTTGAAAAGAGAATTTAACTTTGTAATGATTCTTGTATGAATGTATACAAAGTGGTTATCTCGTTTAGTTTTGAAAGTTGTTTAGAAAAATATAACTCGGTAATGATTCTAGTATGAATGTATACCAAGTGGTGATTTTCTAAAAGATGTTTTAAAAGGTGTGGGGTGTGAAAAATATTTTAGGTTGTGAGTCAGCAGTTAAGAGTTATACCTACCCAAGGTCTTTATGGGTATTTCCTATCCTTATGAGGGTAAAACTGTCCTTACTATTGAGAAGTAAGTAGTTTTATCCTTTGGATGTAAAAGGGTCATCGTAGGGTCATCGATTGGTCATGGAAGGCAACATTTGTAAGGATACCTTAGCATTCGAAGGGACGATCATCATTAACCGTAGGCTACAACGACGGGTCATCGAGGGACAAAATCATATATTCGCAAGCAACATCCGAGGGACAATGATTTATTTTATGATGATTTAATCGAAGGGTCTTTGCTAAGTGTATCCCCACATTCGTGGGACGTGAGCATAATACCGGAGTCATAGGGTAACAAAGAGAGGTCCAGGATCACTTATTTAAAGGCAAAGTTTTACAATTAATTAGGTAATTAGGATGAATCTCCACAATGAAATCAATACATTAAAATCAGCTAGGTAATTTAGGGTGGGTCTCCACATTAAAATTAATACATTGAAATCAGTTAAGTGATTTAGGGTGAATCTCCACAAGGGTAACCCACAAATAAAGTGGAATACCTACCAAGCTATCTTTTCCGGGGATATGTGAACCTTTACAAAACTCAGCAAGCATGTCAGAATACCAAATCAGGGTGCAATCGAGAATTACACCACAAAAGAAATCACAACAGTAATAGGATCAGATAAACAATGCATGGCTATGATAAAACATGTCAGATGGGCAAAAAAAATCAGAACAGAAAAGTCAGCTACTGTCATGTTCGCTCCTGCTTCGCCTAGCGAAGGCTTAGCGAATACTCGCTGCATGCTCGCTTAGCGATGTGCTAGCGAGCGGCTGCGGATTCCGGTTTTGATAACAGTACAATTTCAGCCAATTTTATGCCTTATGGCTTTCATTACAGCAATTACATGGTTAATCATTTAATGTATTCAGATACATACTAAAATTCACATGCCAAACTTAAGATATTTTCATAAATTTAATCATAATGCCATATGCAAACTAAGAACATAAGGCGGTAATAGCGATGCAAACCTGTTTGCAAATTGAATTGCGACCTTGGATTGGCAAATCGGATTGAATTGGGCAGAGGTAACCTTGATGCCGCTGAGTTCCTTCAGGGTTTGCCTCCAGGGTTCGCCGTTTGTGAGCGTTAGGGTTTGTTTGCTAGGGTTCTCCTTTCTCCGTTTTCGTCCCCTCTTCCTGAATGAAGCTCTGCTATTTATAATACTCTTTTTGTGACCTAATGGGCTCAGAATGAAGCCCAGAATTTTCTGGTATTCGCAAGCTTCGCTAGGCGAGTATTGTAGCGAAGGGTTCGCTAGGCGAAGGATTTGCTCGCCTAGCGAGCATGCCAGTTTGGGCCATTTTCTGGATTTGGCCATCTGCGAGCTGGGTTTTGGTTCCTTTAAGTTCAACGCCTTGGAAAATAAGTTGGGGTGCCTCAAAAATGTCTTGCAAAATTAACGGGCGAATTTTGGGGTATGACAAATGGTAAACATACTCTTACGTGCCTCCTCCAAAACTCTCCTTCTTAACTCTACACCATTCATAGAAGATATCCTTTGAGTAAATAAAAGGACTCCATTTATAGCATGAGTAAAACCATTTAAGTTGATATTGCTTGTAATTCCTCATCTAACAATTGAATTTGTCTAATCCTTTCCCTCAAATAGGATGTAACATTCAAGTTTTCCATCATCACACCATTCTGAGTCCATGGGAAGTGAAGGTTAAGATTCCAAAACTTATCTAACAAATCATACTCCAACATCATTAATTCAACCTTGTGTATTTGCTTCCGACTTAACACATCAGCCACCTTATTTGCCTTACTCGGATGATACTTCAAGTCAAAATCAAAGTCCCTCAATTATTCCATCCATCTTCTTTGTCGCATGTTCAACTCTTTTTGACCAAACATATATTTTAAGCTCTTTCGGTTGGAATATAAATTTCTTTCTCCTCACAAACCATTGTACACCAAATTAGCGGAAAGTCAATCCATTCCCAATACTACAACAATCTTCTTAAGCGGTAAACATATAAGATCAATCTGGAGTACACTACTATTCACCGATAGCGAACAATTTTCACATACTCATTGCGTCTCTACAACATCCTTTGTGGTGGTAGTCACCACCATCAGAATATATAAAGGAATTTCTCTAAGTCCAAGATGCTCTACATACTGGTTCGATATAAAAGAGATGGTTATTCAAGTGACACATACCAACGATTAAATCATTATTCCCTTTTGCCTTTTTAGCATTCAGAGTATTAACTCGGTCAATATTTTCCCTTGCACCTGATCCTTCCTCTGAGGCCAATCCCTAGCCACATGACCCTATTTCTTGCAAAGAAAACACTTAAACACCCCTTCAAGTACATCTCATATAATGAAACTTCTTACACATCTGACAATGAGGAGGTTGGAAGGATCTTGCACTCTGAACTTGTTTTCCTTTAAAAGATTGAGGCTTGAGCCTAAAATGATGACTTGGTCTCCCTTGGTCCTTCTGACCAAACCTACTCTGATCTCTTTCCTCTTGAACCCATTTTAAACTATTCTGCCATATAAGATTCTCTCAACAATTCTCTATAAGTAGTGAAGTCTCTCCGAGAAACGCCTTGAGAATTTTCACTTCTTAATCCAAACATAAACTGATCCACCATTCATCTCACATTTGATGCATACATGGCCTACCTGAAGTAGACAACCATGTTCTCAAACTTCTTAGCATAACCTGCCACTGACATGTTACTTTGCTTAAGTTACTGGATTTCAAATTCTTGTTGTGTCCTCAAAATACTTGTAAAATACTAATCAAGGAAAGTAATCTTAAAATGTTCTAAGTATTCCCTTATTAGTCATAAGGGTCGAGGCACTATCCCACCACCTAGCAACAAGAGCCTTCAACATATGTGAAGCAAAAGTTACCTTGTTCTCTTTACTACAAGGCACAATCTGAAACACTTTCTCCATATTAGACAATCATTCACGAGCCTTCAATGGATCCAAACTACCTTGGAATTTAGGAGGATTCATCCTAAAGATTTCCTTAAAGTTTCCACCCAAAGCAACTTGTGGAACAATTGGTGGTAGGGAATCACAATTCATTTGTTGCATCGTATGTTGCATAAATTGTAGAAACTGAGGCGGCAACTGAGTGCCATTGTGTTCAACCGATGGTTCTGACTCCTCATTCCGAGTTCTGGGCCTTCCTGGACCTCTGCGTCTGTCAGTCATACTCCTAAATTTCATACATATAGGATTAAGTTGATAAGGCTCAATACTATAATATATGACATCAAGGAAAACTACGATAATACACATATGAGGCAAAAATTGTTTTACTTATGATGTTTCATGGCTAGGCCGAGAATCAACCTACCCTAATATCAATTGTAACACCCACACATAATATACATCTAGAAAATATATTACATATAGTGTAATTTGGTACTTATACACATAAGTACCTATCGACATCAACATATACACATGTCCAAAATAAATAATATACAAGATGGCACATGTTATACAAAGGTGCCTAATAAAAAACTAAGAGCTATGTACACATTATACCATGTACAATATCCACAACGGAAGATCGTCAAAAGAAAGTATATGAAACATCATCAGGCAAGCTTATCATTACCTTTCACCTACATAGAACCAACTGAAAACAACAATAATAGTGGGATGAGATAATAATGTCAGTGAGTTCCCATATTCTATGAGTCAACTCGGCTCTACAGGGATCTCTTATCAATTCTTAACTTAAGTCATTCAACCTTGTCCTACTTGTGTTAACTTATACAATAGAACAAGACTTAAGCATCTAAGGGATATTTGCATTGTATGAAAACATGTAAGTTGAGTTCACTTAACTCAATAAATCACTATTTAAAAAACATCACAAAGCATCAATTCCTGACCGGGCCTACGTCTAAGGCAAAGTTCGGGTCACTGATGTTTTGTATGATTCAACTTTCTTATATATGAACTAAGAAGAGAAACTGAAGAAAGTAGAAGTAGAGGACAAAGTGAGAGAGAAGAGGAGTGCAGAGAAAGTAATGAAATTGCTTTTACTCATTTGTTAATTTTGTAATTATATATTTTTCACTCTTCTTAATTTAAGTCCTTTGTTTTAATGTATCAATCGACAATTATTTTTTGAGTAAATCTCTTAGGTTTAGTCTCAGCATTATCAATTTTTTTTGTCATTAATTGTTCTAAAGTTTTAGAGTTCGTTTGAATCAATCTTATTTTTTATTTTTTAAAATATATTTTATAAAACTGTTTTAGAAAAGTGTTTTTAAGGAGACAATAATTAAAAAATTTGTTTGATAACATGATTTTTCAAAATTGTTTTACATATCAGAAAATAAAATATTTATTTGATAAACTAATTTTCAAAAATAGTTTTAGAGATGAGAAAAATAAAAAAAAAATTATTTGGTAATCTGGTTTGTAAAAATTATTTTATTAACTAATCTAAAACTAAAAAAATATTATAATAAAAAAAATTGTAATAACTTGTGTATATATATATATATATATATATATATATATATATATATATATATATATATATATATATATATATATATATATATATATATATATATATATATATATATATATATATATATATATATATATATATATATATATATATATATATATATATATATATATATATATATAGTGAGAGAAAGAGATATTCCCGATAGTTGTTAGAGACTCTGCACATGTGATTATGTAGAATTTGTGAATATCTTTTTTTTTCAATTTTTGGATTGAGGCATTGATAAAGGATTATTTGGGTCTAAGCTAGAAAATTAGTAGTGAGGGAGGTAGTGGAAGACTTGTTCTCCCTCAAATTATGCAGGAGATGAATTTTCTCCTTGAATCGGTCCTTTGTTCAAGTACTTGCTTGGACATTTTACTGGTTACATGGATAGACAAATGGATCGATCCATGTGACCTAAGCACAATTTGAAATTGCATTGTAGTTAGTATTATTATTTTGATGTTCTGCCAATTATATGTTATAGGTGTGTTTGTAAGTCAAGGTTTTCTGGAAGTCTTGATTCGAACCAGACATCCTATAATTCGAATCGTGAACTTACTTGGATGTGAAGAAGTTGTCTTTACTAGTGTAATTCAAATTAGAGAAGTTTGTGATAATCCGTTGAATTCTTATGTTTTGAAAACACATAAAATTAACCTAATACCAAAATTTTCTTTATCAAGAAATTTGAGAGAAATCATGAAAATATTTTATCGTTCATCAACCAATTATCTCTGAAATTCAACCTTGGTGAGAAATCTCATAGAGTGTTGAGAGTGTGAGAATTATACAGTTGTGTTGTGTGAGATCCTTTAAACACTACTCATCATCATCAACCTCATATCAAGAAATCATTTTTATGTATCTCAACTCTAAAGATTGAATGTGAGAGGGAGATTGAGGTACATTAGGGAATCTAATGATTTTGTTGTGAAGTTTTATTGTTTGTATCAGATAAAGCATAGTTTCTTAATCACTTCGTTGATTGGTGTTTGTCGAGCAAGAGAAGAGTTTTCTTCATACTCCAAGGAAGACTTTGGTGGATCCTAGTAAAGGTTGTCGTAGAACACAGTCTAGAGTTGTCCTCATTCGGTGATAGAACAATAGCTTACACAAGTCTTTGTCAGATTCGAGTAAAGGGTATTGCAGAATTGAAGTTTCGAGTTGTCAAACCTCAAATTTTACTTGGTTCCCTTTTTATAACTTTTAAAAGCTTTTCATTTCAAATGGATCAATTATTTCGGTTAGTAGTGTGGTAGGAATGACAATCATAGAGTCCTGAGTTTGAATCCTACCAGAGTCTTGATTTGATTTTTTTTATTAATTAGGCTTTTTTGTTTCTCATTTTTTTATATTCACATTTTATGATTTATTTTCTATTTTTATTTTTCATTTTTTATTATTATTACTATTTTATCATTGTTTTATTATTATTATTATTAATTATTATATTTAATAATTATTTGAAAAAAAAATTATTATTATTATAAGAATAAAACAAAATATCAAAAAAAAAGTCTCAAATCAAGAAACACGTTTTTTCAATTCATCACTAAATTCATGGTTTCCAAAAGTTCAAAACACATGTCATTTGCCTCCACCCATTATCCCCACTTCTATGCTTTACTATGATTTTATAAAAAGAAATTGGTTTTAAATTTGGTCGTTTTAATGGAACGATCTATTCAACCCCCTTCTAGATATTATTGTATTTACAATCTCGCCCAATACAATTGGATGTCCCATTTATCCTATTTTGGACAATCCATTTCTTAGTTTCACAAGGTTGAATGCCTTAACGTGGTTTACTTTACTTGTGTCATTTAGAACTATCTTGTTTACAGATCAATAAAATTATCCCAATACACAGTCCAGTAAGCATGAGGCTTTTGAAATGGCGAAGTGATTTAATCTAGACAGAGACAATTGATTTATGGAGGAGACCGACACAGTTGAATCCTTCAAGCAAGATTTTATAAAAGCGAATTTCTCAAAAAAAATAAACTTAAATAGTAGCGTCCTTCAAACAACTATGCATTATGTGATGAATAATAATTTATGTCAAAAAGTTAAAATAATTAAATAAAAAATTGTAAAATTCTTTTAAGTAAATTATAACAACGTTAAAACTTTGAATAAACAAAAAAGTTAGTATAATATTTAGAAGTGGAAGGGATAAATTTGTATGAAATTAATTTTTTATTATTTAAAGGATTTAAATTAAAATTAAACTATTATCAATTTAATAAATATTTAACAGTGGCAGTTGATTTAATTTGATTTAGTTTAAATAAATATAATAATACGAACAAAAATAAATAATGGGATAGTCTGTTCATTAGCAAGAAAAGTTATATAGTAAAATTAATTAAGAAACACTAAAAAGAGAATTAAATTTTATATAATTTTTTTTTTGGAAAGCTAACATATGCAAAAATAGCATATATGAATAAAGGCAACGTCATGACTAGGGGTGTTCAAAACCAAATTAATCCAATAGTAAATTGTAAACTAAACCAAACCAAATCAAAACTGCAAAAAAAATGCATTTGCTTCGGATGCGTTTCGGCCATTTTTTAACAAATTCGCACAGTTTGATTTGGTTTGTGATTTGTGTGTTTCAAATTGAACCAAACCAAACCGCATTATGTTACAACTCAAACTTCAATTATCTCACATCCAACTCAAAATTCAAACTTAGTATGCCTTAACCTTACAATTAAAAATAATTTTCTATTATTTACATTTAGGATTTCAATTTCAATCTTCTTAAATCTCTCCTAGTAGTATCGCACATTCTTCTCATCTTCTTTACCATGTAGGTTTTGTTGAATTGTAATTTCTTGTGTCAAAGCAGGTTGCTCGACATAGTAAGGAAGTGTCAAACCACATATGCCTATTTTAGTATTGTTAGCCAATTTTGGACTTTTATAGTTTTGGGCTTTGACTTGAGGTCTAAGTTAACCTAAATCTATAAATAGAGGGAGTAATCCTTATTTTGTAACAGAGGTGAATAGAGTATTCACAACACTTTAATTCACGGTATTTTGCAGTTGCAAAGTAAATAAGAAGTTTTTCACAGTTTGTGGACAGAGAGAAACTCTACAAAATTTTATTACTCCTCTCCTTCATCGTTATTTACTTTCTTTCTCCATTGTCCTTCTCTTTTCATTGCTATTATGTGGGCAATAACAATCTTGTTCGTCAAGATTGATTGAAATTCTCCATAGGTTTTGGGGGATTTCCAACATCTGGTATCAAGAGCTCCGGTTTAATCGATTTGTGGGAAGAAAATCACAATGGCAACAAATCATCCAAACGGGCATTTTCCAGCAAATCTACTTCTCAAGAATAACAATTATGAGAATTGGTGCTAGCAGATAAAGGTTGTATTCTGTTATCAAGATCTTTGGGATCTTGTGAAGGAAGGAGTAACAACGCTTGCAGAAGCCGCGACAGGTCAAGAAAAGGTTGCACATAAAGAATTGAAGAAGAAAGATTATAAAGCTCTCTTTATAATCCATCAGTGTGTTGATGCAGATAACTTTGAAAAGTGAAATTCTGGTATCAGATATAAGATGTCGAAGGTAATGTCACGACGCTAATATCTGTTAATACACAATGGATAATTAAACAAAATTATAAAGCAAATCACACAAGCAATTGTTAACCCAGTTCGGTGCAACTCACCTATGTCTGGGGGCTACCAAGCCAGGAAGGAAATTCACTATAATAGAATTAGTTCAAAGACTATCCGTACACTTCACCAAGTTACAGTCTTTCTCACCTAATCTCTACCCGTGTAATTTCTACCTAAGCACTCTTAGATATGAGAACCCACTCACTTCCCTTACAATCACACACCCGTGATTTTAAATAACAATCCCTTGTGAAAAGAAAATACTTTTCAATTACAAACTCTTGATTTTACTTCACAGTTTCAATCAAGAAGACACACTCTTGATCTTGCTTCACAGCTTTGATCAAGAAGACAAATCAGTCCAATTCAATCATCAATGGATGACTTGAATGACCTACAGACACAAACCCTAGCTCTCTCTCTAAATTTCGCTCAGTCTTGGTTGTGTGTTCAAACAGGTTTTCTGAGTCCCCTTTTATAGAAACATTGGACATCTTGAAAACCCTAAATCTATTTTCCAATCAAATCTTTTTATAACAGCTGTATAGATCTCCCTAGAAAATAAGTAAATCTGGTTGAAATCCCTGATAGAATGCGCCAGCTAGCCATATCTTCAATCAACCAATGATTTCCATTAATTGTGCAATCACAAAACACCAAACATTCATACTGAATGTTCTGTGTACAGGATGTCATGACATCGGGTCTGACATCTGGAAAAATCCTGCATAATCCATATTTCTTTTAATAGCAGGTACAACCATATCAGATATCATGACATTGTGTATGTCATCTGAAACAATCCTGCATGAACATGTCTTCCAGTTAAGCTCCAACAGGTACAACCAATATTAGAAGCCTTGTCATTACATATGGCATTCTGAAACAATCCTGCTTGCACATGTTCTTTAACTCCAGTAGGTACATAGGATATCTTATGTTAAGACATCACACATGACATCTTGTGAACACTCTTTGTTTTACCAAAATTGCTGCCAACACTTAGAATCAACAAACTCCACCTTTGGCAAACTTTGGCTAAAACATATATCTGTCCTTTTTGTTCACAAGGCAAACTATCAGCAGTTTAAACCACATAACAGTAGTTTAATCAACAGCAGAAGCAAAAACAATTACTAGTTATGGCTACTAGTAATACACATATGCACAAGGGTACTTCTCATCCCCCTAAATTTGTGCAACAATCAACAGAATTACTAGTTATGGATGCAACTAGTAAGACACACAAATGCACAATGCACAAGGGTACTTCTTCTCCCCCTAAATCTGTGCATTCACCAAAAAACAGCTATTGTAACTCCAGCACCTGTACCAGCCAGAATGTCACACTGACATCTACTATAACATCAACACCTGTGCACCTCTTTCAATAATAGTTGTCCTTCTGATCAGCCACATCCATCTCAGCCAGTACCCAACTCCACATACTTCTCCCCCTTTTTAGTCAAAATTGACCAAAGGTAAATAAATCTCATAGAATCTTTACACCAATCACATCTTTCGCTACACCATACCTCATAATACTCCATACTCTTATTGTGAGAACTATCCCCAGACTCCTTTGATTGCTATAGATTCTCATACACACAGATCCCTAATTTTCCTCTTAAACATTCAAATTGATTGGCATCCAAGGCTTTTGTGAATATGTCAGCTAACTGCCTCTCTGTAGGAACATGCTCTAGTGTTATGATCTTTTCTTCCACAAGTTCTCTGATGAAGTGATGCCTGATATCAATATGCTTTATCCTGTTGTGCTGAATAGGATTCTTGGAAATATTTATAGCACTCAGGTTATCACAGTATAATGTCATGACTTCTTGTGTGACATTGTATTCAGACAATATTTGTTTCATCCAGACCAGTTGAGAACAGCTACTTCCCACTGCTATGTACTCAGCTTCAGCAGTGGATAGAGATACACAGTTTTGTTTCTTGCTGAACCATGAAATCAGATTGTTTCCTAAGAAGAAACATCCTCCTGATGTGCTCTTCCTATCATCAGCACTTCCAGCCCAGTCTGCATCATAGTATCCAGTCAACATAGATCCAGATCCATGAGTATATAACATCCCATAGTCACTGGTGCCATTGACATATTTCAGTATTCTCTTTACTTGGTTTATGTGACTGACTTTTGGTTCAGCTTGATATCTCGCACACACACCAACTGCAAATGCAATGTCAGGTCTGCTTGCTGTGAGATATAGCAGACTGCCTATCATGTTTCTGTATAGACTTTGATCTACACTGACACCATTTTCATCTTTGGAGATTTTTACATGTGTAGGAGCAGGAGTTCTTTTATGGCTTGCATTCTCCATGCCAAACTTCTTCACAATGTTCTTGGCATACTTGCTTTGAGATAAAAAGATAGAGTCTTCCATCTGTTTGACTTGTAGCCCAAGAAAGTAAGTCAGTTCTCCAACAAGGATCATCTCAAACTCAGATTGCATTTGTCTAACAAAATGTTCAACCATCTGCTCTGACATTCCACCAAATACTATGTCATCTACATATATTTGTGCCACCATGAGCTTCCCTCCTTCATTCTTCACAAACAGAGTTTTGTCAATACCTCCTTTCCTGTATCCATTGTCAGTGAGGAACACTGTGAGCCTCTCATACCAAGCCCTGGGAGCTTGTTTTAACCCATAGAGGGCTTTCTTCAATCTGTACACATGTTTTGGAAGGTTTGGATCTGTGAAACCTTTAGGTTGTTCAACATATACTTCTTCATTTAGATAGCCATTTAGAAAGGCACTTTTTACATCCATCTGAAACAGTTTGAATTTCATAATACATGCCACTCCAAGCAGTAATCTAATGGACTCAAGGCGAGCTACAGGAGCAAAAGTTTCATCAAAGTCAACTCCTTCAACTTGAGTATATCCTTGAGCTACCAATCTAGCTTTGTGTCATACCCCAAAATTTGCCCATCAATAGTTCAAGACATTTTTCAGGGGCATTCCGACTCATTTTATGGCACTGATCTTAAAGGGACAAAGGCCCAGCTCACGAATGGCCCAATCCAGAAAATGGCCCAAACTGGCCTGTTCGCTACACGCTCGCCTAGCGAACGTTACGTTCGCTACACGCTCGCCTAGCGAACGTTCGCTACACGCTCGCCTAGCGAAGCAAACATTCGCTACCAGCTCGCCTAGCGAAGCTGACAGACAACAAAAAATTTCGGGCTTCGTTCTGAGCCCATTAGGTCATGAAAAAGGGCATTATAAATACCAGCACTTCAGTAATGAAAGAGAGGACGAAAAGGAGGACGAAAAACAGAGGGAGACAGACGAAAACCCTAGCACAAAAACCCTGGAGGCTACTTTAGAAACCCTGAAGGCCGCTCCTCCGCTCCGAATCTACCACCGCCCAACTCAATCCGGCTCGCCAATTCAAGGTTGCAATTCGATTGCAAACAGGTTTGCATTACTATTATCGCTTTATTTTCTTAATTTGCATGTGATACCGCTTTGTGTTCTTAACTTGCATGTGATATTATAATTGAATTCATAAACATATTTGAGGTTTTGCATGTGAATTTAAGTGTGCCTGAATATTGTGAATGTTGAACCGTATAATTATGTGTTGGATGCCATAAGCCATGCCGCAGGTTGAAGTCATACTGTTCTGAAATTCAAAACCCGCAGCCGCTCGCTAGCACATCGCTAAGCGAGCATGTAGCGAGTATTCGCTAGGCCCTCGCTAGGCGAGGCAGAGGCGAACGGGACAGTCGCTAATATTTTTTTTGTTATGTCCTATGCGTATCTGATCTATCCTATGTTAATTATGCACTGTTTTGCCTGACATTCATGCTGCTGTATTTTCTTTGGCGGTGTAATCTTCGATTACACCCCGATTTGGTATTCTAACCCGTTTGCTGAATTTTGCCAAGGTTCGCATGTCCCAGGAAAAGATTGTCGTTAGGTCTTCCACTTTATTTGTGGGATACCCTTGTGGAGACTCACCCTAAATTACTTAATTAATTTTAATGTGTTAATTTTAATGTATTAATTTTAATGTATTAATTTTAATGTATTGATTTTAATGTGGAGATTCACCCTAATCACCTAATTAACTTTAAAATATGACCTTTAAATAAGTGATCTTGGACCTCTCTTTTGCCTTACGATATTACGGTATAACGGTCATGTCCCGCGAATGTAGGGATACACTTAGCAAAGACCCTTCGATTAAATCATCATAAAATAAATCATGGTCCCTCGGATGTTGCCTTCGAAAATACGATTTTGTCCCTCGATGACCCTTCGGTGTAGCCTACGGTTAAATGATGATCGTCCCTTCGAATGTTAAGGTATCCTTACAACTATTGCCTTCAATGACCTATCGATGACCCTACGATGACCCTTAAACATCCAAAGGGTAAAATTACTTACTTCTCAATAGTAAGGACAGTTTTACCCTCATAAGGATAGGAAATGCCCATAACGACCTCAGGAAGGTATAACTCTCAATTACTGGATCATAACCTAAAACATTTTCCACCCCTCACACTTTACACTTTACAAATCCTAGAAAATCACCACTTGGTATACATTCATACTAGAATCATTACCGAGTTATATTTTTCTAAACCATTTTCAAAATCAAATGAGATAAATACTTTGTATACATTCATACGAGAATCATTACAAAGTTAAACTCTCTTTCAAACATTTTTTAAGCAATTCACCGACACTTTTCAGACAAAAATATAAGTGATCCAGTAATTAAGAGCCCATGGATAACCATGGATACAAAGGGTGCTAACACCTTCCCTTTGTATAATGTACCTCCCGAACCCAAAATCTATTGAGGTCTTTCCTGTTCTTTTCCACCTTTCCTTATTGGATAAAAGAAAAGTCGGTGGCGACTCTTGCTATCCGCGACATTGCGATAAAAAGAAAAATACCCCAAGTCAGTTCACCGTATGACAGAACTGGCGACTCTGCTGGGGACACTTTAAAAAGAGAGGTTACCTTAAAAACAAGATCACTTATTCCAAATTGTCTGATTTACTTTTAAGGGATTGCTTGGGTATTTTTGAGTGAAAGATCCTACACCCGGATCTAGTGTACCTTAGGTAAGTAGCAATAGATCATCGCGACTATCCGGCGTATACTGGAATGGTTAAAATGATGGCTACGGTTAATGTGACACTTTGGTTGTCCTGATGGTCCTCATGTTATTTGAGGAAAAATTTGGCTTCCGCGTGGTGTCATCAAAGCATTAACCAGACCTTTAGAACCCTAATTGACTCATCCTAGCCATTAGAAAGTAGTGAGATAACTGACTTCGGTTCCGACTGGGGTTGGTTGAGACTCGATACTACACTCTTTGAGATTGGACTTTAGGGAAGCTTCGGTCAACCACTTGGCGTTGCACTGAAGTGGACTTAAAGAAAGGTCGATGATCTGAGACCCTTCTAGAACCCGGTTACTATTCTAGGACAGGTTGAACCAACCAAACTTCAGTGGGGAGGGTACTTACCTATGGAACTCATGCAAGCCTTAAAACCTAGGAATAATTGTTGTGTGACATGCTTGTGCTTGCATAACATCATGACATCATAACATTGTACTAACCATTTCAAGAACTTAGGGATTTAACTTTGCTCTGTTTTGTATGAAAAAAAAAAAAAAAGTTTCCTTTTTTTTTGGTAGTCTATGCAAAGTTAAATTCCAAAAGGCCTTGAAAACATTTCATGCATTGCATAGCATAACATAGCATAACAGGTACTCTAAAGGGATCAGTGTTCTCACGGTTTTCCTCCAAACAGAAAAATGGACCTCGAACAAATTGTCAAAGATCTCCATGCTCAGAATGCTCAACTCCAGAAGATGATCTTGAACTTATCCAAGGGGCAGGAGGAACTGAAGGCTCTTTTGCTCGAGAAAAAGAAAGACCAGAAACCTGTGAGGCACATTAACCCGGGAAGGAGGCAGTTTACGAAGATCAATATGACTTTAGCATAAGCACTGCAGGGTATGCTAAAAGCAAATTTAATTACCCTCAGAGACCCTCCTGCAAAACCCAACACTACTTCTCCTCGTTATAATCCCAATGCCAGGTGTGCATATCACTCCGATAGCCCCGGGCATGATACAAACAATTGTTGGTCGTTGAAGAACAAAATTCAGGATATGATCGACGCTGGAGAATTTGAATCTGATCCGCCTGAGACTCCTAATGTCATCACTGCCCCTCTGCCTAATCATGACGAGACTGTCAATGCTGTGGAAGATACTGATAACGATTATGACTTGGATAGCTGGATTTTCCCAACAATTGGTGACGGACCCAATAATTGGAAGGCTGAAGACACTATCCCGATTTCCTTTAGTCGAGAGTAATTGTTATTGCTATTTTAGTATTTCAAAAGCATTGTGTCTATACCTGGGGCATAATAGCTAATTTTTCAAGGGTTTTGTCATTTTCATAAGCATATTCATATTCAATGAATCAATGGACTTTTTGCATTCAAATATGGCGCTCTTTATCTTTCCTGTCATTTTTTTCAAAACAAGCTATGTTTCTTGCACACACGCACGTAACAGTTTTCCGATCCATATCCACTCTGGATCCTGTTGGTAATGACTCTGCTACTGTTCATTATGACTTTGAAAATCCGATCTACCAAGCCGAGGATGGAAGCGAAGAAGATTGTGAAGTCCCTGGAGAACTTGCCAGACTGGTACTACAAGAAGAAAAGACCATATAGCCGCATGAGGAATCAATTGAAATTGTAAATCTGGGTACTGAAATAGACAAGAGAGAAGTCAGAGGTTTCTTGGGACCCTTGAATTACATTGCCCGATTCATTCCACACTTGACTGCTACCTACAAACCCATTTTCAAATTACTAAAAAAGAAAATCGAGAGATGGTATGGAATGATGAATGACAAAATCAAGAAGTATCTCCCAGAACCTCCCATCCTGATACCACCAGTTGAAGGAAGACCTCTAACTATGTATTTGACCGTGTTAGAAAATTCAATAGGGTGTGCTGGGGCAACATGACGAGTCTGGTCGAAAAGAGCATGTCATACACTGCCTTAGCAAAAGGTACCGACTGTGAAACAAGATACTCACAGCTCGAGAAAGCTTGCTGCGCTTTGGCTTGGGCTGCTCGCCGACTAAGACAGTCTATGTTGAATCATACCACTTTATTGATTTCTAAGATGGATTCTATCAAATATCTATTTGAGAAACCTGCTGTCTCCTGAGAGAGTTATCATTGATAATGGTACTAAACTGAACTCTACACGCAGTTCAAAATAAAGCACCATGACTCTTCTCCGTACCGGCCAAAGACGAACGGCACCGTGGAGACTGCTAATAAGAATATCAAGAGGATCATACAAAAAATGACATAACGTACAAAGACTGGCATGAGATGTTACCTCTTGCTCTTCATGGTTACCGCACTTCGACAGGGGCAACCCCTTTCTCTTTAGTCTATGGAATGGAAGCTGTTTTACCAGTGGAAGTTCAGATTCCCTCTCTAATAATCATGAAAGAGGCGGGCTTAGATGAAGATGAATGGATTCAGACTCGACTCGACCAGATAAACTTGATCGATGAGAAGAGACTTGCGGCTGTTTGTCATGGACAGATATATCAGAAGCACATGACCCGGACATTTAACAAAAAGGTCAAGAGACAGGTGTACCAACTTGGCGACTTGGTGGTCAAGCGTATCATTCTACTACAAGGTGATCCCAGAGGCAAGTGGACTCCCACATACGAAGGGCCATTTGTGGTTAAGAAAGTATTCTCTGGTGGAGCCATGATACTTGTTACAATGGATGGCGAAGATTTCCCGCATCCCGTGAACGCAGACATAGTCAAAAAATACTACGCATAAAAGAGACCTGCTAGGTCGACGTACCTAGGCAAAAGTAAGGGCATCCCGGCGAACCAAAAGGGTTCGGGAAAAAATTAGGGATAAACATATAAAGACGTACACCCGGCAAGTCGAAAACCTGAAAAGGCGGCTTGAGCAAAAAAGGGTATCCTGGTGGACTGAAAACCTGAAAAGGCGGTCCAGGCAAAAATTAGGGATTAAAGCGTATGACTATGCCCCGTTCTCTGTCTGCTTCAACCAAGTTCAAGGGACTGAACAAGCCAATCACTTTCATCCGACAGCAGGAGATGAGAGGCTTGAAGACATAATGACAGTAGTGGAATTAAAATCAACAGGACTTTTTCTGCATAGCTTTGTCTTCGTTTCTTGACGATTTCCTCTTACTAGGATTTCTGTCTCCTTGTACACAAATTGCCTGTTTATAGGCCCTCTTTCAAAATCAATACAATTTCATTCCCAAAAAGTTGCTTTTGTCTTACTTTCTCTGTTTTGTTTGCGTAAACGTCCATTGATTTAATGTGAATTGATATATGCATTTGAATATGATCTATGTTTATCAAAAATACATGCCTAAAATAACAATGACAATTACTAAAGGACTTCAGGATCGAGGAGAAGGTCTAACCAGGCTTTCCAATGAATCTGTTGCCAATTCTATTCCCCGGCTAAGCCAGTTATGCCCCAAAAGAACTTGGCATCACCAGATTGATCATCTCTTCCATCCCCAGCCAGGCTCTGTTGAGTGGTTCCATCGTCAGACCGAAATCAAGTATCCCCCAGCTAAGAAAGGGTCATCAATACAAATATCACCGACCAGAAGACCGAGATTTATTCCCCCAGTAGAGTCCCCTGGAAGAACGTTTCAGACGCATAGTGCATTCATTACATCATTTCACATCACATACCTACATACAATTTTCGTTCCGCATCATATACATTACATCATTTCATAACATATACATGTATACAATGCTCTCATTCATTCCAGACGCATAATTCACTCATTACATCATTTCACAGCATACGCATGCATACAACATTTGCATCTCATGCATCATGACATGGCATGAAGCTAACTTTATTTTTCAGGTCAATTATCCTCCTGACACAGTCAAAACAAAGGTCCATTCAGACGGACATCTTTATCAATTACATTCAAGATTCAACTATATCCCTCAGATACTGCCTAGCATATGGTATATTCCGAGGTGTAGTCTAGCGTACGACTACTTTCTTCTTCAGATACATCTTTCAGATATACTCCATGTCAACATTCATTCTGACATCCTCCTAACGATGGCATCTATAAACCCATCCCAAATATTCATTGCAAATACAACATATACAAATACTATCAGATATAGCCTAGCATACGGTTCATTCTGATTCAGCTCATCATATAACTCCTTCCACTCAGATACGATCTAACGGACGATCCATTCTGATCTTCAACTACTCCCAACACGGTCTAATGTATGACCCAGTTGGACCTTCAACAACTCAGATACGATCTAGCGTACGATCCATTCTGACCTTCTTCAACTCGAATACAGTCTAATGTACGACCAAGTTAGACCAGATGCTGCTCAAATACAGTCTAATGTACGACCAAGTTAGACCCTCATCCCTTACTCAGATGCTACCTTCGGACAGGTACATTTCTGAATGGTAGTCTAGTATACGGCTACTCCCTTACTCAGGTGCTACCTTCGGACAGGTACATTCCTGAATGGTAGTCTGGTATACGGCTACTCCCTTGCTCAGGTGCTACCTTCGGACAGGTACATTCCTGAATGGTAGTCTGGTATACGGCTACTCCCCTTGCTCAGGTGCTACCTTCGGACAGGTACATTCCTGAATGGTAGTCTGGTATACGGCTACTCCCCTTGCTCAGGTGCTACCTTCGGACAGGTACATTCCTGAATGGTAGTCTGGTATACGGCTACTCCCCTTGCTCAGGTGCTACCTTCGGACAGGTACATTCCTGAATAGTAGTCTGGTATACGGCTACTCCCCTTGCTCAGGTGCTACCTTCGGACAGGTACATTCCTGAATGGTAGTCTGGTATACGGCTACTCCCCTTGCTCAGGTGCTACCTTCGGACAGGTACATTCCTGAATGGTAGTCTGGTATACGGCTACTCCCCTTGCTCAGGTGCTACCTTCGGACAGGTACATTCCTGAATGGTAGTCTGGTATACGGCTACTCCCTTGCTCAGGTGCTACCTTCGGACAGGTACATTCCTGAATGGTAGTCTGGTATACGGCTACTCCCTTGCTCAGGTGCTACCTTCGGACAGGTACATTCCTGAATGGTAGTCTGGTATACGGCTACTCCCTTGCTCAGGTGCTACCTTCGGACAGGTACATTCCTGAATGGTAGTCTGGTATACGGCTACTCCCTTGCTCAGGTGCTACCTTCGGACAGGTACATTCCTGAATGGTAGTCTGGTATACGGCTACTCCCTTACTCAGGTGCTACCTTCGGACAGGTACATTCCTGAATGGTAGTCTGGTATACGGCTACTCCCTTGCTCAGGTGCTACCTTCGGACAGGTACATTCCTGAATGGTAGTCTGGTATACGGCTACTCCCTTGCTCAGGTGCTACCTTCGGACAGGTACATTCCTGAATGGTAGTCTGGTATACGGCTACTCCCTTACTCAGGTGCTACCTTCGGACAGGTACATTCCTGAATGGTAGTCTGGTATACGGCTACCCCCTTACTCAGATGCTACCTTCGGACAGGTACATTTCTGAATGGTAGTCTGGTATACGACTACTCCCTCTTCAAGCAGATTCAGCCTAACGGACGACTCATTCTGCAACTCAGAACCGATCTAGTGTACGATCCGTTCTGATCTTTCATCCCCATCAAAGTCATCCGCCTAACGAACAGCTCACTCTGATACTCAGATATGATCTAGCGTGTGATCCATTCTGATCCCTTATCCCCAGCAGTATATAGCATACTCTGACTCCCCAGCGAAGTCAACAGCATGATGGATGATTCACTATACGGTCTAGCGTATGACCCGGTATGACATCCATGTCTTCAGACATCGTCTAACGTACGACGCAATCGGAAGCTCGTCATCAAACTTCCTGGATGGCATCTCTAAGCCCATCTCCATCAAGACTAGCTCCTGATTGACAAGCACAAATTTTCGGGGCATTCTAGTGTTCAATAATCTTTCACCTTCAGACCACGAACGGCACATACCATTCTACTCTCTCGGTTCAAGAATATTGAACAGGGGCAGCTGTCATACCCCAAAATTTGCCCATCAATAGTTCAAGACATTTTTCAGGGGCATTCCGACTCATTTTATGGCACTGATCTTAAAGGGACAAAGGCCCAGCTCACGAATGGCCCAATCCAGAAAATGGCCCAAACTGGCCTGTTCGCTACACGCTCGCCTAGCGAACGTTACGTTCGCTACACGCTCGCCTAGCGAACGTTCGCTACACGCTCGCCTAGCGAAGCAAACATTCGCTACCAGCTCACCTAGCGAAGCTGACAGACAACAAAAAATTTCGGGCTTCGTTCTGAGCCCATTAGGTCATGAAAAAGGGCATTATAAATACCAGCACTTCAGTAATGAAAGAGAGGACGAAAAGGAGGACGAAAAACAGAGGGAGACAGACGAAAACCCTAGCACAAAAACCCTGGAGGCTACTTTAGAAACCCTGAAGGCCGCTCCTCCGCTCCGAATCTACCACCGCCCAACTCAATCCGGCTCGCCAATTCAAGGTTGCAATTCGATTGCAAACAGGTTTGCATTACTATTATCGCTTTATTTTCTTAATTTGCATGTGATACCGCTTTATGTTCTTAACTTGCATGTGATATTATAATTGAATTCATAAACATATTTGAGGTTTTGCATGTGAATTTAAGTGTGCCTGAATATTGTGAATGTTGAACCGTATAATTATGTGTTGGATGCCATAAGCCATGCCGCAGGTTGAAGTCATACTGTTCTGAAATTCAAAACCCGCAGCCGCTCGCTAGCACATCGCTAAGCGAGCATGTAGCGAGTATTCGCTAGGCCCTCGCTAGGCGAGGCAGAGGCGAACGGGACAGTCGCTAATATTTTTTTTGTTATGTCCTATGCGTATCTGATCTATCCTATGTTAATTATGCACTGTTTTGCCTGACATTCATGCTGCTGTATTTTCTTTGGCGGTGTAATCTTCGATTACACCCCGATTTGGTATTCTAACCCGTTTGCTGAATTTTGCCAAGGTTCACATGTCCCAGGAAAAGATTGCCGTTAGGTCTTCCACTTTATTTGTGGGATACCCTTGTGGAGACTCACCCTAAATTACTTAATTAATTTTAATGTGTTAATTTTAATGTATTAATTTTAATGTATTAATTTTAATGTATTGATTTTAATGTGGAGATTCACCCTAATCACCTAATTAACTTTAAAATATGACCTTTAAATAAGTGATCTTGGACCTCTCTTTTGCCTTACGATATTACGGTATAACGGTCATGTCCCGCGAATGTAGGGATACACTTAGCAAAGACCCTTCGATTAAATCATCATAAAATAAATCATGGTCCCTCGGATGTTGCCTTCGAAAATACGATTTTGTCCCTCGATGACCCTTCGGTGTAGCCTACGGTTAAATGATGATCGTCCCTTCGAATGCTAAGGTATCCTTACAATTGTTGCCTTCAATGACCTATCGATGACCCTACGATGACCCTTAAACATCCAAAGGGTAAAATTACTTACTTCTCAATAGTAAGGACAGTTTTACCCTCATAAGGATAGGAAATGCCCATAACGACCTCAGGAAGGTATAACTCTCAATTACTGGATCATAACCTAAAACATTTTCCACCCCTCACACTTTACACTTTACAAATCCTAGAAAATCACCACTTGGTATACATTCATACTAGAATCATTACCGAGTTATATTTTTCTAAACCATTTTCAAAATCAAATGAGATAAATACTTTGTATACATTCATACGAGAATCATTACAAAGTTAAACTCTCTTTCAAACATTTTTTAAGCAATTCACCGACACTTTTCAGACAAAAATATAAGTGATCCAGTAATTAAGAGCCCATGGATAACCATGGATACAAAGGGTGCTAACACCTTCCCTTTGTATAATGTACCTCCCGAACCCAAAATCTATTGAGGTCTTTCCTGTTCTTTTCCACCTTTCCTTATTGGATAAAAGAAAAGTCGGTGGCGACTCTTGCTATCCGCGACATTGCGATAAAAAGAAAAATACCCCAAGTCAGTTCACCGTATGACACTTTGTTTTTAGTAACAACCCCTTGTTCATCAGATTTATTCTTGTATACCAACTTTGTACCTATGACATTTACTCCTTCAGGTCTAGGAACCAATTCCCATACTTCATTCCTTTTGAATTGACCTAACTTTTCTTGCATGGCATTGATCCAGAACTCATCGGTCAAGGCTTCCTTGATATTTCTAGGTTCAATTTTTGACACAAAGCAGCCATGTGAGATTACTTCTCTTGATCTAGTAGTGACTCCTTTATCTGGGTCTCCTATGATAAGGTCTTTGGGATGATCCTTCTGAATTTTGATAGAGGGTCCCTTGTTGATTTTGTCATCTTCATGTTCAGATTGAGGTGGTTCTTCTTCCTTATTTTTATCTGAGGAGTCAGTTGGAGAATCCTTCAGAGATGTCTCGACATCGTCTGTGACATCACTCTATTGATCATCAACCACTACATTAATGGATTCCATCAACACATTATTTCTGGAATTGAAGACCCTGTAGGCTCTGTTGTTTGTTGAGTAACCCAAAAATATTCCTTCATCACTTTTGGGATCCATCTTCCTTCTTTGCTCACGATCAGCTAAGATATATCATTTGCTACCAAATACATGGAAGTATTTTACTGTAGGTTTTCTTCCTTTCCATACTTCATAGAGAGTTGTGGGAGTCCCTTTCTTTAATGTCACTCTGTTGTGGACACAGCAGGCTGTGTTCATGGCTTCAGCCCAAAAATGATAGGGTAATTTCTTAGCATGAATCATAGCTCTGGCTGATTCTTGCAGAGTCCTATTTTTTCTTTCCACCACACCATTTTGCTAGGGAGTGATGGGAGATGAGAACTCATGATGGATTCCTTCTGAAGAATAAAATTCAGCAAATTTTCTGTTCTCAAACTCCTTTCCATGATCACTTCTAATTTTGATAACAGGACTTTCTTTTTCCCTTTGAAGTTTCAGACACAGCTCCTTAAATACTTCAAACACATCAGATTTTTCTCTTATAAAATTGATCCAGGTGTATCTGGAGAAATCATCCACCACCACATATGCATATTTCTTACCACCAAGGCTTTCTACCTGCATGGGTCCCATTAAGTCCATATGAAGTAGTTCCAGGACTTTGGTAGTTGTGTCATGTCTGAGCTTCTGGTGTGACATCCTTGTCTGTTTTCCAATCTGACATTCTCCACAGATTTTTCCCTCATCAATCTTTAAGTTGGGAATCCCTCTAACTGCTTCTACTGATATGATTCTCTTCATACCTTTCAAGTGCAGATGGCCCAATCTTTGATGCCATATATTTACTTCTTCTTCTTTGGCTAAGGTACACATTGAAGAGTATCTAGTTTCTTGAGAGCTCCACATATAGCAGTTGTCTTTGGACCTAACTCCCTTCATGATTACTTTATTTTCTTTGTTAGTAATCAGACATTCAGTTTTTGTGAAGTTTACATTCAGACCTTGATCACATAGTTGACTGATGCTTATAAGATTCGCAGTTAATCCCTTAACAAGTAGAACATCATCAAGGTCAGGAACTCTAGGGCAATCCAGCCTACCCATTCCCTTGATTTCACCTTTTGCACCATCACCAAATGTAACATAACTCATGGCATGAGGATGAAGTTCAGTCAACAGGTTTTTGTTCCCAGTCATATGTCTGGAGCAACCACTGTCAAAATACCAATCTTCTTTGGCTAAAACTCTGAGGGAAGTGTGGCTATTAGACTTGTGACCTTTGTCTTGAGAGCCCATTGCTTTCTGCTGACATTCCTTTGATGTTTGGACCTAGATTGGTGTTGAGACTGAACAGGACCAGGATAGTCATATAGCTTACAACAGAAGGGCTCTAGGTGGCCAAATTTTCCACAATATTGGCATTTCCATCTTTGATGGTTCCCTTTCTGGTGTTGTGACATCTAATGTGACATCTCAGGTTTGCTTTTACCATGGTTGCTCTTAGATTTGGATTTTGATTTGCAACTGCACTCAGCCTTGAATCCAATCCCAAATTTGTTTCCAGTTATTTTCCCAGTCTGGAGAATCTTGTCTAGGGTGGCAGATCCATTGTTAAGCATTTTTACATACTTAGTCATCTCATCTAGTTTGGAATTCAAGAATACAGCCTTAGTTTCCAATTTTGAGATGGTTTCCATATACTCTTTCTTCTCATTTTTCAGCTGAGCTATCACTTGCTTCTGTTTTTCAACTTGTCTGCACACTCCTGCCCTTCTGTGGCACCACTCTTTGTAGGTAGTGTCCAGCTCTTCAAAGGATCTTTCATCATCAATTGACTCTTCCTCAGACCCCCGTCTTCCTGTCAAAGCATTCACATGATTTGTAGCTTCTTCAGTTTCACTTCCATCAGACCAAGAGGCTACAAGGCTCCTCTTTTGTTTCCTGAGGTAGGTCTCACATTCAGTTTTAATATGACCATATCCATTACACTCATAGCATTGAACTTCTTTGGGCTTTTCTTCAGACTTTGTGGTCTTACCAAAGCTGTTGGATTTATTGATGTCAGATGTGATGTTTTTGACATTGCCCTTAGCTCTGACATCTACCTTTTTCATTAGTCTGTTGAACTGTCTTCCCAGCATTGCTATCTCATTTTCCAGGTCTCCATCAATGTCGTGATCACCTACCTCATCTTCCTCTTCGGTGTTTGACATAAAAGCTATGCTCTTGGCCTTCTTTTCAGCTCCCTGTTAGATGCCCAAAAGTGCTTATTTGAGCTATCATATGTGGGCATCTTTCACTCTTATTCCTTGCTAATGTGGTCAAAACCACATTCATTTTACATAGAATGCATCACATTGATAAGCAAGCTTGGTGCCTTTGATTTGTGTGTTATTGTGCAGGAAAAGGCATGAACTAATTGAAAATGAAGACACAAGAAAATTGGCAAAGGAACCAAGTTCACAAGCATTCTATCTGCCAGCTCGCTAGGCGAGGATGTGGCGAAGCAAAACCTTCGCTAGGCGAGCTCCTGGCGAAAGGCTCCAGTAAATTGGTTAATTAATTCGCTAGGCGAACTGAAGGCGAAGTGGCAGCGAATTCAGTCTGCTTTGGTGAAAAGAGCAGCCAGCACTAACTCGCTAGGCGAGGCTCTAGCGAGTCCCCAGCGAGCATTCCAGTAGCAAAACCTCTCAACCTCGCTGGGGCGAAGGTTGAAGCGAGTTCTTCGCTAGGCGAAGGTCTGTTCGCTAGGCGAACATGACAGTTCCACAGGCCCAGTTTTCTCTGGGCGCAGGGGCATTTTGTGCCCATTTTTGGCCTTCGCTAGGCGAGCCATTCTGCTCGCCTAGCGAACGTGACAGTTCTGCACTTGTCTATAAGTAGCAGGTGCCACTTTTTGAGCCCATACCTCATTTTTACCAACTTTTCCATTTTTTGTACTTTCTCCTAGATATTTTACAGCATTGCTTTGTGGGAGATTTTATGCCCTAATTTCATTTCTCTTCATCTAGCAACCATCTTCCACAAAAAGAAGGTGGATTCCCATCCAACTTCGATCATTCGACTTGGATGTTGATCAACCCTCTTTTCTTACTTGCCGACCAAGCTACCATGAAAATGAGTAGCTAAGTCTCCATTTGTCAAGGTTAGATGTAGGTGATTTCCAAGCTTTGTGTGTAAATGTAAGGATCCTCATTTGTAAACTCTTTAACGGTAAATATATGATGAAAACTTTGTTTCTATTTAAAACTCTTTGTGTTGGTATTTGATCGAGAGATGTTTACCGATTCTTGACCTAGGTTTTCATCCAAACTTGTTTGTTAGCTAGAGATAGTAACGAATGATTTTGTTCACCATAAGGTTGAACCAAAAAGTTGTCATTTTGATAGATTGTGTTCGAGAGAAATAATGGATCAAAATGACAAAACTCACAATGGGTGTTCGAGAGAAACGCATTGAGAGGACCTTGTGAAATAATTTATCATCTAAAGGAGTTTATAATATTGTTGACCGTGCAAAAACATGCAAAGCAAATGTAATCATTGAAACCTAACTTTGACAATATTTCTCATATTAATCAAAACATAACTTTTACCGCAATTAATTACTTTGTATGCAAGATAACTTGATTAAAACCAAAACCCTAGTGTTACATTAAGTTAAGATTAATTCAACCATTGAACGGCAGTGATATCTTACAATCTCTGTGGATACGATAACAAAACCCGACACTTAAAAACTGTTTCAACAAAATGGCGCCGTTGCCGGGGATTGTAAATTGATATTGCGAGCATCGCATTGGTTGTTTAAGTTTTAGCTTGTGAATTTTTGACTTGTGCTTGTAATTCGTTTGGTTTAGTGTGCAGCTTACGTTTTATGCGAGGGAAAATCCCTGTGGACGAACTTCTTTTTGATCCGGAGATCGAGAGAACCGCAAGGAGGCTCAATAGCAAAACAAGACGTAGGAGGCAACAGGCTAGGCAACGCCAAGAGCAAGGAGAAAGTTCTTCAACCACAAATCCACACCCATTCGTACCAAACATGGAGCCACAACCACCACCACCGATTTCTACTCCATGTATCAACAGTCCAAGGAACACCGCTCAGTTTGCCAACCAAACTGGAAGGCAAGCTGAGATGAAGACGGGAACTCTGAATTTATTGTATGGGAGTCCATTCACCGGAATGGACCATGAAGACCCATTTGCTTTTCTCACAAAATTCTATGAGATAGCATTGGCTGCCGGAGTGGATCAGGCTCAGGAGCTTCCGTTGTTCAGACGTTTATTTCCTCACGCTTTGCTCGGTAAAGCAAAGGATTGGTATCTCGATCAAACACCTGCCGTAATGACAGATTGGAATGTGTTAGAGGAGAAATTCATTGAAAGATTTTTCTCTCATAACCGATTCATGGAATCAAAGACGGCCATCTCGGTGTTTTCTCAAGGAACCAGTGAATCGTTGAATGAAGCGTGGGAGAGATTCAAGTCCATGCTAAGGAAATGTAAAGGGCATGGATTTGATGAATTAACTCAAATCCATATCTTCAGAAATGGACTTCAACCAAACTGTAAGACGTTGTTGGATGCCACCTCGGGTGGCTCGTTGATGTCAAAGAGTGCCGAAGAAGCCACCAACATTATCAACCGTATGGCTTTGAATGATCTTCAAAGTCAAAGTCGTGGAAATTCTTTGAAGAAGGCGGGAGTGCTTGAGTTAGGGACGAATGATGCCATACTTGCCCAAAACAAGCTCATCTCACAACAAGTGGAACTTTTAACGCAACAAATCAAAGAGTTAAGAGAACCGTCAAAAGCTAAACAAATAGCTTGTTGTGAACTTTGTAAAGGTGAACATGACACCGGATTTTATCCACCTCCCGGTTTTGACGAAGTAAATTACATGGCCAATCAACGGGACTATCAACCAAGACAACAACAACCTTATCAACCGCACCCTCAACAACAACAACAACAACAACAATTCCAAGGGAACCAAGGGTTCCAACCTAGAAGCAACTATTATCATAACCAAGGTTATGGAGGTGGTTCTTCTAGCCGTCAAAATCCTCCCCAAAATCCGTATCAATCTCAACAACCGCCGGTAGTCAATTCTAAATTGGAAGAGACATTGACGCAATTCATGCAAATGTCAATGGCCAATCAAAAGAGTAATGACGCGGCCATAAAAAATCTTGAAACTCAAGTTGGGCAACTTGCCAAGCAACTAGCTGAACAACAAACCGGTCCTTCTTTCTCGGCCAATACGCAAACAAATCCTAAGGAGCATTGTAAGGCGATTGTGACGAGAAGTGGAAGGGAGTTGGGTAGTGAAAATGAAAAAAGAGTGGAGAGTGAAAAAAGAGAGAAAGAGAAGGAGATTGAGGAGAAAATAGTGGATGAAAATGTTGACGGTGAAGTAGGAGTGTGGAGTGATGAGGAAGTAGTTGAAAATAATAAAAATAATGGTGAAGTTGAACAAGAAAAAGGTGTGGAGATTGAGGAAAATAATAATGATGAGGTGCTAAGGGAGGTAGTGAAGAAGCCTAGATGGAAAAGTGCTAGAATTGCAAAGGGAAAGGAGGTAGTGAGCGCTACTCCGGTCCAAAATCTTCCTTACCCTCATGCCCCTTCCAAAAGGGAAAATGAACGGCATTACGCCCGGTTCATGGATATTTTTAAGCAATTACAAATAAACATTCCGTTTGCTGAAGCTTTGGAACAAATGCCAAAGTATGCCAAGTTCATGAAGGACATACTAACCAAAAAGCGGAGGTATACGGAACCGGAGACCATCGTCCTTGATGCGAGCTGTAGTGCCATCATTCAAAGGACGCTTCCTAAGAAAGAGGTTGATCCGGGAAGAGTTACATTGCCGGTTAAAATTGGTGATGTGTATGTCGAAAAGGGACTTATTGACTTGGGGTCGAGCATAAATCTTATACCTTTGTCAATTATCAAGAGGCTTGGCAACATCGAGATTAAGTCCATCCGAATGACATTACAATTGGCGGATAAGTCGACGACCCATCCTCATGGCGTAGCCCAAGATGTGTTGGTGAAGGTCGACAAATTCTTTTTCCCGGTGGATTTTATTGTAATTGATATGGAGGAAGATGATGATGCTCCGCTCATATTGGACCGACCATTCATGAAGACCGCAAGAATGATGATTGATGTTGATGACGGTTTAATGAAGGTGCGTGTTCAAAATGAGGAGGTCACATTTGATCTATTCGAGGCGATGAAGCATTCCAAGGATCGAAATGATAGCTTTCGCATCGATGTGATCGAAGACGCTATTATGGAAGTTTCAAAGCATATCCACGAGATATCTCCTATGGAGTTAGCTCTCGACGACTCATTGGAGGTTTTCACTGTTGAGGAGGAGCTAGCTCTTGAGGAATGTTTGAAGGAACTTGATAGCTTGGAAGACCTACAACCGTGGGAAATAGAGGAAGAAAATTTGAAGAAGGAGGTAATTGATGAGAAAGCGCCAATTGAATTAAAAGAGTTACCTTCGACTTTGAAATATGTGTTTTTAGATGAGACCGAGGCAAAGCCGGTCATCATAAGCAACCTCTTGACAAAAGAAGAAGAAGCCCGTCTAATCATTGTGCTCAAAACCAATCAAGAAGCTATGGGTTGGACTCTTTCCGATCTTAAAGGAATTAGTCCATCCTATTGTATGCACAAGATTTTGATGGAGGAGGATTTCAAGCCGGTGGCTCAACCACAACGCCGCTTAAATCCTACAATGAAAGAGGTTGTAAGAAAGGAGGTGGTGAAGCTTTTGGATGCGGGAATGATTTACCCGATCTCGGATAGTCCGTGGGTTAGTCCCGTGCACGTGGTTCCGAAGAAGGGTGGAATGACCGTAATCCGTAATGACAAAGACGAATTGATCCCGACTAAAGTTGCCACGGGATGGAGAATGTGTATAGATTATAGACGGTTGAATACCGCGACTCGTAAGGACCATTTTCCACTCCCATTTATGGATCAAATGCTTGAAAGACTATCGGGCCAACAATACTACTGTTTTTTAGACGGCTACTCCGGGTACAACCAAATTGCGGTTGACCCGGTTGATCATGAGAAGACGGCTTTCACGTGTCCGTTTGGAGTGTTCGCATACAGAAAAATGCCTTTTGGGCTTTGCAATGCGCCGGCGACATTCCAACGATGTGTCCAAGCTATTTTTGCCGATCTAATAGAGAAAACAATGGAAGTCTTCATGGATGACTTCTCGGTGTTTGGTGGGACGTTTAGTCTATGCTTGGCAAATTTGAAGACGGTGTTGGAAAGGTGTGTGAAGACTAATTTGGTGCTAAATTGGGAAAAGTGTCACTTTATGGTGACCGAGGGGATTGTGCTAGGCCACAAAGTCTCTAAAAGGGGGCTTGAAGTGGATAGAGCTAAGGTTGATGTAATTGAAAAATTACCCCCTCCGGTCAATGTGAAGGGCATCCGTAGTTTTTTGGGGCACGCGGGGTTCTACCGGCGCTTCATCAAGGACTTCTCAAAGGTGGCTAAACCTTTGAGCAATTTACTCGCCAAAGATCAGGTATTTCTCTTCACCGACGATTGTTTGCAAGCTTTCGAGGTTTTAAAAGAAAAATTGGTTACCGCTCCAATAATAGTCGCTCCCGATTGGAATGAAAATTTTGAACTAATGTGTGACGCGAGTGACTATGCCGTTGGAGCGGTACTTGGCCAAAGAAAGGACAAAACTTTTCATGCTATACATTATGCGAGCAAGGTTCTTAACGAGGCTCAAATAAATTATGCCACAACGGAAAAAGAACTACTCGCAATAGTGTATGCGCTAGAAAAGTTTAGGTCCTATCTTATAGGGTCTAAAGTCGTGGTGTACACCGACCACGCGGCGATTAAATATCTGCTGACCAAGCCGGATTCGAAGCAAAGGCTCATCCGTTGGATCCTCTTGTTACAAGAATTCGATGTCGAAATTAAAGACAAGAAGGGGTCGGAAAACTTGGTAGCGGATCATTTATCCCGCTTGGTGAATGTCGAGGTTACCGCATCTGAAAAGGAAATCCGGGAAGAATTTCCTGATGAAAAATTGTTTAAGGTTCAAGTTAGGCCGTGGTTTGCAGACTTTGCAAACCACAAGGCTAGTGGTTGTGTGCCGGCCGATCTAACTTCGAACCAAAAGAGGAAGTTCCTTTCGGATGCGAAGTATTATGTTTGGGATGACCCATACTTGTTTAAGTTGGGTAGCGATAACCTGTTAAGGAGATGCGTAACTGGTGATGAAGCCCAGAGCATCCTTTGGCATTGTCACAACTCGCCTTATGGCGGACATTATAATGGGGTTAGAACGGCCACAAAAATTCTTCAATCGGGATTTTATTGGCCAACTATTTTTAAAGACGCACATACCCATGCGCAAAGTTGTGACAGTTGCCAAAGAAGTGGTGGGATAGGTAAGCGAGATGAGATGCCTCTCCAAAATATCCAAGAAGTGGAAGTGTTCGATTGTTGGGGCATAGATTTTGTTGGACCTTTCCCACCCTCTTACGGGAATGAGTACATGCTTGTAGCTGTTGATTATGTCTCTAAGTGGGTTGAGGCGATTGCCTCACCTCGGGCGGATGCCAAAACGGTGATAAAATTTTTAAAGAAAAACATCTTTTCCCGTTTTGGAACACCCCGAGTGTTGATAAGTGACGGAGGGTCACACTTTTGCAATGCACCTTTGGAAACAATTCTAAAACATTATGGTGTGTCGCATAGGGTGACAACTCCGTACCACCCTCAGGCTAACGGGCAAGCGGAGGTCTCTAATCGAGAGATTAAGAGAATCCTAGAAAAAACCGTGTCTAATTCTAAAAAAGAGTGGTCCCAAAAATTGGACGAAGCATTATGGGCCTACCGTACGGCCTTTAAAGCTCCAATTGGCCTAACTCCGTTTCAATTGGTATTTGGTAAAACTTGCCATTTGCCGGTTGAATTGGAGCACAAGGCCTTGTGGGCCCTAAAATTTCTAAATTTTGAACATGAGTTGGCCGGTAACAAAAGGAAAGTACAACTACTTGAGTTGGAGGAGATGCGCAATGCCGCATACCACTCAAGTTGGTTGTACAAGGAAAAAGCAAAGAAGTATCATGACAAGAAGATCCGGACCAAAGAATTCGTGCCCGGACAATTGGTCTTATTGTTCAACTCCCGGTTGAAGTTGTTTCCCGGGAAGTTGAAATCAAAATGGTCCGGGCCATTTCGGGTGAAAGAAGTAAAAGAGTACGGGGCCATTATCATTGAAGACATGGACGAGAAAGACAGTTGGACCGTGAACGGCCAACGATTGAAAGTGTATCTCGGCGGTCATGTGGATCGCGAGAGTTGTGCTCAGCCGCTCGATGCTCCTCTGTGAGCATCGCACCGTCGAGCTTAGCCGACGTTAAACAAGCGCTAGTTGGGAGGCACCCCAACATTGTAAGTATTTCCTGTTTTATGTTTGATGTTGTATGAGTATTGTGTGCTTTTTCAGGCTGGATGACATGCAAGTGCTGCATTTGCAAAAGCACTTGCTGTCATGCTCGCTTGCAGCTCGCTAGGCGAGGCTGCAGCGAGCGCGCTCGCTGGCTGCTCGCTAGGCGAGGCAGTAGCGAGCGCACCAGTACTGTTCTATTTAAACAGTTCAGCAGGGCAGTTTTGCCCTTACCCTAAAAAATTCTTCTAAACTGCTCTGCTGAAGAGTGCGATTTGCCTTCTCAAATTCTCTACTGTGCATCCATATCAACAACATTTGTGTGTCGGTCAATTGCAAACACTTCCCACTTCTCCTTTCCAAATCCGTTTACCTCAAGGTTTGCCCTATTGCATGTTTCTTTTGTTGCATTATTTATTTCCAAATTTGAATGGTAAATAGGATAGGTGTGATAGGAACCTTGAGGTTGCATGCAGTTTTGGGAGTTTGCAATGTTGTGCATTTAGGTTTTTAAATTGGGGATTTACTCTTACTTAGGTTTTCCATGAAATTAGGTATCCCCAATAGCATAGAACAATTCATAGTCATGAGAAATCATTGGGTTTTGCTGTGGAAACCTTGTATGTACGGGTTTTGGGGGAAACAATTTTGAAAATGCAGAAAACCCCAAAACCCGTAAGGTTCGCTAGCACTCGCTAGGCGAACCTGGGGCGAGCATTCGCTGCCACTTCGCTAGGCGAAGCAGCAGCGAGCAAACCAGTCCCTTATAAAAACTATTTTGGTTCTAATCTGTTTGTTTCGTGTTTGTTGTTTTATCTCTTGTTTTGCAGAATGGAGTCAAGATCTAGTGCTGGCAAGAAAAGAAAGGGAGCGGCAACTACTTCACGAACCGTGCCGATCCAATTCGATACCGACAAGTTTGTCGGTGCAAAGCAAGCGGCACGGTACATCGCTTTGGAGAAGCGAAAAATTTTGCCTGAGAAGCGTTTTCTGATCAACCCACAGGGCACGTATAGGAGTTTTGCCGGGTTGATCGATACAAAGAAATGGGATAGGTTGATAAATCCCTTGGAACACTATGACATCGCTACAGTGCGGGAGTTCTACGCTAACGCATTGCCAGATGATGATGAGCCCTTCACTTGGGTCTCTAGAGTGGCCGGTCGGCCAGTTCCTTTTGACAGGGATACGATCAACCAAATCCTCGGGGAGCCGCTTCAGCTGGGTGCTGACCAAAGAGACCAGTACCATATTGACCTCCGGCTGCACAAGGATGTCCCAGCAATTACGGCCGCCCTGCTTTTACCTGGGAAATCAGTTGAGCCGAACCCATCTGGGGTTCCTGTGAGATATCATCGGGAGGACATGACTCCCATGGCTCAGCTGATTCTACTTCTGGTTTTGACCAACATCCAACCCAAATCCCACACCTCTACTGTGCCGATCCCAGTGGCACATTTAGTACATTCCATCCTCGCCAATGTCGAGATTGATGTGGCGAGGATCATTGCCAATGAGCTGAAGACGGTAATAGAGAGCGGACTGAAGTCGGGGGCTCGGGTGAATTGCCCCCTTGCATTCCCTTGTTTGATTATGAGTCTGTGCATTAAGGCACGAGTGCGACTTCCGTCTCGGGGTCAGGTTAGGATCCCGGCTCCAATTGATGATCGGTATGTAGCTAAGTAGTGCAGAGCTAAGGCCACCGGCAGCAGTGCAGCCTCAGGTAGCACTAGGGTTTCTGATGGTCCTAGTGCTTCTACTCCCAGGGTCGATCCTTACCTGCGGGCTGCGTGTGAATTCAATTTCGAGTGGATGGCAGCATCGCAGAGGGCTATGATTGACATGCACGACTCGATGCAGCGTTTGCAGCTGCAGGGTAGTGGTGCACATGCTTTGATGACACGGGAGCAGTTTCTGACTAATGCAAATTGGCCCGTGGACGTGCCAGTCTATTCTGAGGGGGTGGGAGCTGACGCTGATGATGATGATGAGGATGATGATGAGGCGACCGGTTCTGAGGCCGGTAGTGAGGAGGAGTCTTGAGCCCTTTGTGGGTTAAGTTTTTGTTTTTGTATTTCAGTTTTTATTATGGCATTTTTATTTGTACTTTTGAATTTTGTATTTTGACCATGGGTTGTACTATTGGGGTGTTTTGTCCCCCACGAACAAAATTTTACTTTTCAGTTAATGATATTTATGTTTGTTTTTAATTTTGTGTGTTTAATAAATTTTTGGTTGAATAAGTGGCAAACCCTTCTAGATTGGTTGCTCCTCAAGAAGTACCCAATGAAGGTGCATCCGAGCTTGGATGGCAATGATAAGAATAACAAGTGAATGAAGCTAAGGTACATGGTTACCGTCGGCTAGAATTTTAGAATGCATTAGGAACTTTACTCTTTTTGGTAAATAGAATATTGTCTTTTTGCAACATAATTGAATGAATGTTTCATCTAGAACTTAGAACCATATATTGTGAGGAAACCTCCATTGTACACTTAAATGCTGGAGTCTAATAAGTTTTGTTGATTCATTTGATTCATTATTTGTCTGTTATTATTGTGAAATTGTGGAAGCAATTAGAAATGATCAAGGCACTTGTTTTCTTTCGAGCACAACTACATCCAAAAACAACTTACCTGTGAGCAGAGAGAGTATTTGTTAACCCCTTTGAGCCTGAACAGTTGAATCTCGGCTTGAAAAAAGCGGGATCTCAAAAATCTTTTTTTTACAACCCGGAAAATCGTGTCTATTGTTCTTTTGCCTTAAGAAGTTAAGAGCATTCACTTAGGTTGTGGAAGAAATAAGTTGGGGAGAACGAAAAAGAATCGGTAAATTCCACAACTCTTGAAAAAGAAAAGAAAAAACCGAGCAAGCATAGAAAAATATATGTATAGAAAATGTAGAAAATAAACATCTGTTTTGTATATTTGATGTGAAAGAAAAGAACAAAAATAGAAAATGAATGCTTGCTTGGAAGAAAAATAGTGAAAAATAAAAATTGAGTTGTGGAATATGTGTTGTGAAGGTTACAAATAAGAAACAAAGGAAACAAAGTCGAGTAGTGTGAATATTACTGTGAATGTCTCTTTTGCATCGGCACTTTCGTTTCAATGGCCTTAGAAATGACCCTTGTTTGTTAACCCGACCAAGCTTCAACCGAAAAGCCCTTAGTGATCTTTTTGTTTCCACAGTACAACTTATAATTGTTAGACATTGTATGAATCTGTTTGATTTCTTCATTATTTGTTAGAGAGTGAGATTATTCCCGCGGTTGCAAACGCGTTAAATCTTCAATCCTTATTCGAAGAGGAGAGATAGGGTGATTCATTCAGAATAGTATTGTTGCAGATAGATAAATATTTTGCATTGCTATTTAAGTTTTAGTTCTTATGTATTATTTTATTCAAAACCGTTGGAAACGTGTATTTGCGGATTTCGCTTGTGTTTGAGCCGTTTATCCAACTTCGGAGAAACCGTTTTCTTAAAAGCAAATCCTCTTGTTCTTCAAAGAGGCATACTTTGCTTGAGGACAAGCAAGAATCTAGTTGGGGAGAGTTGTTAGATGCCCAAAAGTGCTTATTTGAGCTATCATATGTGGGCATCTTTCACTCTTATTCCTTGCTAATGTGGTCAAAACCACATTCATTTTACATAGAATGCATCACATTGATAAGCAAGCTTGGTGCCTTTGATTTGTGTGTTATTGTGCAGGAAAAGGCATGAACTAATTGAAAATGAAGACACAAGAAAATTGGCAAAGGAACCAAGTTCACAAGCATTCTATCTGCCAGCTCGCTAGGCGAGGATGTGGCGAAGCAAAACCTTCGCTAGGCGAGCTCCTGGCGAAAGGCTCCAGTAAATTGGTTAATTAATTCGCTAGGCGAACTGAAGGCGAAGTGGCAGCGAATTCAGTCTGCTTTGGTGAAAAGAGCAGCCAGCACTAACTCGCTAGGCGAGGCTCTAGCGAGTCCCCAGCGAGCATTCCAGTAGCAAAACCTCTCAACCTCGCTGGGGCGAAGGTTGAAGCGAGTTCTTCGCTAGGCGAAGGTCTGTTCGCTAGGCGAACATGACAGTTCCACAGGCCCAGTTTTCTCTGGGCGCAGGGGCATTTTGTGCCCATTTTTGGCCTTCGCTAGGCGAGCCATTCTGCTCGCCTAGCGAACGTGACAGTTCTGCACTTGTCTATAAGTAGCAGGTGCCACTTTTTGAGCCCATACCTCATTTTTACCAACTTTTCCATTTTTTGTACTTTCTCCTAGATATTTTACAGCATTGCTTTGTGGGAGATTTTATGCCCTAATTTCATTTCTCTTCATCTAGCAACCATCTTCCACAAAAAGAAGGTGGATTCCCATCCAACTTCGATCATTCGACTTGGATGTTGATCAACCCTCTTTTCTTACTTGCCGACCAAGCTACCATGAAAATGAGTAGCTAAGTCTCCATTTGTCAAGGTTAGATGTAGGTGATTTCCAAGCTTTGTGTGTAAATGTAAGGATCCTCATTTGTAAACTCTTTAACGGTAAATATATGATGAAAACTTTGTTTCTATTTAAAACTCTTTGTGTTGGTATTTGATCGAGAGATGTTTACCGATTCTTGACCTAGGTTTTCATCCAAACTTGTTTGTTAGCTAGAGATAGTAACGAATGATTTTGTTCACCATAAGGTTGAACCAAAAAGTTGTCATTTTGATAGATTGTGTTCGAGAGAAACAATGGATCAAAATGACAAAACTCACAATGGGTGTTCGAGAGAAACGCATTGAGAGGACCTTGTGAAATAATTTATCATCTAAAGGAGTTTATAATATTGTTGACCGTGCAAAAACATGCAAAGCAAATGTAATCATTGAAACCTAACTTTGACAATATTTCTCATATTAATCAAAACATAACTTTTACCGCAATTAATTACTTTGTATGCAAGATAACTTGATTAAAACCAAAACCCTAGTGTTACATTAAGTTAAGATTAATTCAACCATTGAACGGCAGTGATATCTTACAATCTCTGTGGATACGATAACAAAACCCGACACTTAAAAACTGTTTCAACACTCCCTCACATATTCCCATCTCAAATGTTTGGAGGGACCCAATTAGCTCATCCACTCTCATATTTGAGATGTCTTGAGATTCTTCTATGGCTGTGACTTTCATAGCAAATCTCTTGGGGAGTGATCTTAATATTTTTCTTACCCGCTTTTCATCTGACATCTTCTCGCCCAAAGCTCCAGAGGCATTGGTAATTTCAAGAATGCTCATGTAAAATTCATGAATATTTTCATCTTCTTTCATTCTTAGGTTTTCAAACTTGGAGGTGAGCAGCTGAAGTCTAGACATCTTTACCCTAGATGTGCCTTCATGAGTGGTCTTGAGAATGTCCCAAGCCTCTTTGGCTATTTCACAGTTATTTATCAACCTGAAAATATTCTTGTCCACTCCATTGAAGATGGCATTCAAAGCTTTAGAATTTCCAAGAGCAAGATCATCCTCTTCCTTGGACCATTGTTCTTCAGGCTTTTTCTCAGTAATGGCTTCTCCTTCTTTAGTAACAACAGGATGCACCCAGCCTGTCAAGACAGCTTTCCAAGCCTTGTTATCAAGGGATTTTAAAAAGGCTACCATTCTTGGTTTCCAATAGTCATAGTTAGAACCATCCAAAATTGATGGCCTATGAACAGATCCTCCATCCCTCTCCATTGTACACAAAATGTTTTCTCCCTAGATCTCACCCAGAGCCAGAGCAGGATGCCTGCTCTGATACCAATTGAAATTCTGGTATCAGATATAATGTATCGAAGGTAATGTCACGACACTAATATCTGTTAATACACAATGGATAATTAAACGGAATTGTAAAGCAAATCACACAAGCAATTGTTAACCCAGTTCGGTGCAACTCACCTACGTCTGGGGGCTACCAAGCCAGGAAGGAAATTCACTATAATAGAATTAGTTCAAAGACTATCCGTACACTTCACCAAGTTACAGTCTTTCTCACCTAATCTCTACCCGTGCAATTTCTACCTAAGCACTCTTAGATATGAGAACTCACTCACTTCCCTTACAATCACACACCCGTGATTTTAAACAACAATCCCTTGTGAAAAGAAAATACTTTTCAATTACAAACTCTTGATTTTACTTCACAGTTTCAATCAAGAAGACACACTCTTGATCTTGCTTCACAACTTTGATCAAGAAGACAAATCAGTCCAATTCAATCATCAATGGATGACTTGAATGACCTACAGACACAAACCCTAGCTCTCTCTCTAAATTTCGCTCAGTCTTGGTTGTGTGTTCAAACAGGTTTTCTGATTCCCCTTTTATAGAAACATTGGACATCTTGAAAACCCTAAATCTATTTTCCAATCAAATCTTTTTATAACAGCTGTATAGATCTCCCTGGAAAATAAGTAAATCTGGTTGAAATCCCTGATAGAATGCGCCAGCTAGCCACATCTTCAATCAACCAATGATTGCCATTAATTGTGTAATCACAAAACACCAGACATTCATACTGAATATTTTGTGTACAGGATGTCATGACATCGGGTCTGACATCTGGAAAAATCCTGCATAATCCATATTTCTTTTTATAGCAGGTATAGCCATATCAGATATCATGACATTGTGTATGTCATCTGAAACAATCCTGCATGAACATGTCTTCCAGTTAAGCTCCAGCAGGTATAACCAATATCAGAAGCCTTGTCATTGTATATGGCATTCTGAAACAATCCTGCTTGCACATGTTCTTTAACTCCAACAGGTACATATGATATCTTATGTTAAGACATCACACATGACATCTTGTGAACACTCTTTGTTTTACCAAAATTGCTGCCAACACTTAGAATCAACAAAAAGGTTAGTGATGCAGAGTCAGCGAAAGAAGCATGGGAAATTCTTGAGAAATCGTTTGGAGGCGCGAAGAAGGTGAAAGATGTGAGGTTACAAACTCACAAAAGAACGTATGAATTGCTTCAGATGGAAGAAAATGAAAGCATAAGTGATTTCTTCACCAAGGTTATGAAACTGGTGAATCAAATCAAGGTATGTGGAGAAGTGTTGGCATCAATATCTGTTGTTGGAAAGATCTTGAGGTCGTTGGCTCCAAAGTTTGACCACGTGGTAGTAGCCATAGAAGAGTCGAAATATTTGTCAAAACTGACAAAGGAAGAGCTTTAAGGGACGCTTGAATCTCATGAATAAAGAATGGTTGAAAGAGATGCAGGAAAGTCGAAGAGTGATATGGCTTTGCGGGCTCAATCGGCAAAAGAAAGAAAAGGCAAAAGAAGTTGGAATAGCAACAAAGGCAGAGAAGGCTATAACAATTCGACTGGTCGAAATCAGCAAGAAGAAAACTGGTCGAATCAGAGAAAACCCTAGAACCAAGGCAACCAAAGAGGTGGTGTTGCAGGTAGAGGAAGAGGTGGTGGTCAAAAGCCAGACAAGAGTCACATTCAGTGTTATAATTGTCAAAGGTATGGTCACTATTCTAGTGATTGTCCAGAAAAGCAGAAGAATCAAGAAACTTATGCAAAGCTGGCAAAACACGAAGAAGAAGAGACGTTGTTGATGATCACAACAAGATAAGAAGAGAGATTCAAGGACCGGTGGTACTTGGACTCAGGATGCTCATTACACATGTCTGGAAGAAAAGATTGGTTTGTCAAACATAAAACCCTCAATGAAGAATATGGTGAGATTTACAAATGATAACACTCTAGCAGATGAAGGTGTTGGTGATGTTCTGATTATGAGGAAAGATGACAAGAGGTCAGTAATTTCAAATGTGTTGTACATACCAGGCATGAAGAGTAATTTGCTGAGTATAGGGCAGTTGGTCGAAAAGAACTACAAGGTGTCGATCGAAGACAAGACGATGAAAGTTCTCGACTCAAATGGAAGGTTAATCTTGAAGGCTCCATGTCTCATAATAGAACCTTCAAGATTAAACTAAATGTGATGGAGCATAAGTGCCTTGCAACATCAGTCAGCAGAGATGAATGGATATGGCATTACAGACTTGGCCATCTCAATTTCAAAGACATCAGAGATTTGAAGAGAAGAAATATGGTTTCAGGATTACCAAAAATCAACATTCTAAACGAAGTGTGTGAAGAATGTGTGCAGGCAAAGAAGCATAAGAACAACTTCAGTAAGGATGCGGGAAGCAGGTCGAAGGCAATTCTTGAAGTCATATACTCTGATGTATGTGGTCCTCTCCAGGTGGATTCGATTGGAGGTAACAAATACTTTGTTACCTTCATATATGATTTCAGTCGAAAATTGTGGTCTTACCTGATCTAGAAGAAAAGTGAAGTGATCAAGGTATTTGCCAAGTTTAAATCTATGGTCGAAAGACAGAGCGGTCGAAAGATCAAGATTTTGAGAACTGATGGTGGTGGAGAATATGTGTCGAAAGACTTCGATGCATTATATATGAAATAAGTGATTGTGCATGAGGTGGTGCCACCATACACTCCACGGCAGAATAGAGTCGCAAAGAGGAAGAATATAACCATTACAAATATGGTTAGAAGTATGTTGAAAGTCAAGCATCTACCCAAAGAATTATGGGGAGAAGTTGTGTCGACTGTGACATATATCCTGAATAGATGTCCGACGAAGAATCTAGAAGGAATCACGCCAGAAGAATATTGGTCTGGTGTCAAGCCTAGCTTGAGTCATCTGAGGGTGTTTGGATCTATAGCACATAGGCATGTGCCAGATTAGTTGAGAAGAAAACTTGATGACAAGTCCACTCATATGATCCTGATATGATACATTCAACTAGAGGATACAAGTTGTTCGACCCAGTGAATAAGAAAGTAGTGATCAGCAGGGACGTGATCATAGATGAGCTTAAGGAGTGGGATTGAACTGAGAATGTCAAGAAAGATTCAGTGAAAATCTTTTATGATGAACCAGCTAGTGAAGTCGAAAGAGAAGTTCGACATGAAGAAGTCAGAGGTGAAGCAAGTACAAGCAGACCTCAGAGAACAAGACACATGTCTGCAAGATTACAAGAATGTGTGATTACATCAGATGATGTGGTCGATGAAGAAGGTGAGCTGGTACATCATGCTTTCTACGCAGATGTCGAACCTGTCAATGCAGCTGAGACATTGAAAGATTCGAAGTGGATGAAAGCAATGGATGAAAAGATGAAGTTAATTGAAGTAAACAACACTTGGTCACTTGTCGAATTGCCCCAAGACAAGAAGGCAATCAATGTGAAGTGGGTATACAAGGTGAAGTTGAATACCAAAGGATAAGTGACTCAACACAAGGCGAGACTTGTGGCGAAAGGATTTCTTTAGAAAGAAGGAATCGACTTCGATGAAGTTTTTGCACCTGTTGCTAGGATCGAAACAATCAGGTTGGTTGTTGGTCTAGCAAACATGAACAACTGGCAGATGCGTCAGATGGATGTGAAATATGCATTCTTTAATGGCCCCTTAAAAGAAGAAGTCTATGTTGCACAACCAACTGGGTTTATGAAACATGGCGAAGAAAGAAAGGTGTACAGGCTGCATAAAGCCATGTACGGACTTAAACAAGCTCCAAGAGCTTGGAACAAGAAGATAGATGGCTTTCTAAGGGAAAAGGAATTTTTGAAGTGCAAATCTGAACATGGAGTATATGTAAGAAGAAGCAAGAGTGAATTGCTTATACTATGCCTCTATGTCGATGACCTGTTGATAACAGGTAGCTGCAAGAAGGAGATCGAAGACTTCAAAGGTGATCTCAACAAGGAATTCGAAATGTCAGATCTGGGTGACATTTCGTATTTTCTTGGCATCGAATTCTAGAAGAGTGGTAGAGGTTTGATGATGCATCAAAGAAGGTATACATGCGAAATACTCAAGAGATTTGAGATGAAAGATTGCAACCCAACTTCGACTTCAGCAAAACCCTAATTACAACTGTCGAAAGATTCAGATGAAGATGATGTCGACCCAACCCAATATAGAAGACTTATTGGGTCACTTCAATACCTTTGTCACACAAGGCCTGACTTAGTATACAGTGTAGGTATGGTGAGTAGGTTCATGCAGAAGCCAAAGGTATCACATCTAGCAGTGGTGAAGAGGATACTAAGATATCTGAAAGGAACTCTCGACTATGGCATTTTGTTTCTTGCAGTTGATGAAGGAAAAGAATGCATATTAGTGGGATACACTGACTCAAGTTGGTGTAGTGATGCTGATTATCGAAAATCCACGGATGGCTATGTGTGTATGCTAGGTGGTGTACCAGTTGCTTGGAGTTCGAGAAAAGAGCCAATAGTGGCATTATCATCGTGTGAAGCAGAATACATAGTTGTTTATCTTTGTGCATGTCAAGCAACATGGATGGTGAATCTGGTCGATGAGATAACAACAAAGAGTCGTGGAGAAATTACCATGAAGATCAATAGCATGTCAACTATCAATATGGCGAAGAATCTGATAGCATATGGTTGAAGCAAGCACATCGAGATGAGGTTCCATTATCTTCGAGAGCAGGTAGCATATGGGAAGATGAATGTGGAACACTGCAGAACTGAGAATCAGATTGCAGACATCATGATGAAGGGAGTGCAGGTCGAAGTGTTCAGAAGGCTAAGAGCTATGATGAATGTAGATAGCTTAGACACAATGAATTAGGTGGTGGGTTGAATTGTAATTCCTTGTGTCGAAGCAGGTAGCTCGACAGAGTAAGGAAGTGTCAAACCACCTATGCATATTTTAGTAGTGTTAGCTAATTTTGGGCTTTTATAGTTTTGGGCTTTGACTTAAGGTCCAAGTTAATCTAAATCTATAAATAGAGCGAGAACCCTTATTTTGTAACAGAGGTGAATAGAGTACTCACAACACTTGTAATTCACAGTATTTTGCAGTTGCAAAGTGAATAAGAAGTTTTCCACAGTTTGTGGACAGAGAGAAACTCTGCAGAATTTTATTACTCTTCTCATTCATCGTTCTTTACTTTCTTTCTCCATTGTCCTTATCTTTTCATTGCTATTGTGTGGGTAATAACAATTTTGTTCATCAAGATTGATTGAAATTCTCCATAGATTTTGGAGGATTTCCAACAGGTTTCACCTTTTCTACTCTAATATTTTCTCTTTTATGCTCTTTATTTTTTATTTTTTTATGTTACTATTTTCTCTTCCAATTACGTTTTTATCGCACCTTATTTCTCAATCTCGCATCTCTTATGATCTTTTTTTCATCTTCTCTAATCTCTCATCTCATATGTTTTTTATGTTTTATCATAATGTCTTTGATATTATTTTATGTTACTATTTCATATATGTTTTTTATTTCATTTTTGTCTAATCTATTTTTTTTATATTTAATGAATTTTTTTTGTCTAAATATGATAAGTTTTGATGTTATTTAGTAATGTATGAATGATTAAACACAAAGTTATGTTGTTCTCTATATGTGTATGTATGACTCAATAAAAATATTGTAAAAAACCGAATCAATCCAAACTGCATTAGTTTGGTTTGGTTTTATTTCAAAAAGTCAACCGAACCAAACCGAACAACGTATTTTTTTCTCTTACAGTTCAGATGATTTTTATCTTTAAAACCGTTCAAACCGCACCGCGAACATCTCTAATAAAACCATTCAAACACGTTTTACCATTTTATTTTAAAACCATAAAATTGTTCATTAATGAAAACTACAAATTTTCCGCGTGTTTTCTACTTTTAATTTTAGAGCATTAAAAATTAAATAGTAAAAAACAAAGCATATCTCAGTTGTTTCAGATTTTATCTTTAAAAACCTGAAGTATAGAAACGACCTCTTAAAAATAGTTCTGCAAAACATTATCCTCAAACACATTTTCAATTTTTAAGTTTTCAAAAACTAAAGAACAATTTTTAAAAAGCTTTTCAAACAAACCCTTAATTTATTTTTTAGAATTGAAGAGTTGTTATAATATTCTATGCAGGAGCTGGTTTAGGATATTGAAGTCTTAGTTTAGTTGCCATTGATTGCTCTAAAGTCTTAGTTTTTAGACATTATAATAACATCTTTGAGAGTTGTTGCACAATATCTGCTCAATGCATTGAAAAAGTTTATGCTAAATGTATCCACATCAAAACTGCTCATTGAACTAAATCATCATATTGACGTATATTTACTTGTTATCTATTATATAGATTGAGCATGAATGGATTTCTCTAGAATGCTTTGTTTATTACTTATTTTGGACGGTTTGTTTATTACTTATTATTAAAGCATATTAATTATTATAATGTTTATACTATTATTAATTTATTTTAATATATTTTAAAATACATACACGCATTGTTTAATAAATAAACAAAATTAATTGATTGCTTCTCCCTAATTTTTTTAAAAAATATATTGGGTATTAGTTGTTCAACATTTTTCAATTTTTAACATTGTGTATTTATCATTTTATTTTAAATTCTAATAATTGTGTTTAAATAATATTTTTGATGAGGGAGAGAGGGAGGGAGAGAGGAGGGGAAGGGGAGGAAGAGAAAGAGAGATTAATATTACATTATTTATTATTCGAATAATTTAAATTTAAATAAAAGTTAAATAAAAAATATTCATTTATATTTTATCTTGATGTGTGTATAAAAAAAATAGATAGAGTGTCCTCTTGAATACTAGTATTTGAATAAATTGACATATTAATCATAAAATGATTGATGGATAATGTGTGCAAGCATTATAATATCCAAGAGAATCTTATAAGATAATTACTCAAAAAACTTATCATGAGTTTTATAAAATACTAAAAAAAAAACTATTGCACAATATGACATCATACATCTATATTAGATTTGCACATGTATGTTTTTAAATTTTAATTCTTACCATTGTGATGTCATTTTAACGTATGGCTGGTGTACGCAGCTACTGTGCCATAAAAGACAAACCAGAGTAAGAAGAGGTTTATGGATTTCCAACGGAAAATTTTTTAATTATAACTTTTATTTTTATCTTTTGACTATTTCATACAAATAGTTCTTTATTTTAAAATAATTTAATCTAATTCATTTGAGATTAATTGAAATACACTGTCAGTGTAAAAGAGTTTTACACCATCACTTAATTATAGACGTTGGATATTAAAATAAGTTTGACTTTTATTTTAAAAATCTATAAAGTAATACAAACGGGTGATGGTGATGAACCGCCGGTGTAAAACTTTTTACACTGACAGTGTACAGTAATTAATCTCAATTCATTTTATAAATAATTATTAAATTATAATTTATTACAAATTCTCAGATTCCTTACTGATTAAGGGTTGGTTTGGTTCAATAGAGAAGAGCGGAAAAAGATAAATTTTATCTTAGGAAAGAGGGGAGAGGGGATTATTTTATATATATATATATATATATTTGATTCTAAATATAAAAGGAGGAGGAGGAGAAAGATTTTACTACAAACATACTTGATTTAAAATGAGAGAGATCTTTTAAAATCAATTTACTTTTTTATTCTTATAATCTACTATAATCTACTACTATAATAATAAGAAAGTTAATACATACCAAATTTACTTTCTTATCTTAATTAAAATTAATATAATAGAGTTTTTCATGCCCTTAGATGTCAATTTGCACATATAATCATGATTAAGAGTCGTTTAATTAAAATGAGTCTTTAATGTAATACTTGAAATAGTTGGATTTCTAAATTGGTCTTCACAACATCATATTATTACTCATCAAATAAAACTTTCCATTTACCAAGGTGAATTATATAACTTCATTAGATTGGGGTGATCAACTTTCAAAAACATATAAAGTCAGTTGCTACACAAATTTATGTAGCCGTCCTTGAGATATCCAATTTGCCACTTACAATGTTTCAATTTTCTTTCATAATCATGATCACTCTTCGTTGAAAAACCTACATATTTGCTATTGAAAAACGTACTCTTATTCAATTCAATTTGTTGGTTTGAGATTTATTTGGTGATTAGGGTTTCTGAATTTTAGTTTCTGAAATCTCAAAAGTGAATTTCTTCTTTTAGCAAAAGTGAATCTTAAAAGTAAATTTCTTGTGGCGCCGTTGACTTTCGATACAAGTAAGTGAGTCCCTTTTTTGAATCAAAGGCTCATGATATCATATGTTGGGGAGTTTTTCACTAGGGAGCATTGAACATTGTGGTATTTCTTCTTTTAGAGCAACACCTTTTTAAGAGACACCCCACATATTCATCCAAAACCTTAATGTGATAGGTGGGTAGGTTCTCGCACTTATGAATGTTCAAGTCTCCATATTTCCAACTAATGTGAGACTATTATCCACAATACTCACGCTTGTTACATTCTCAAGAATTTCCACCATCATTTTTTTTCTTTTCAATTCAAAAAGGTATATGCTTTGTTTTCTACTTTTAACAATTAATGCATTTCTGTTTTAATGGTCGATGTGTTTCAGTTTCACATTTCACAAATTCAATTTAAAATCTATATATGCAAGATTAGGGTTCAATGTCAAAATCCTCAATTTGTTTGCTTAAACTATATAATAAAGATTCTTTTTAATGATTTGTCTAGAAAGTGACTCAAAGATTTTAGATTATGAATGCGTTTTGGTATGTCAGGTAATTTTTAGTTATATTTTTTGAACGACTATGTTTCTTCCAATTCCGTACAATTTCACTCTGTCATTAAAATTGGTTCTTTTGATTTTTGAATTTAAAAATATAATTTTGAAATGGATAGAAAATATGATTTTGGATTAGTAATCACTTCTACTATAAGAGATTTTGATGGTTCATATCAGATTTGAACGATATGAACTCAACAATTATTTTACCGAAGAAGTTATTTTATAGTAGAAATGGTTCGGCTGTAGGTTGTTTATGTGTTTTATTTTTATTTCCAAATAGACAGGATCCATGCTATAATTAATTTTTGGCTTCAAATAATCCTTTAAAATAGTTAGTAAAATTTATTTTTTAATAAGAAAATAGTTAGTAAAATAGTCAAATTTATGATTTTGTTAGCAACATATCAACAAAAATATATTGTTACATACATGATTTGATCATTTCTTTTTATACCATTTATCTTTTTTATTATGCATTTTAGTTCAATAGATATGATAAGAGTATTCATTCACCATACATTGTGGAATTCCTTCGGTTATACCAAAGAGATCTATGGAACATTACTTGCATTTTAACTTCTCTTTCAAATAGATTCTTTCTACATCACACTAATTTTATACTTTGTTATTTGTTTACATTTGTATTTTTTATTTTTATACTTAAGTTATTCAACTATATATTTATACTTATGTATTTTGACACTGTATACTTATGTTTTTTTTGACACGTAAGTATAAATATTTATACTTATGTTATTCATTTGTTTTTGTGTTTTTATTATATCATAAGAATGTTCTCAATCCCACTTAAAAGTTTTAATTATAGATTAACAACTCATAATATTTTTTTTAATTAAATGTTATGATGACCACAAAAAATTTCGTAATATTTTCTCATAATTATGGGTAGTAGTTAATTTTTTTCCTGATTTTAATTGTTTCGGTTGGAACATAAAACATAAAATTGAAAATTAAAGGTTCAACAATGGTGGAAGAAAAGAAGATCGGGGAAGATGAAGTTGAGAGAGAATTAGAGATAATAGAGTAATATTTGATGAGTATAGATTTTGGCATTAACTTTGAATTGGAATGATACAAATGTATTTATACATTGGGAATAAAAGCTACAACTAAAGTGACTCTAAAGAAAATAAAATCTGTTAATTTTTTGGAAGGATAAAAAAATAGAATTTTAATTTTCAATTAACACACCACCTCACTTTAGTTGCTCCAAGTCCATCATGCTCAAGCACTTCTTTAGCCTCTTGAACACATCATTTGTCACACCCTTTGTCAACAAATCCGCGACTTGGTCTTCGCTTCGGAAATAGCTCAATCTAAGCTTTTCATCATCAACCAATTCTCTCAAATAATGAAACCGCATCTCAATATGCTTGCTCCTTCCGTGCGCAATCGGGCTCTTCGCAAGATTTATTGCGGAAACATTATTTACAAACAGTGTGGTGGCAGCATCATCACCACATCCCAATTCCTTCAATAGATTCATAAGCCACATAGCTTGGCATGCACCTAACGACGCCGCAATGTACTCGGCCTCACAAGAAGAGAGTGCTACAACCGGTTCCTTTTTCGAACACCAAGAGATTGGTGTACTACCAAACATAAAGATGTACCCCGTCGTCGATTTTCGGTCATCTTTATCTCCGCACCAATTGGAATCGGTGTAGCCAAGTAAATCGCACTTACGCCCCGTGTCCGATGCGGGAAAGAGAATTCCACAACCAAGAGTACCTTTCACATATCTAAGGATCCTCTTGACCGCCGTCAAGTGAGACACCTTCGGTCTCTCCATGAATCTACTCGCAATACCGACACTAAAAGCCAAATCTGATCGCGTATTGCACAAATACCGTAACGATCCAATCAAGCTCCGGTAAAGCATTGGATCGACATCATCCTCCTCATCACTTTTGGACAGCTGCACTCTAGCCTCACAAGGTGTAATACAAGCATTACAATGCTCCATATCACACTTTTTCAAAATATCTAGAGCATACCTCCTTTGGTGCATAAGCAACCCCACTTTTGACTTGTGAAACTCTATGCCAAGGAAGTAATTCATGACACCAAGGTCCGTCATCTCAAACTCTCTCATGAGCTCACTTTTGAACCTTGAAACACTCTTGTCATGGTTGCCCGTAATCAATAGATGATCAACATACAAGCAAAGTATAATCACACCATCATTCGTATCCGATCTCACATAAACTCCGTGTTCGGATACACATCGTTTGAAACCAACGTCAATAAGAAAGCCATTAATATGTTTGTCCCAAGCTCTTGGAGCTTGTTTCAAACCATACAACGCCTTGTGTAGCTTGTAATACTTCATCTCTTGATCTTTTATCACGAAACCGGGTGGCTGCCCCACATAGACTTCCTTAACAAGAGGACCATTCAAAAACGCAGATTTGACATCCATTTGGTAAACCATCCAATTGTTGCTATGCGCAATACCAACAACCAAACGAATAGTCTCTAATCTAGCCACCGGTGCGAATACGTCCTCATAGTCTATACCTTCTCGTTGCAAGAACCCCTTCGCCACTAATCGAGCTTTGTGCTTGATTACTTCACCTTTGGGATTTGCTTTAACCTTATAGACCCATCGCACACCTATCGGTTTCTTTCCAAGTGGTAAATCGACCAACTCCCAAGTACCATTTTTCTCAATAGATTCCAGCTCCTCTTTCATTACACATATCCACTTAGGATCACTTAAGGCTTCTTCCTCATCTACCGGTTCGGATTCGGCCATAAGCGCGAAATGAACAAAGTCACCATCGTTATTCACTTCGTTATCTTGGAATCTTTCGTAATCTCGGAGTCTATGAGGCAAGGCTCTTTGCCTCACTAGTCCACCATTATTAACAACATCATTTTGCGCTACTGTAGGTGCTGGTACAGCGGTGTCAGAAGCCTCCGGATCATAGATTTCAAAAAACTGTTGCTGCAATTCTTCTCTGTGTAATCGATTACTCCCAGTAGGGTAATCGGTTACTGCTGCATTTTCTGTGAGTAATCGATTACTGCTATTTGGGTAATCGGTTACTGCAGCATTTTCTGCATTTTTTACTTCATCAAAAGTCACATCCAGGGTTATGACGATCTTCCGATTTTTTTCATCAAACAACTTGTACCCTCCAGTAGAGTGATATCCTACAAATATCAGCTTCTCACCCTTATCATCCAATTTCTTCCGAAGTTGGTCCGGTACATGACGATATGCAATCGATCCAAAAACGCGCAAATGATTCAAATTTGGTTTGAAGCCACTCCAAGCCTCTTCCGGTGTGAGTTTCTCCAGCTTCTTAGTGGGACACCTATTCAACAAGTAGGTGGTTGTAGACACAGCCTCACCCCACAATTCCTTAGGCAGATTTTTCCCACAAAGCATACTACGCACCATGTTCATTATTGTACGATTTTTCCTCTCGGCAGCCCCGTTTTGTTGAGGCGTATACAGAGGCACCACCTCACGTACAATTCCCTCAAGATCATAAAACTTCCCAAACTCACTAGAGGCATACTCACCTCCACCACCCGTTTTGAGAATTTTGAGCTTCTGACCGCTTTGGCGCTCCACCATGGATTTGAAATTCTTGAAAACTTCAAATATCTCATCTTTTCTCTTGATAAGATATGCCCAAAGCTTCCTACTAAAATCGTCAATGAACGTAACAAAATATCGATTTCCACCATAAGTCTCTACTTGCATCGTTCCGCAAACGTCAGAACATACCACCTCAAGTAAGCCTTTGGTTCTTCGACCTGTATCTTTGCTAAACACATTCTTGTTCTGTTTAGCCTTCACACATTCCTCACACAATTCAGTTAGAATACTAATGTGTGGCAGCCCCGTTGTCGCATCCGCGAAAAACAACCGGCGGGCTAAAACAAAAACAACACAGAGCCGCCACCGCGCGTTATTTATCCCAAAAGAGGGAAAGGAAACGCTCAGAGTAAACCTGGAAAAAGCATGGTCTCACGACCAAAGAGAATGGAATCGGGAGTCGGTTACGCAAGGGGAAGGTATTAGCACCCCTCACGTCCGTCGTACTCGACGGGATCCACGCTCTAAAAGAAAGAAAAGGTTGCTAAAACAAACATCACACACACACACACACCGAAGACAACACAGGTGGGGTAAAAGAGGAGAGGGCTCGCTAGGACATCGCATCCTATGCCTACGTATCTCGTCTGGAACGAGAATCAGAGCTGCCGTAGTTCGGCTCACGCACGCCAAACAAGACACACACAAACACAGGCAAACATGGAACCCGAACGCCAATCGCTGGACTTACATCGGCTTCCGAACCAAACAAACACAATCAGGATACGGACAGCCAATCGCTGGGCTTACATCCATATCCTGACACACAAGAGGATTAACAAGCAAACACACACAAAAAGAAAAAAAAGTGCCCGGAGAGACCTCGCACGGTCTCCTGCCTACGTACCTCATCTGGTATGAGGATCAGGGCGACGTAGTTCCCCTGAACGGGAAAGAAATTCTAACCAGATACAAAGGGAGACACACTACTAGGGAGTTGGACTCGAGCCTAGGTGTTATCATGCATCATCGCCCTATGTTATGGTTTCTATCTACTTGCACAACAGCAAGCTAATCCTAACCAGGAAAAACAAGCATGCAAGCATAAGCAAAATAAAGAAAACATTTCGCATTTAGCACACACTATATCCAGTCAAAAAGTGGGCTCAAACAAAGGGTCAGACTGCCAAGGCAAGTCATCTGTACAAGGGTGGGGTTTAGCTCTTAACCCTGACATTGAGAGTCAGGGTGAAGCCAGATGAAAGGTGAGTGAAGATGGGACTTCACAACTCTTATCCCTGGCCAGGGAGAGCTTCAGACAAAGGAGTGTGGGTTCAGAATGGGGGAACCCTTCTACACTCATGACTCTGACTCGACTGTACAATTGTACAAGATCTTGGGTTAATGTCCCAATGCATCAACACAGTGGTGTGAGCAGAGGGACGACTCAACAGAATAGCGGGAGATAGATTGCATATCTCTCTTATCCACCAATTGCCTCATAGAGGTCTTTACCTGCTTGGGGACAAAGTTAAACAATCACAAACATCGCCTCTTAAGGAGGACTTCAGACAGTTGCCTGACTAAATAACAAGCCAGGTCTTCCAGACTACATGGAGACAAGAGAGTCTATCTCAATTGGTTTATACAACCAAGCAGCAGCACAACAAGTTCTTAAAGAACTAAAGCGACTATGGTACCTGAAATCAATTTAATACAGCCAGTATTCAAGTCACAAAGTCAACACAGACAAGTTAAGAACCAACAGACAATGTATAATCAGACAATGCAATGTGCAAAGCACAATCAACTCAAGTGAGCCAAGCACAAGCTCAAAGCAAGTGAGCCAAGCATCCTACAAAACACACAAGTTAGTTCACAACAAGCAACCAAACTCAATTTAATCAACTTGCATTTTTCTCCTTAAAGCATTTGCATCTCAACCTGAAACACAACTCAAAAGTGAGAAACAAGACCACTAGGACAAGCCTAGGGCCAAAAGGAGATGAAAAATCCAAAACAGTAAGTGAAAATTAACCAAAATCACAATCAAACAAATTAGAAACAAATCCCATTGGTCCCATGCTCATATCATTCATCATCATCATTTCATGAAAGAAAAGGCACAAAACATGCAATTTGCAACCTCAAAGGACCAAACAGAATGATCACCATCAAATCATTATCAAAACATTTCAATAAATTCCACAAAAATTCAAGTCTAAACAGAACACATAACATGTCAAGCATATCAAATTTCAGCTCATTTGGACAAGAGGAAGTAGGGAAATTAAATTCATAAAGTCCAGACAAGTTAAAGCAAGCCAACACAAGGCATCCAAACAAGCATCAACTTCCATCAATCATAAAACAGTGACAAAACATGATAAATGAATGGGATCAAAACCACAATGACCTATAATGTGTCTAGAATTCACATGTCAAATTTCACATCCATCCAATTAATGACCAGAATTTCACAAAGCAAATACAAACATGTGTCACAAAAAATCAACAAATGACCAAACAGAGGGAAAAATTCCAATCAAATAGGAAACGCCATCAAAAATTCCAGAAATATTCACATGTATTCTCAACATCCATATGCTCAATCATGCAAAAATTCAGCTCAATCCAATGTCCCTAAGTACATCAAATAAAATCATGAAATGCACAGTGAATGGTGTGACACAAATTGTCACACCTCTATTCAAAAAATCATATCTCATTAACCAGGGATCCAAAAATTGCAAACCACATATCAAAATCACCAGAAAAGAGTCAAGAACATGCACAAAAAATTTCAAGCATTTCTATGGAAGCATCATCATTTTACAAGCAAAAATGGCATGGTATACACAAATTGGACACATTCAATCAAACCCTAGGCAATTTTAAAATTCACATGTGCACAAAAATATTAAAATTCATCATAAAAAACTACACATCACAAGGAGAATGGTGAAAAAAACCTCATCAAATTTGGAGTAAAAATGAATTAGATATAGATTTTTGATTGTTGAGAAAAAAAAATAAAAAAGAATGAAATAAGTATGTAGAATCATGAAGCCTAAGGAAAATAAAGTAGCAACGCAAAATTGAAACCACTGTACAGTAGGTTCGAACCGTGTACGTAGCGATTACAGGCCTCCCACCTAACCGCTAGGCCAAGGAGGCCGCGCTACAACAAGATTGAACAGTGGTACTTTTTAAAGCCTAGCGCGCTTAAACATCAGCAGCATGAACAGTGCGCGCGAAATTGGATCTAACACATGTTTTTTTTGAAATTTTTCAAGTTCTTCATGACATTCATACATTCATAGGCTCAAGAACAAATGTTCACCAAATTGGACAAACTTTATATCAACGGAAAGGTCTTTCAACGTACATCATGAATCCATAACTATTTTGATCTAATTCTTGATAAATAAAAAAAATCGAAGCAAAACATAAACATGCATGAAACTTCAAATCATCATAACTTCCTTGTTTCTCAACCAAATTTAGTGGTTCAAAGTGCATAATTTTCTACTAAACAAGATCTATCCAAAGCATCAAACAATTTCAAGAATCATTGAAGTCGAAAACTCACCTTAATTTGAGGACAGTTGCTAAATCGCGCGTTTTAGGCCTTGAAATGTGAAAACAGAACTTCTATGATGCTTGTAGAAGTGAATGGAACAAGTTTTGTTGCTCAATTACGCACGATCTTGATGAAATCTTGAATTGCCATTGTTGCACCTCACTTTAACAGTCCAAAATTTGGTTTGGAAATGGTGAAATCCTGCTTCAATTAGCTTCAATAATGCATGTGGATGATGAAACAATGAAGATCTAAGCAAGGTTTTTGAAGAAATTGCAAAAAAAGTGAAGATGAAAAGTTGAGAGAATTGGAGATTTTGGATCTAGATCTGAAATTCTGTTATGATTAATCAAAAAACAGTTACAATTTAGTTTATATATGTTATGTTAATGATGTTAGTAATCATGATTAGTAAAAATGGAATGGATTAGTGAAAATGCATTTTCATGCTAAATGGACAATTACCAATTCACCCTCACTCATGCAATGCAATGTAACAGTAGAATTTTCTGGTTTGAGCAAGTTACAAATGACATTTGTGAGCTAATGCAAAAGGAATGGAGTGAAAATAATGAATATTTCTCAAAATGCACTTTTTCCCTCCACTTTTTACATTAAGTCCACTTGAAAATGCACTTTTTATGTGATGAGTTTTCATGAAATGTGATGATGGATCATGATATTACATGTCAAATGGAGTTTGCTCAAAGAAACCTCACTCAATTTGGCCATGTGAATCAAAAGTTATGCCACTTTGAAATTCAACTTTTTTGGACAATGATCAATCCATAACTTGCCAACCACACATGAGAAATTCATGTTCTTGGACTTTTTGGAAAGGTGAGAGCAAGATCTACAACTTTCATGTTGAACAAAATTTCATTTAAAGCATTTTTGGACACGTAATTTTGAGGAGGAAAACTTTCCATTTTTGGCAGTTTTCAATTACAAGTCACTTTCTATTTTTGGAAAGTTTCCATCTGATTTTATTTTCTTCATTCTTGATGTTTGAAATGTCAAATGAAACTTGTTTAGACATGAATGAAGTATATCTAACCCTCTCCCACCTCCAAATCCATCATTTCAGGCACAGTTGACCACAGTTGACTTTTCTGACTGATAGATGAATTTGGCTATGCACTGATCAAGTTGAGCCTCAAACTCCTGATGAAATGGCTCAATGATGAAACCCTAGCTTCCATAAGCTCAATATAATCACAAAATGATCCCCATATCCATTGAAAACCTCATCTCCTTGCCAAGTCCTGATTGGCCCAATGCAGTTGATTAGGGTTGACTAGAGGTCAAAAACCCTAATCTCAAGGAAGCTTGCCATGAATAATGAATCTCTTGGTGATGATATAACCATGATGATGATGATGTACCATTTCAACCAAGATGAAGCTCAACCCCCTTGAGGAACCATGAAACCCTAATTTGAATCACACATCCTCAGATGGTTAATGATCAATCCAATGAAACCCTCAGCTTGAATCTTTTGACCTCTTTATCTTCTGATCAAGACCCAGGAGGATGACTTGCTCAATGTAGCCATATGATATGCAAATATGCAATGCCTAATGACCTACAAAATGATATGTAATATGCTAATCTAGTCCCAAGAGAGGAGGGCAAATTTTGAGGTGTTACACCCGTTACCATTTCACTTTGTTGCAACTTTCTTAGATCCCTAAAATTAAGGTGACCAAGACGGTAATGTCATAACCACTCATCTCTACTTGCCGCGGTAGCTAGACAACGATGCTCCATAACCTTTAACTTAACCTTAAAGGTTCTGTTGGCAGCCATCGGCGCTTTTAGAATCAACACACCATTTGAATCTAAAACGCGTAAAATCTTGTCCTCGAACCGAATTTTGTATCCTCTTTCAAGTAATTGGCCAATGCTTAAAAGATTACACTTAATTCCTGGTATATACAAGACATCTTTTATCCTTGAATGTCCACCATTCCTTTTTCCTATCAAAACATCTCCTACCCCTTCGACGCTTAAAATGGTGTCGTCGGTAAATTTGACTTTACTTTTTGCCGCTTGATTGATTTGCACAAACCAATCTTTTCGACCCGTCATATGTGTTGAACAACCGGAATCCAAGTACCACTCATCTCTCCCTTGGACTCCATCACGAACGGTAACCAATGCATTTCGATCCGAATGCATTTTCTCGCTATTTTCCGGAACGGTACAGCTATTATCCCGCAAACTGTCACTACTGCAGCTGCTGCCCGGAACATCCGTAATGCCATAACTCCCCTCTGTGATCATTACTAGAAGTGTGTCTTCATCATCTACCTCTTCCCTAGCAACCTTGGCTTCATTATTGTGATTCTCATTCGATTTACCACGACACAAATTTGCAAAGTGTCCAAACTTTCTGCACTTATAGCATTGCACCTTACTCACATCACGCTTCTTGAAACTGTTGCTATGACCACTATCCTTGGAGCTACTTTCACCCTTTTTACTCGTCGAATGCTTTGAATTTTACGAATCATTTGAACCAAAATTCTGAAAATTTAATTTACCTCTCGCCGCAAATTTTCCTTTCGACCTCTTATTCTTCTCATTGAAACGCGCTTGCAAAGCAATCTCCGCTTTGGCTTTGTCGGCGCCTCTCTCATCCATCCTTTTTTCATGTGCCTCTAACGAACTTTGCAATTCATCCTTGCTCAAAGTTGTTAGATCCTTTGATTCTTCAATAGCCACAACTATGTTGTCGAAACGCGGCGTTAACGTACGCAATACTTTCGATACAACATTTTGCTCAAGAATCATTTCCCCACAAGATTTGATTTGATTAACTAACCGGGTAATGCGCGTAATGTAGTCGTTGATCGTTTCTTTATTTTCCATTTGTGTTAACTTGAATTGTCGCTTGTAAGTTTGTAACCTTACAACCTTCGCTTTGACGGCACCGACATATGCTTTCTCCAAGATTTCCCATGCTTGCTTCGCCGATTCACAATCACCAACCTTCTCGAAATTGTCGTTATCAACACAAGAATGAATCAAGAATAGGGCTTTGTAATCCTTCTTCTTCTCTTTTTCGTGTGTATCTCTTTGAATGTCGGTAGCCTCTGCCCCTAATTGTGTAACTCCATTGACGATGATCTCAAGCACCTCTTGATAACCAAACAAAACTCTCATTTGTTTTGCCCATTTATCATAGTTCTTCGAATCAAGAATCGGGAGATTGGTGGGAATTCGATCATTGGAAACGGTTGCCATTGTTGCAGCGGATTAGGATCGATAACCAAGGCTCTTGATGCCAAATGTTGGAACATAAAACATAAAACTGAAAATTGAAGGTTCAACAATGGTGGAAGAAAAGAAGATTGGGGAAGATGAAGTTGAGAGAGAATTAGAGATAATAGAGTAATATTTGATGAGTATAGATTTTGGCATTAACTTTGAATTGGAATGATACAAATGTATTTATACATTGGGAATAAAAGCTACAACTAAAGTGACTCTAAAGAAAATAAAATCTGCTAATTTTTTGGAAGGATAAAAAAACAGAATTTTAATTTTCAATTAACAGTTTCCCCTATCTTTTGTTTGTGAATTGTTTATATTCTAATATATCAAATAAAAAACACCATTATACATAAATTCAAAGTTGTCAATTTCCAGCACTTATATAATATAATAACACATTTATACTGTGATATAAATAGTTTGTGGGTGTGTGTGACTATGTACATGAAAGAATATGGGAGAATCAAATAGAGAAATACAATTACCAAAACTCCAAACGCTATGCTTGATGTTAATAGATACAAGATAATGGAAAAAAGAAAGGTTTCGTTAGAGCAATCAATTGACCACTAATGAAAAAAACCTAACCAAAGACAGTCAAATCTAAAATTAAAGAACAACGACTTCAGGTGTCAAATCTAAAATTAATAATAGAGTTTAGTTGATATATTGTGTGTTCCAGATACACGACTATTTAGAAGAGTAATAGTATGTCTCCAACATGCATTGAGTCAACTCGTGTAATGTCTAAAGTTTGGAGCAGTGTTGTTCGTTCAAAAGTTTGAACGTTTGCATGGCGGCAAATGCATGAGAAGTTAGCAACTAGGGAAGCGCTATCACTCATAAGGGCAATTGATGTAAAGCGCGAGAGCAGTTGTATTTTTTACTTCAGGGGAGTAGAATCATGTAAGCATATGTTTTTTTAGTGTAATTTTTCTCCAAATACTTAGAGGGGTATTTGGACTTGGATTAGAATTCAAGGACCATCGGAGACAGACAACTGCATTAACTTCTCATTAGGTTTTATGTAGAAAAACAATATCACAAGAAGATTAATATTATAGATTAGCTCAATATTTAGTTGCTACATATTAGCTACGTTTTTAGCTACCGAGTAACTATAAAGTTTTCTAAGTTCATGGCAACTATTGACTTTAATCATGTGATATGCCACATCAACATCTTGTCACGCTGCCACTGTCATGTGTATTTCCAATCACAAAAAAACTTAGACGTGACATGTCACATCAGCTTTTGTTAACAGTCGTTAGTAGATGGGTCAAAAGTGTGAATGAAATATATTAGGAGAATCATTATTTGAATGAAATTTTTAGAGGGATTAAAAGTGAAATTGACCATATTTATAGGGACCAAAAATTTATTTAACTCATTTTTAATTTGCGTCTTTCTTATTTCTTATTTATTTTTATTTTATCTATTCCCTCGGTTGGGAGTTCCAACCGAGAGAAAATATCAGCTTTTCATTTCAAATGACGCATTTCTTAAATTTTTTAAATTTTAATTTATGTATTCCCTTGGTTGAGTATTACAACTAAGAGAAAATCTCTTTTTTGCATTTCAAATGTTTTTTTATTTATGTATTCCCTCAGTTGGGTATTCTAATTGAGAGGATATCTCTTTTCCACGTATTTTCTAGAACTAAACTCTATCTTCCATTTACTTTTGCAACTTTATTTTTTATCTGCATTTTTCCTATGAAACCGAGTAATCCCTAAATCGAACATATCCTATATGATTTACATCTTCATCTTCTCCATCAAAATTCCACAAACGTAACCCTAAACTCAACTTCCATCACCGTGTTGTGAAACTTCATCTCTTCCAACACACGCGTGTGTTCGAAACTTCATTCTTCCTCTGATTTCCATTAACGTCATTGAAACACCAACGAAGCTTGAAATTAAGGAAAGACAATGAAACTCGAATTAAGTTTCCTCTTTGTTGTGCCTTTTTTAGTGCAATGCAAGTATATATTGTTAGGAAAGAATATTAGAATACAACGGTCTAGAAGGGGTTGAATATACCTCTTTAAAAAATTTGAACGATTAAAATTTGTTTATTTCAAAAAGATCGGAGTTTAAAAAATATTTGTGTGACGGAAAAAGGTGTGTACGAAATATATGCTTTTGTGGGGCGAAATACACAGTGTACTCAATCGGTAAACGAAATTTAAGTAGATAAAATAGATAACCAAAGCAATCAATACAGTATAGTATATTGAATTACATATGTTTTACACTGTGTAAACGAAGAATATAAATACAATGATAATTCTAGAGTTATAGTTTCAAGATTTAATCAACAACAAGAATGATTCCAAGTTAAACTCTAACAAAACCTACACTTATAACGAAATCACTATCAATGGAATAAACCTAACCACATGTGATTCTAAGAAAGCAATAAACCTAATCATGCAATTCTAATCAAAATTATAATAGAGATAGAAAAAGATAGTACGCCGGATGTATAGGGGTTCGATAATTCATCCTCGTTATGCCTACTCCACCCTCTAATGGTTGCCCGTTGAAATTTTGTTCTTCTTCCACTATGATTTTGAAAAATATTATAGAGTTGATTAGTAAAATCTCAATCTGAATAATATTGAAAATATAAATTCTTTGACCTTAATTCTCATTGACTTGTACATAGTATTTGACACTGAGCTATTGCAAAATCTTTACTCGAAAAAGACGTAAATCTTATAGCTCCAAGAATGTTGCTCTAAGTGTTCGTTATGCAACAAATTTTAATCGATCTTACCAGTCTCTTGAGCCTTGACTTGTGAAAAGATTAGAAAAATTTCAACTTTGTATGTAGGCTTCCCCACAGCTCTACCAAAATAATTATGGAGAGAAAAACCTCCTTCTTTTTTGCTAGATTGTCAACCCCAACTACAACCACACACACAATTGCAAATCCCTTAAATCCTCAAGAAATCTTCAAAAAAAATGTTAATCACAATAACAATCCTCCTCATAAATCCCACACCCTAAGATGAGAGCTAGATCCAAACAAAAAATTGATGATAAAAGAGGTTGAAGATGAAAAGATTTTGTTTGCAAAACTCAAAACAAGATTCAAATCTTTTGCAAATTGAGAGAATATTGGCGTGTTTGAAAGGCTTTTCAAAAACAATTTTTCTCTATTTAAAAGTTAAAAAATTTAAAACTTGTTTGTTCAACTTATTTTTAAAATTTATTTTTCAAAACTGTTTTTGATTTTCTATTTTTAAAATTAAAAACAAGAAGTAGCTAAAATTTGTTTTTTGTTTTCATTTTCAATATTTAACCTCAAATCCAAACAAAATAAACAGAGTTGTTTCCATTAATATACTATAGTAAATAAATGAAAGTATATTATAAGAGAATATAACTTGTTGTTTTATAAAAAATTAATAAAAAGCTATATCAATTAATATTTTTTAAAAAAAATAAACACAGTAATGTGTGATTGTTATAAATTTAAGTTATAAAAGTGCTAGTTTAAAAAACTAAATTGGTTGATCAAGTTTTGATGACAATGTATTTAAAGTTGAAGTAATTTTATAAAAGAATGACTAATATAAATTATTTAAATATTATTTTAATTAAAATTTGCATAAAATTCTTTTTTAACATTTCTTTGAACTTTTATTCACACACATACATATATATTCCGGGCCGATCATAATTATCCTTGGTCGACACTCTCGGTCGATCCAAGTCCCAAATACATCTAACGACTCCCCACGACTCACGCTTAACAAATAGTTGACTGAGACAATCTTTCTGCTATATATATTGAAAGTGCGTCAATTTTAGATATTTAATTTCAAACTCAATTTTCATTCACTCTTCTTCCTCACATACTGACTTGAGTGTTGGAATAATAATCTTATAGGTCAGCCCCCTCTATACTGCACTAGAAGCTTATATCTGTCATGACACTCCATAATTATTAATCCTTACCCCACTTTTGGTTCCATAACAACCATTACTTCAGTTATTGATGATATCGATTACTAGCCTAAAAGCGTCATAGTAAAGTCGGGTTCTAATCGGAGTTTCGTCGTTACTAATTTCGATTGAGAAGAGTTATTGTGCTTTCTCGATGCCACTAGGAACCATCCCCATCCAAAAGTTTTTTAAACTCTAATTTTACTAAAGATTTTGTTTCCAATCAATATTTTTAAACATCCACAATTCACCCCTCCTCTTATATATAAAGTATGATCTCCAAAAGTATGTGCATATATCTAAAATTAACAACCTAGATATATCATATATTTTTTATCTCTCAAACATTATTCATCATATAATAAATATTATAAAAATCAAAAGTTAAAAGTAATGAGAAAAATGTAATATAAATCATCTGTTTCATAGGTTTCAAAAAAAATTAAAAACAATTTTATCAAACAAGTTTTTTATTTTTCCATGTCTAAAACTATTTTCAAAATCAAGATAACCAAACAGTTTTTTTAAAAATTTGTTCTGAAATACAATTATTAAAAGTTATTAACAAAATAGTATTTAAAAACTAAAAAACAAAACCAAATCAATCAAGCCCCAAGTATGTTGTTAATTCTAAATCAAAAATGGGTGTCTATGTTTTTCAACATGGTAAATAGGTTTTGAGAAAATGGTTTATATATGTGATGAATATCTAGCACGAAAATGAGAGAAAAATGCTATTTGATTTGAGTCATAAGCAAAGAGTATGAGACGAGTCAAGAGATCAAGTGATTTGAATCAAGATCCAAGAACCAAGAAAGATTAACTCTATGATTCAAGTCATGATTTATGAGATTCAAGTCATATGATTCGAGTAATAAAAGTCTTTGATTCACATCACATTGATAAAGCAAAAAACCAAAAATTATTAAATGTGAGTGATTCGAATCAAGCACTTTATGATTCAAATCAAACCTCTCTGATTCGAGTTACGGATTGATGTGATTCACATCACACTAACAGAAGTAAATCCCTCATTTCAGAAATGTGATTGATTTGAGTCAAGATGTCTATAATTTGAATCATGACAACATAGAAGCAATTATAGGCCATCATGTAACTCTGATTCGAATCATGTAAGCTTATGATTCGAATCACACTTCCAGAACCTTAGTTTATTTTTTGCAAAACATGAAGTGTTTTTCAAAATCCAAACTTGTCATGACTAGAACCATTATCGCATGTAGTTCTTGATTCAAAAGTTTGAAAACTTGACTAGATGCATATTGTTCGGACTATGATAAAATAGTTTGATTTATGCATACGTAAAAACAGATTAAGAACTCATACTTAAGATGCACAATTATATGAGGAGACTCAATAACAATGGAAATAAAACCAAAATCTAAAAGATAAGAAACAAAACATAAACCCTTAGGAGACATATGCAACTTAAGTCTCCATTTTTTTATGCTTGGCATGGTTGTAACTTTTGCAATTGGAATTAAGTCGATTTTTAGCAGAACCAAAGTAAGATCAATGCTTTCCACCATTTTCTTGGGCTCCCCTGAAACATTGCATAAAATAATGGACAATATAAAATGCATAAATCAAATCTAGACTCACATTACAACTTATTCCCCATTTGACATGATCAAAAAGAGATATGTGTTAATGAGGCTTATCGCAAAATAACCATCAACACAAGAAAATCCATAGAAACAAAAATTGAGCTAAACATATCTAAGAAGCATATACATTAAATAGGGATATATTTCAAATATACGAAGAAAGACATGACAAATGCAACAAATATGCACAATACAACGTTAAACAAAACCTTTTGTAAGTGTCCTTTTCCTTTTGCATTAGAAATCTTTTCTTTCTAAGGATCCATTGCTACCTTTTATATGAAATGATCATCCTTTACAGCTTTCTTCTTAACCTTTCGTTGAGAAGTTTCTCATTACCTTTCGTATGAGAAATCCCATCCATCTTTCTTCTTAACCTTTCGTTGAGAAGTTTCTCATTATATTTTGTATGAGAAATCCCTTCCATCTTTCTTCTTGACCTGTCGTTAAGAAGTTCTCACTACCTTTTGTGTGAAAATCCCCAACAGATATTGTGTCTAAGAGCGCTCGTTACCTTTTATACGAGAATCTGATTCCCGTCTTTCTTCTTAACCTTTTGTTAAGGAGTTCTCGTCACCTTTTGTGTGAGAACTTTGGTTATCTTTCTTCTTAACCTTTTGTTTAAAAGATCCCCGGTCTCTTCCTAAGGAGCCATTGCTACCTAGTGTTCGAGAAGATCATATTCCCTAGTGAAGTCGTCCCTCATTCCCATTTTCTTCTTAACATTTTGTTAAGGAGTTCTCATCACCTTTTATGTGAGAAGTCGGTATATCTCTTTTCTTAACTGTATTTGAAAACTTCCATTTCTCTTGCTAAGGAGCCATTGCTACCTGTTGTGTGAGAACGTCGCTTCTAAGTTGAGCTACTTACCTTTTGCAAGACGTCTCTCTGCCTTTTTCAGGAGATCTCATTTATGTTTTATATCCTCTGGTACTTACTTTTTGCAAACACATGATTCTTTTACCTTAGCAAAATCCTGCGGGAATACCTTGATCACCGGTTACATGCCAAAACTTGTTAGTGGAGGCAATAATGGGAAAAAGAGAAAGAAAAAAAAGGAAAGAATGAAAAAGATCCATCCCGCACTACATACATAGCATAGTGCATACTTCATACATGTCTTCACAAAACATCCCTTTGTACAACTGGCCCATTTTCCCCCACAAATATTTCAGCTGATCTCCAACAGATAACCATATACAAAATCCTATATGTCGTCCATTGAACAATTTCCCATTAATACCCTACACCTCACTCATTTCATTCATTCCCTGCGGGAAAATTTCTTGGTTATTTTGGTATTTAATCCTCTCTTATCACGAATGTCTGAAAGTCGTTGCTATTCATACTTTCAGGTCCAAGAAGATTAAATAGGGGCAATTGTCATACCCCAAAAATTTCCCTCCTTTTTTTTCATTTCATCTAACCCATGACTTGAGGTTCATCCATACTCTCATGCTTCATTCATGTGCATCATTCGTTCATGATTAACACCTGCTAAAAAGCATCATAAATTCAATGTTTATGGTTAATGAAAATCATGATTTTTTTTGCTTGAAGATTGTGGTATTGCTTAGCATGTGGGATGAAACTCTAATTTCCTGGGTCTTTGGGACCTTGATTCATGAAGCCCACACCATGATATTCATTTGGGCATTCAAACCCTAATTCTTGATTTTGATCTTATGGGATCTTATGTTTGGCCTTTTGTGCATTGAGTGGACTTCTAATTCCTTATTGTGACCCTATGGTTTAGGATGTTTCTTGTGGAGCTTTATGCTTTGTTTGAAACCCTAATCAAGGATAGTTGGTTCAGGTTCCTTGATTGGTTGACTTTTTAATTTATCAAAACCCTGGTTGATAGATGCTTGAGGCCTTAGAGCTTGGGTCTTCGGGTTATCTCCATGGTAAACCATGGTTCTTGATTTTTGAGGTTTGTGAACCTTATGGCTTGATTTGAGGGGGTAGAAACCCTAGTTTGGTTCTTGACATTGGTGGGTTGCTTGTATTGATTATTCACTTGGTTTGAGGCTCTTAGTTATTGCTTGGCACTTGGCACTTTGATCTTTGACCTGGCTAAACCCTAATCCTTGGTGCCTTGTGATTGGCCTAGAGGCTTGCTTACATTCATGTTTCATTGCATATGGTCATTGGTCCAATTTGCTTACATTCACTTCAATCCATTGTTTATCATTTGGTCCAAGTTTCATCTCATTCTCATTTGTTGTTCCATTATGTGCTTAGGAGATTTCAATTTTCATTCATTCATTCAAAAGCACATGTTTCAAAGTTGGTTTTATTTGAATTCAAGTTTGTTTCATCAAGAAAAATTGGCTAAAAGTACATTCCATTACATAGCCCAGGGTATTGGAAAATTACAAAGACAATGACTTTTAGTCAACTATTGACTTTTTGGTCAACCAATTGACCAAAGTCAACTCATCATTTCAAAACCTTAAACCACTATTTCCATATTTTCCATAACCCATCTTTGATTCACCATGATCCATTTCAAACGATTCTTAAACCATGTTCAAATTAATACAATTTCTATTCAACCATTACAACAATTCAATTTCCAAATATGAACCAAAACCTACATTACATAAACCAATTTCCATCCATATTTTTAAACATCCAAGCATAACATTTCAAGCATACTAGCATTGCCATCATACACCAACTCATGGAAAAAATAGCATAGCACATGTATCATACATAAACAAGCCATGTCAAATGCAATACATAACCAAAATCTAATTACATGTTAATTTTCCAATCATCTAAGGCATGGACATAGAAACCACATTACAAATCCAAATAGCCTATACCATACACAATATTTTCCATACAACCATGACCAAAAGACTTAGCCTAGCACATCACTAAAACAATTCCAAATAGGTCACCAATACAAACAAGACCTAAACCTAACCTAACCATAATCAAAGCCTAAAACAGTCCAACATTGATCAACCAAGCAATATCAACCAAACCATAGCCCTGCAGTAGCAAAAACCTCCACCAAATCAATCATAATCATGCAGTATGATCCAAAATTCTGTAGCAAGCATGTGTACACAATCATCCACAAATTGAGCCAACAATTCAACATCAGCATATGTAGTTTAGTAGCCTGCACCATGAATGAACAAGGCAACCAGTTCACATTAAGAACACAACATTCGACTAACCTGACCTTACAACCAACCTGCAACAACCATCATTATGCAGCAGCCTATGCATATACAACCATATGCAATCCTGTATAACCCCAAAGTCCAGCAACAATACCAAAATCCTGTAGCAGATGAAAATAAGGATCAAAACATTAACACCAAAATCACTCATTGCAACAACCAACATTCACTCTTGTGTAATTTTTCATAACAATATACCAAGCAGGGCCCTGTATATTTCAGTTAACAGTAAATGAATGAATCTCACAATAGCTAACCCAACGCATTCACTAACAGGGATTCATAGTTCAGTTAGCCGAAATTTGTTTTTCAACTGACCTCATCTCATTAACTAACTCCATCATTCAAACTTTAACTAAATCCAAATTAACAACTAACAGTTGCTATCTCTAAGTGTTTCATTCAATTCCCTAACTGCATAATAACTAACTTCACATCACAAAACTGACAATTAAATCTAACTACAATTGTTCTAATAACTCTAACAACTAACTGATTCAACTTTTAACAAAAAATTCAGCTAACCAAACTAACAATCCTAACAGAAATTTTGTTAACTCTAACTTCCAACTGAATCATCTAACTAACTAATCTAACAGAGTCTTAACCTGCATTTGAATTTCAACCTGGGCCAATTAACAGAGTTTAGCTCTGTTAACCTCACAATCCCTATAAATTCATCAAGCCACTCAAAATTTTCACAGATCCATCATTTCATCACGATCTCCATCATTCACTATAACTGAACCCAATCATTCAACACATTCACTCTTCACCCTCTCTCGAAATCAGATTCAGAAGCTCAACCTCTCAACTCAGAGCATTCATAATCTCCATCTGACTCAATCCTCACATCATTCACTCACACAAAATCAGCAATAAACATAAAGAAGGAGAAGAAGAAGAGTAGAATTTCGAAGGCAATGAGGGATTCAGAGAACAAGAATCTTACCAGAATTCCGCTGTTAGCTTCGACGTCTCCGATAGCGTAAGTTTCTCTTTCATCTTTTTGCGTCAACCGTGTTACCGAAATGTGAACGAAGGTGAGGGGAATCAAAGTCCCAACCTCTTGGGCTCCGATTCCCCGTGGTGAACATTTAATTTACCTTTTTCATAATTAGGGTTCTTCGACGGCTTGCATCGATTTAGGTTTTAGAAGTGGAATTAGAGAAAAATGGACATTGGATTTGGATAGAGTGCCTTGAAACAAGTTGAATGATGTTCTTGGTTTGATTTTAGAGGGGCCTCTGCCGCCGGAGACAGCCTCCGACACGGCGGAGGGAGAAACTAGAACGGAGGAGAGAGAGACGAGTTTGAACGCATGTGGTTGAATTTGAGTTTCACTTGTTTATCACGTGTTATTTTCATGTTAAACTTATTAATTGACGTGGCCTACTGCTGACTGGAATCCTAGTCAGATTTTATCCTTATCCATTTCCAGATATTGCCATGCACTTGATCCTCGTGTGGGCCTTGGACTTGGGGCGTTGAGCCGTATTTTGCTGTATGCTGCTTGGTTTCTAATTGGGCACCCTCTCCCTAACTGCGTGCATTGGGATTTTGGGCCCCTGTTTGAGCCCGGGTGCACCTGCTTTTGGCACCTCTATTTTGCCTGTTGAGCCCCTATTTGGGCCTAATTGTAGATGCTTGTTTTTTTTTTTTTTTTTTTCTTCAAGTTTTGTCATGCATTTTTAGGTGATTTTATTTTAGAAATTGTGCAAGTTAATAGGATATTATTTGGTAGTTTTGACTAGAATTTTAATGTGATTAAAGCGTTGATTTAGAATTAATTATGTCATTTTATGGGTTAATTGTTAAAAAATGAAAATGAAAGATGTATGTTTGACATAGTTTTTGTTTAGGTGATCAAATGCATGATAATTGCAAATGGCGTGATATGATTTGAGTTTATTCATGTTTAATTCTTCCACGATTGATTGTTAGTCCTAATTGATTAGAATTTTTTTTGTGGATTTAATTTTGTTAATGAATTGATTACTTGTCGGAATTTGTGGTGTTGATTTTCTTGGTTAGAACTTTTATATTTTTCTTTGATTAAATTTCACTTTAGCCAATGGAATGATCCCTTAGATTTGGGTGTATAGGATTAATCCCTAGGGTTTTTCAAGTCACTATCTCTGTATGCATAAACTTCCAACTGATTTTCCCAATTGATTCAGTTGATCAAAGATCACTTTGATCAATTAAATCCTTTGACTGTGCTCAATTCACCAAGCCTATTCAAGTTATCAAAAGACCCTTGATCACTTGATAGGGCAAGTCCCTTGTGTTCAAGCTATATTGGATATACTGGATCTCAAAGAGCTGCGCAAGAATTCAAAATTCAAAGATCAAGATTCAAGACTTCATGCAAATTCAAATCAGTACAAGACATAATGGACTACTATTCAAGCACAACAAAGGTGAATTCAACACTTGTCAATCATGAGCCAAGTTGTTTGCCACGAGCCTTAAGTAATAGAGAATGAGTGATAGTGTAGAATTCATATCCTCATTCTGAATATCTTTGGGTACGTCACGAATGACCCAGTTGCTCACTGTACTCACCTCTATTCATAGACTTTAGTGCAATTTAAATCGAACGATTGATAAGTCTTTATACACAGATATGAGATGCAGACTGAAGATCATATTTCAACCTCCTAGGGTTTCTTCTCTTTCCTCATTTTTCTCTCTCAGTAAAACTAAAACCATTTTGTGAATAAACTCAAAAAACAATTAACAATACAATTAAGATTGTATGCTGCGAGCCTTAAGCAATAGAGAAGGGGTGAGAGTGGAGAATTCATATCCTCATTCTAAATATATTTGTGTATGGGACGAATGAACCAATTGCTCACTATATTCACCTCCACTCATAGGCTTTAGTATGATTCAAATCGGGACTCTCTTTTCAGAATAAAAGCAAACTTACCTCATCAAACTCAGTTTTGCCTTTGGGCTTCATTTTCTGTTAAAAGCATTTTCAGAAATGACGTGTTACTTCTGTTCTACCGTGAACAAAGCTTAAACCTCCATGTGTGAGTAAGCAATGTTTAACTACTAGAGTGCAATATGAGTTTATCCATTCTACCGCTACAAAAAAATGCTTAAGATTCCCATGCTTGGGCATACAAGCAAGTTGACAGTAGAACGTGAACGTTAATAATGTTCATTAAAAACAACTAACACATCCGTCTTAGTTCCACGAACTACGGAGCTCTGATTTCCTCACACAAATGAGGAAATGTAGGCATGATGGCCCGAATCCTTGGTGAGCACATTAATTATTCACCCCCATTTCCCTTTGACGAGTAATCTTTAGATAATAACACTCGTTCTTTCAAAGAACATTCAAAACTTTTCCCATGTAGTACCATGGATGCGAGAAATGCTAATACCTCCCCCTTGCATAATCGACTTCCTTACCCGTTTCTCATTCCCCCGGGTTTTATCGATGTTTTCCCTATAAGCTCAACATCTGACTCAGTGTCAGAATCAACATCTGATTTGACAATAGGGGCATCAGGGTGAGTGGGTTTAGATGGTTAAGGGGTTTTAAAAGGAATTAGAGAAGGCAAGTTTTCTGGTTGGGATAGTTGGGATAAGAGAAAAGATGGAAAGAATGGTTTAATTATTGGTGTGATGGTAAAGGCAAGGATTTCAAAAATAGTTGGTGAGGGTGGTGGAATAATGATATTTGGATTTTTAGATTGGGGAGTAGAAATATGCATGGTTTCCAGAACATATGGAACACTGAATGGAAGTGTGGTTGGAATGGATGAATTAATGGTAGATGATGGGATGGATGAACTGTTAACAACAATTATCAGACGAATATCAGAAGGAATAGAAGTTCCACCTGAAGTAGCTCTAGAATCTCTGTGTTCTTCAACAAAATTATGTCATTGTTCCCTTGAAGACTTAAACTTCTTGGTCATTCTTTCAGAATTCTTCTTAGCGGTCATCCTCTTCTTCTTCTGAGAAGTAACTTCAGAAGCCTCCAGAAGAGCATCAACATGACACTTCTCCAAAAAACTTTACCACCTCTTTCGGAGGATATGGCTTTGAAAAGATAGGGAAATCTTTCAAAGGAATACTTATGTTGAGAATGGTATCCCTGAGCAACTCAGAAGGAGGACTTACCATTTTACTAATAATTCCCATATTCTTCAGACCTATAGCGTTAAGCAACTTTCCAACCGTAGGTTTCATACCTTCTGTAAAATGATCATCTGTTAGAGAGTCAATTAGTTGGCTCTCCATAAGAATGTTTGAAATAATCCTACCCAAATAGATGTCACTCTTTGTCCTTTTTCTACCATCTCTGGTGTCTTTTACAGTATCCCTTAGATGTTGAAACAGAAGTGCAAGAAGATTCACCTTCTTTTTAGATTCAATATAGTAAAGGATATATTGTTGATCACCATTGATGTAGTCAGAGGAGTTGGTTATTGGTATGGTATTAATGCATCCAAAAAGAATTCTAGCCCAAACCTTCAGATGAGAATGAAGATCCTTGATTTTACTAGAGTGTTTTCCATAGGAGAAAATCACTTTAGACATCTTAGTCAAGTTGGATTCCTTTTCTACCATTTTTTCACACCTTATACCGAACCCATCATGTCCAATGAGTTTGGCTATAAGCTTATCAGATATCACTATCTTCTTTCCAAATACGAATGAGGTAACTTGGAAAGGAGATGACTTAACATGAATCCAAAATTATCTCACTAGGTTGATAAAAAACTAGACCTTGCAGACAATTGAATAAATTTCCCCAACCTTGAAATTTACCAACAGGAAGAAGTTCAATTCCAGTGTCCTTCATATTGTTAAACTCCACAAAGAGTTCTCCTAATACTTCCAGTTTATCTTCAGGAAAATTCAAGGTAACCTCAGGAGCATCATATGCATCTTCAGTACAAAAAAGTTCTCCTGAAGAAGATCTTGATGTATCAATATCTAGCAGATGAGGAAGTTGAGGTTGTGGTTGCAATATCTAGAAGATCTTCATTTGTCTAAACAACATAAATAAAACCCTAACAAAGAACACTAAACAACCAAATCCATAAACACATACCATCTTCAATACCAAGACGTTATGTGTTTAGGGATCTTTTTTCTTCTTCAGAGATCCAAATCATTTTCTTTTACTTCTTCTTCAGAGATCTGGTAAGTCAAACATCACTATTATTATTTGTGTCATATTATTATTATTGATGTTATTATTGTTGTTGTTGTTATTGAGATCCGAAACCCTAGTGCTTTTGTTGTTGTTATTGATGTTATTTTTGTCGATGTTGTTGTTCTTGTTATTGAGATCCTAAACCCTAGAGGTTGTTTATTGACGTTGTTGTTATTGATATTGTTGTTGTTTATTGACGTTGTTATTCTTGATGTTGTGTTTGATTTTGTTGTTGTTTTCTTGTCGTTTTTGTTGTTGATAATGATATTGAGATTGTATTTTTTGTGATTCTTTATTCAACTCTCATCTTGTTCCGTCTAGTTGAGTTTATTATATCTAATGTCAATTGTTTGTTTCACTAACCCCTCTTTGAACATATAACCTAGTAAATTGATTTTGGTAATAATCATATGCAAAATTATGTTGTATCTGAAACTTATATTACATTGATTAATGATTTTCTAGCATTCTTCAACTCATCATTCATCTCACGTTGTTTTATTGTTAGAATCTCTCCAACACTTCTAGTTTTTGTTCAACTTTTCTTCCATATTTTTTCATTTTTCAAAGCATCAAATTTTATGCTTTCAAGAATGAATTAGTAGAATATGAAGTGTTTAATAAATAAGTTGAAACATTGGAGATATTTTAACCATAAAACAGCGTAAGAAGAATGATGAGTTGCAGAATGCTTTAAAATCATAATCAATGTAAGTTATTCTTCAAATATAACACAATTGTTCATATAATTATTTTCCTAACCAATTTTTAAAAGTTATATGTTCAGTATATGGTTTAGTGAAATAAGCAATCCACATTAGATTTAATAAACTCAAATATTGTTTTACCCCTCAATTTTATGAGATAATTGAGGTGAAAGTGTGGTATATTCGTTGGTGAATTTAAAAAACCGAGGGGACATATGTTTTCTCCGTTTCATAATTTCAAAAAGGTCTCCCTGGATATCGAACCCATGATCTTTTCACATACTTGTCGTTTTTTTAAAAGTCGAGAGGTAAAGTTTTCACTTTTCATGACGTCCTTTGTTACCTCGCCTCTTTAGCTGAGGTTAAATGCATTTCGCGTCTGAGGTTAAATGTGCTTTTTCTAGTAGTGTGTTTGTCTGTCTGAGTGACCCGAGTATTGTAAAAGTAAGAAAGTAGCTTGAGAGTATTAAGACAACTCACAGACACACTCACACCTAAAACTATTTTGTCAAATGTTTTTAAACTTAAAAGTCATTTTATAAGCCAAGACGAGTGATTAAAAAGTTGTCCAAACCTTTTAAAATCATTTTTTCAACTAACCTATCAATTAGTTAATTCTGATAATCAATTGGAAAAGCCTTTTGGGGCATCTAATTGATTAGAGAATCAAGCTAATCAAATATAAAAATGATAATCAATTAATGAAATGACATGGATAACACATTAATGACTTGCAACAGACAACACATGAATGACTTGCAACAACTATATATCCAATACTTCATATTTGAGTGTGGTAATCGATTAAAAGTGAGTTGTCTAATCGATTAGAAAATTATGCTAATCAATTAGATAATTAATTCATCCCATGTATCATTTCCATTTCAGGATTTTCCAACTAATATATAAAGGAGGCACACCTCCACTTTAAACCACGCCACTTTCCAACATTTTCATATTTCTTTGGAATTTATCTTTCTCCTTTTCTCTCTAGAAAATATTTTCTTTCACTTCTTAATTCGAGTCAGTTGTTTATATTCTTAAGGGTGTGATACTCTCAAGAGACCGAGTTTGGTTATTGAGATAAACCTGTCATAAAATATTTGCATTGGGTTTCTTAAGCTTTTTCGGAAAAAGTTTTGTTTTGTTTACTAAGATAAGCCATAAATTTCTAAACGGTTTGCTAGTTTAGCCTGGGGTAAAATATGAATTTTCACATTCATGTTTGATTCAAATCATGCCTAACCCCGATTCGAATCACTCTTTTTAAAATTGACTTTTAGAGTAAATTGAAATGAAATTTTGAATCTAAAGTTAGTATGATATGAACCCTTCATTCATGAGTTTCTTGATCCAAATAATCGACTAATTTGACTTGAACCAATATTACATTGACTTTTACCTTAGGGGTTTGATTATGCATTCAAAAACAAGATTTTGTGCAAAACACCATTTAAAAAACTGCACTTAATTCTAAGACATTTGCAAAGATCTATCTAGAGAATACTCATTTACAAAAGAGATAAATGATAAACGATAATAAATAAGACAAACAACAAAACCAAAGCCCTACAAGGAAGAGCAACTTCAAAAAGAAATACTTTTTATTCTTGAACTTTAGTCTGAGAGTGTTACCACACAACCAAACTCGTGGAATACTAATTTGTCCAACTAGTTCAGGAAAACTTTTTTCCATATCTACCTATTTAGTTTGAATGTTAGCCAAATTTAACGTTTCATCTCCACTAGATTCCCCATAGGGTTTTTGATGTGGCAAAAGTATCAGTTGTGAATTTAAAGTAATAAAATGTACCCGTTATTTAATAATCGACTAAACTTATGAATGTCATGCTATCAAAATGATTAGATGAATTTGAGTAACAACTTTTGTTTGAACTTGGTTCCCTTAAACCCTTTGAATTGTAGAAGTGGAAGAATTGACACTAGAATTTGATCATTATGCCCCATATTATGTGGCTTACTGAACCTCATTGTGAACCATAGGTTTAATAGTATTAGCGAGTGGTTGAGAGACTTAATATTGTATGCCATGTAAACTCGTGACTATCTGTTGTCTAATAAAGTATATTGTCATTACCACTGGTGTTTCAGGTGGAACAACATGTGTGTCTCTAGAAGCCTTTGAAAGAAGATGATGATGTTGGAATTCCTAATGTTTGTGGAGGTCCATTAGGTCTTTGTAGCATGACCCCTTTGATGTTGATGAAGGTGATTGATCTTTGTTGTTGACATTTATTTTTTAGAATGCAAGTGCATAAGCAAAATTTAGTCCTAACTAGGCGAACTAAATTTTTATTAGTTGTACTTGTAATGTCTCATTGGATGTGTTAACCAGTCGACAAATATCTCTCAACGATGATTCCTTATTCTTTAAGTGATTAAGTTGAGGAAGAAATTACATTCCCCAAATGTGACTTCCTTAATTACTCTAACGAGTGGTAAGCAGGGTGTTTTGGGATGTTTGAGCCACTGAACTTAAAATGCATGAAATGTAACATAAAGAGAGAAATACTAAACTATAAGAATACTTGTATGATTGTTTGTGTGTTTCAAAATATTACAGTTTAGTATTTCGTATATATATATATATATATATATATATATATATATATATATATATATATATATATATATATATATATATATATATATATATATATATATATATATATATATATATATATATATATATATATATATATATATATATACATACTGTTCTTACTAGCCAAAACAACGAGACCTAAAAAAATTAGTCTTGTTCAACTATTTACGTGAGTGATACACGAGTTTTTCTCTTACTAAGGATATGTGGCGTCTCACATTCGATTTGATTCTCTCATTTTATGACTTTTTTCTCCTTATCCATGCATGCACAATTTTGTCAAAATGTTCTTCTTTACATTTAGTTTATTCGATTAATGGTACTTTATATTTAGTTTTATTCGGTTAGTGATGCTATAAACATAGATTACTAGTAAAATGTCCAATAATCAAGTCCTAATGAAGTATGATTCCAACACTTTCACAACCTCCGTATACCTTAATAAACTTAAGAAAAATTTGACTGCGTCACATTCAAATATATTTTGCACTCACTTAAACTTATATCATTACAAACGTATATGATTTAAACTTATATCAATACCAAGAACATTCATTGTTACTAAATTATCTGTGATCTCAACTAACAATTATTTATTGATAAGTGTAAATAAGTTTGAGGCAAAATGGTGGATAGCACAAAAATTATCTTGGACATCGGATATACTCAAAAGTTCATGGGAGCACATACTCACGATAAGAAATTGATATAAAATCTTGTACAACTTTTCAAAAAACAAAGAATGATAAAGTTATTTCGTAATTTGCAAGGGGATGAGACAAGTTACAATACAACTTTGTTGAGTGGGGGAAGGATTGAGAAAACAGAATATTTTGCTCTCTTTTATTCCTCTTTTTCCTTTTCCCCTTTGTATTCAAATGTGTGTCCCACTGTGCATCCTTTTTCTAATGTCATCTTTATATCAAAGACCTCTATAGTCTTTTAACTGTGACTTTATAATAAACTAGCAAGATAAAGATAGATGGCAAGAAAAGATAAGACATTGAGAAAATAAAAAGGAGAGAAGAAGAAAAGATTCCAAAAGCATATTTGCAATGGAGAAAAAGGCTCATAATTGATCAATGGTCCAATGCCATGCCATTATAAGTTTGACAAACTTAAATCAATTTATTTACCTGCATGAGAAAATATTCAAATAAAATAAGGAATTATTGAATAATTAATTAGATTTTTGCTTAAGATTATAAAGAAAATTATATGGTGTATTTACCGTGGTGTCCCTCACAAATCCTTCTCAAGAAAGCCAGGAAAATTATAAGTATTGCTACAGCTGCTATTAATCCAATGATTATGGCAAATGTCTTCTCACTATCATTGTCTGATTTACCTGTAGGACGATTCACCAAGAACCAAACTTTTATTATCGCAAAAATAAATAAAAAGAAACTTTTTTCTTTGAAATAATATTAAAAATAAATAATTATTCAATTGATAATTATGTGATAATTTCAAATATAAGAGTGTGGGATTATAATATTTATTTGTTTATTTTTAAATAATATTTTAAAAATCGGATCGATCATCAAACTGGTGAGGATATTAGGTTACTGGATCACTGATCTAATCGCATGATTAAATCAGATAAAATCGAATAACTCGATTGAATAGATCGATCTCTATAACAATCTTTTAAAAATATTTAATTAAACTTATTCTAATTTAAATAAAAAATATAATTCTCCCAATAATCTATCACAGTATCAGTCTTTCTCTATCTCATAAAGAATGCATAGCACTAAATTATTTAATAAAAATAATTTAAAATAATTAAATTATATTAAACAAATAAATTTACCATGAGACTTGGAGTAAGCATGGCCCCCACCAGCACCACCAGTAGAGTACCTCGCATAACACTTGGCTAAAAACATATCTCCGTAATCCGCCGCTGGACAGTCACTTCTCAGCCGTTGGATCGCCTCCGAAACACAATCCTGACACTCCAAAAAACTCAAATCCCCAATACACTGCGCCATTCCTTTCAGCTGACCCGACCCACCAGCCCGAAAATACCCACCTGAACCCACCAACCCAGCCAATACAGCATCTCGGGTACTCGGGTCATACCCGATTGAAGACCCACATTTTTTCAACACCACCGTTTTATCCACCACGCCCAAAAACTTAACATTATCATATTTCACGTAACATCCTTCTAGCTGCACTACGCCCCCGCGCGTCACCGAACATATGTCACCTGCGCGTGAGACAGCGCGTGAAACGCAGGAGGCGCAGTCTGGCATGGAGAGGTCGCCGCGGCATTGGTAGAGACCGTAAACGATGTCGTTGGGATTTGAAGCGACGATGGTGAAGTTGTTGTAGGATGTGTAGGTTGCTGAGTTAACTAGTGAAGTGAGGAGTGAGTTGAGGTTGAACTCGTAGGGTGAGGTTGAGGTGAATGTCTGTTGTGTGCAACCACCGTAGATGAATGTGTCTGTGGAGAAGGAAAGAGAATGGAGAATGAAAATTAAGAAGAATAAAAGGGAGAGGAACGTTTTTGTTTTGACCATTTCGGTTCTTCTCAACGTTTGTGTTATGTTTGATATTTTGTTGGAGAGAGAAACAATTAGCTAGCTAGTTTTGGTGGTTTTGAATATGTATGTTGACGTACGTAAGATTGATATATACATGCAGTTTTTCTTTTGGTGTTGGAGATGATGCTAGTGCTACTTAATCATGCCCATATTGCTTCGTAATTGGGGAGTGAAGACTTGAAGGCCTCTCTATCATTTTAGTTTAGGGGTTCTATATGATGCTGCATGAAACATGAAACAGGTCTACAACTATGAAATATAGACTCTAACACGGACATTGAGATACGATACGATACAAATACTCTCGAATTGATAATATTAAAAATATAAGATGCGACATGTAATATGTAAGATGATTAGTATTTAAATTTTATTTATCCATTTATTATTAAAATAGTTAAAATTATCCTAATCAACAACTATTTTAGAAATATGTGAGATTTGACTTAAATATATATATAAAATATATTGAAGTAAAGAAAAAATCAATTCTTTTATAAATATTTGTTTAAATTGTTCGATATATGTTGTATGATTGTCAAACGGTTCTCATATACTGATTAAAACTGTTGAAAAATTTAAAACTATTGAAGTAAAGATAATAAATCTTTGATTTAGGGATACTTTTTTATATATGTCATACATCAATTATTAGTTTCTACCGTGGTTACTTTTAATATTATTCAAATACTATGTTACCTTTTTTATGATGCAAGTGTCATGTAGAACACCCATTAACATTTAGATTCAGATAAGATGATGGTAAGCAATTTCTTTCTTCGAACTCAATTCATGATGGTAAGCAATTTCTTTCTTCGAACTTAATTTTGGGTACTTAGTAGGCATGGCAACGGGATCGGTTGGGAACGGTTTTTACCTCTTCCAAATTTAAATCCAAACCCCAAAACAATCTTCATTCCCCGTCCTAAACCCAAACGGGGATGGAAAATCAAAACCCAAATCCGTCTCAAACGGGTTCGGATTGGATTCGGGTATTCCCGCCCCGCCACCATTCATTTAGTGAAATCAATTTTTTAAATAGAAATATTTATTTTTTCAAAATAAAATTACACTACAAATAATAAAATAAAACAATCTAAAAAAATTCCGTACATACATTTCAAATATTTTAAATAATAAATTCAAATTAAAATATCAAAACATTGAACATATATTTAATATTTTAAATATTCAAAAATAAATAATAATATACATAATGAAATAAACGGGACGGGTTCGGGGTGGGTACTAGTGTCCCCATTACCCGATCCATATCCATATTTTAAAATCGGGGAAAACCCAAACCCGAACCCAAACCCAATCAAAACGGATTTTCCCGTCAATTTCGGGGCGGATTCGGGTTGGTACCCACGGATATGGGTTATGTAGCCATGCCTAGTACTTAGTAGTGTTAATATTTTTTAAAGGAAATCATTACCACAAACACATTATGGTATTTTTCGAGTTGAAAATTAGTTAAAGTAATTGCGGTAGAAAATACACAATTTCTACCGCAAAAACCGTCATGTATGTAAATCAATGATCAATTCAATTTCATATATCTTCTTGTGACTAAAAATCAAAAGATAACAATGTGGCCATGTGGATCCATCTCAAACGTTTCCCTTATTATTTTTAAAGTCATTCTTTTTAATGGTTCCTTAATCCAAAGTATCTTTTTTATTGCTTTGCTTTTTCTTTTTATCAAAAGAAGTCCCAAAACCATTTGTAGAACTTTAAGTGTAACTGTAACCTTAATCATTTTAGGCATTGCTGTACCAATCACCATAACCTATAAGTTTAATTAGTGAATATACTAGTATAAGTATAATTATAGCAATAGAGAAAAAGAAGGGCGTGTACATACCTTTGAATCAAATTAGGGGAATAATTAACATGAAGTTTGTATGACATAACTTGCATTGTTCGTTACAAAAAGTTGAGAAAACTAGAAGAGGAAAAAAGATAGATGCAGTCGGTTCACTCCTACCAATAACTATAGCGTGCGCACCCAAGTCAATTTCTAAATCTAACACAATTATGTTGTCAAAATTACGATTGCATTTTTATTTTGTGAAAAAATTTCAAAAAGTTTATATTGCAATTGTAATTGCAGTTGAGTGAAATTTAAACCATATCAAGTTATCAACTAACTATATATGGTTGTTTGAAAATATTAAGAAACTTAACACTTTAAGCAAGATAGTTATTTATAGGTTGACATTCAAACTCTTATTGTGTACAAAGTAAAACTTTGGTTTGAAAAAAAATACATCTAATGTATTTATTATATATTTGACTCTAGTTATCCCAAGGGTTGATTATAAACTTTGGTGATGTGATATCGTTAGCTTTTGGTGTAGTTTCTAAGTTGTTCCTCGTATTTTCCTTTGTTAATCTTGTTAATTTACGATTGAAGAAAATTCATTGTCATTGAAAACTGATGATCAGGTAAATTACAAATGAACTTGTACTTTCTTTTTATATGATGCTCAAATCACCTTAACAAACTAATTGAATTCTAAAACAAGAAAAAACTAACTATCTACCAAGTAATAACTAATTGTATTTCAACATCTCCCTTCAAGTTACGTTGTGTATATCACATAGATCTAACTTGGACAAATTAAAAATAAGGGATGTATGGTGAAGAGTCTTTGTAAAAACAAACATCAGTTAATTGCATAATTGTTCACCGAAAAAAAAGAATAAACTTCCTTTGAATTTTTTCTACCCTCTTACATGACAATCTATCTCAATATCTTTGTTCCTTTCAAGGAAAGTTAGGTTATGAGCAAGATGGATGGAAAACTTACCATCATAATAGATAGAAGCAAGATCATCAAATGAAATACCACGATCTTTAAGTAAGTAATGCAAGCATTGAATTTCACATGTTAAGTATGTTAAGGCTCGATACTCAACATTAATGGATGGTCTAGACACATTGTTATGCTTTTTAAATTTCCAAGCAACAAATGAAGATCCGGAGAAAACATAATAACTTATGATCGATTTTCTTGTCTCATGGCATCTTGCTTAATCAGAGTCAATAAACCCATGCAACTTAAACTAAGTATGTCTGGGAAGAGATATCCTTTTACCAAGAAAGGATTTTAGATATCTCAAAATGTAAGTGGCTGCAACAAGTGAGTAACAAGGGGAGTTCTTTAACTACTAGAAATATTTGTAGTTGTATTTATTGAAATATCATATGGATTGACATTCAAGTATCGGTGTGTTCAAGTAATTAAATAGTATATTTTCTTTGATTAACAAAGATTCTCTTATCTAATATCACAATTTTCAAACCTAGGAAGAATGTTTAAGAACTTTGATGCAAAAATTTTGGTCTAAAAATAGCTTAACATTTTGCATTTCTAACATACAATTTTCAAATAGCACAATGTCATCCACATAGGCTAAAAGATTAGTAAAATTAATACTTTATGACTTGGTATAAAGGGATTGATCAACCTAAGACTAATTATAACCCAAGGTTATTAATGCTAAGGACCACTTTGAATACCAGTGTATGCTAGCATACTTGAGTCCATATAGAGACTTGTGCAATTTGTACACTTTAGGTGAGCCAACAACATTGGCAGGGTGACCAGAAGGCAAGTCCATCTAGGTTCTTCCATTCAATTCTCCATGTAGTTATACATTATTGGCATTTAGCTGCTCAAGGTGTCAATACTTAATAGATGCCAAGCTAAAAGAGCTTTCATTGTGTTGATTTTTGCAACCGGTGAAAGTGTGTCAAAGCAATCAACCTTTCCTATTTGATTGTACCTCATAGTAATCAACCTTTCCTTATACTTCTCAATTGAGCCATATGCATTATATTTGATCTTGTATGTCCACTTGCACCTAACTAAACCATTTCTTGTGGGAATATTAATAGTTGGCCATGTATTTTTTTTATCAAAAGCATGTAACTTGATATCTGAAATTCTGTTCCGGAGGGGACAAATGCTAGACACGATGTTGAGACAATTGGTCTAACTTGTTAAACTAGTATGCCAGCAATATAACAACAATAATAACACAACGCATAAATCAATAAAATAAGATGAGAGATTGGTAACCCAGTTTGGTGGAATCACATATACGTCTGGAGGACACTTTATCCAAGAAAGGAAATTGATTACTTTGAATTAGTACAATTAGTCTTATAGAAACATCAAGCCCATGATGTTCAATGCCTCATCCTAATAGTAGTGACTTTCTATTTAGGACTCCCCCTAAATATGAGAACTCATTTCACTTTCTCTTAATCACTAATCCTAAGTGATCAACTTCAATAACAACAATATTAAATATTGAGTGTATAACTCAACTAAGACAAACCAACAATCATGTCAAGTTACAAAAGAAATAGTGTGATGTACATAAACAAGGGCTAACACCAATCCTTATGATATTAGTGGTAATATTGACGTGGAATACAAGTAACAAAAGACTCAAAACCATAGTGCAAAGAAATTAATCCTTATGATATGATTATATATTCAACAATTGTCAAACAAGTTACACGAGCATTATTAAACAATCAATAACAAATCTCATTGAATCTCAATCAGAAATTTTACACCTAACATCCATCATGGCCTGCTGACAAGGACTTTATACTAGAATAACGTGTCCCACATCTTGCACTAGAACATCCAAATTAACTCTCTTCATGAATTATAAATATCTTTGTAGAGTGAATCTTGGATTAAATAAATCTAAACCAAAATTGCAATAACATTTCTCTGTTGTGAAAGACTAGATGTTGCAACACACATGTTGGAACATTGTGTTCCACATGTGTCCCCTCTGCACCAGAATGACTTGAACATACTCCATGTGTTTTGCATAATGCAATCGATCCAAAAGGAACAACAGTATCTGTGGCTTGCTTCTAACAACCAACCCGGGAGGCTTGGTTTTAAGTTTTAGGCTCAATGTGGATATATATAGAATAACAATAGGCTTTGTATGTAGTTGCACAATGTTGGTATGATGAAATCGATGACAACAAGTATGTAACATTAGGAGAAAATTCAATATTAGCGTCCAAAACAGAATTACAATGAAAATCTTGTAGTTATACAATTTTTTAAATTATTTTAGTAGTTTTTTTAAAGCGATTGGACTGGGAAAAGAGTCAGAATCATCCATCGTGACAACTATTACATGGTCAAATTTTGATAAATAAGAGACATCATTATTCAGATAAGAAGAATGATCAGGGCCAAATGTGTATGTGACAGGGTTAGGAATGAGATCATCAATGATAACATGATCTTGATTTTATGGTTCTTTGGATGGTGAAACTGACACAAATTGTGAATATTGAAAATTAAAGAAGTTCTAATTAAGGACTCCATTCTAGAGACAACAATTGTGGGAATTTTACCCATAGAAAGTGTATCCCTTTTTACCATAATTATATCTAAGTAAAACAAATTTCCTAGTTCTAGAGTCAAACTTGGTTCAATAAGCTTGCAAGGTGGCTGCATAGCTCAAGCAACTAAATATCTCAAGATGCATACAAGAAGGTGTTTGTTTATATGAAATTTCTTAAGGCTTTTAGTACTTAAGTAAGGGACTATTGATTTTATGTATAATATGAACATATTGGATGCTAAAATTTTACATTGACAAAAGGATGAAGGAGTGGAAGGAAAAAGACCTAGCCACAATCAAAATGTGTTGTTGCTTTAGTTTCACCGCACCATTTTGTTATTGAGTTTCTACACAAGATCTTTGGTGGATTATACATGTAAAAGAAAAGAAATCATCAATGGATAACTAAGTTCCATTATCATACCTAAATCACTTTAGGATAGTATGGAACTGATTCTCTATGTATGCAACAAAATTAATCAAACTTTATGTTGTTTCATCTTTGGTTTTGACAAAGATGATCCAAGTAAAACTACTAAAGTCATAAACCAAAGTTAGAAAATATATATGTCCCAAAAGAGACACAATAGAGAAGGAACCCACACATAACCATGCAATAAATCAAAGGGTGTAGAAGAAGAAGAAATATAATAAGTAAAAGACAATTTTTTTTCTTAGTATAATGGTAGGAATCATAATGTAACATTTTATTTTTACTAGAAACAAAGGGAAAAACTTTAAAAGGCATGCAAACCAAGCTAGTAATGTGTCCTAGTATAGAGTTCTATAAGAGGTCATTTTCATAATAGACAGAAGTATACACAAAATGATCAAATCTAGTTTATATATATATATATATATATATATATATATATATATATATATATATATATATATATATATATATATATATATATATATATATATATATATATATATATATATATATATATATATATATATATATATATATATATATATATATATATATATATATATATATATATATATATATAGAATTGTTCCTTTTTTGTATTAGCTGCATTATACAAAACAACCTGGTCTTTTCAAACTATTTTTTTAGGAAAGGACACATGTGAAATATGATGTTCTAGCAGGTGTGACACTTCTGACCCCTGGTGTTGCTACTGCATTGGTGTATTTACTATTTGTATTTTTAGCACATTTTTAAAAAAAATTCTGACTGATTTGTTACTATCATTTAGCAACCTAATTACTTATATTTGTTTGATGATTTATTAAGATCAAATTTAAATATTTGGAAATTTAATTTTGAATTCAAATCAAATCAACTCTTGTTGTGGAGTTGTTTTGAAAAATAAATCTTAAACAAATCTCCACTTTATCTGTTGATTAATTCTTATGCCCATTAGAGAAAACCCCAATAGATGAATTCTTGAAGGTGAGAAAAATACAAGAAGGGGGAGTTAAAATTGTGTTGACTTTTTCTTTCTTTTTAAATTCTTGGTCAAATTCTAAACACAAGGTATATAATCCGAATCAATCAGAGGTAGGCAACATATAAAAAAATATTTATATCTAGGCGAGATATCTACCCCTAAAAATTACAAATAACCCAACTGTAATAATATTTAAGATGGAAAGTGTTCCAAGTTCTGGATAGGATATGTCCATCTAATTCTTGCAACTTGTAAGCTCCGTGGGGGAGCTTATGGAATATGCGATATAGTCCTTCCCAATTGGGTTACAGCTTTCCCTATTAGCAAGCATAATCCTTTGTTTTAAGACTAGGACGCCTTCTAGCATTTCCCTCTGCTTAACTTTGTAGATGTACCTTCTTGTGGCTCTATGCTTGATGGTGAATTATTGAATATGCATAACTTCTCTCAATTTATTGACCAAGTATGCAACATATTCCAGTCTTGCCTTGTTTACCGCTTGATCAAATTGGGAGCGTTACCATGAGGTTGGTTTAATCTTTATAAGAAGCATAACGTCTGCTTTATACACCATGGTGAATAGAGTTTCCTTGGTAGTAAAGTGAGGGGTGATATGATATGACCATAATATTTCATGGAGCAGTTTCGCTCATAAGCCTTTGGCATTATCGAGCTTCTTTTTAGTCCTTTTAGAATCACCTTATTTTCCAATTCAGCTTGCCTATTAGCTTACAAGTGTACAAGAGATACAAACATTGCTTGCACTCCCAAATCTAGGAAAAAGTCAGTGACCATAGCGCTGGCTAACTGGGTTCTGTTGCCGGAGACAATGGCTCTGGGAAGCCAAAACCTGCATATAATTTTCTTCCAGTAGAAGCAACAAACTATTTCAGCTGTGATTTTCACGAAATATTATGCCTTTATCCATTTTGTGAAGTAATTTACTCCCACTATCAAGAATATTAGTTGGCCTGGCGCCAGGTGGAACATACCTAAGATGTTCACCCCCATTGGTAGAAAGGCCAGTGTGACGTCATTGACTGAAAAAGCTCAGCTGAAGCGTGATGAAGGTTAGCATGACTCTGAAACTGGTCACACTTCTTGGGAAATGATATGTTCAGACCAATAGTATCCCGCCCTAAGTAATTTGTGGTCAAGAGCTTTTCCGCCAAAATGACTGTCATAGGCTCTTGTGTGGACTTCAGCAAGTACCAGGGTGGTTTCATGCTCTCCTATATACCTAATTATTGGATATTCTCTCCCCATTTTATAAATTTTTCCTAAGAGAAGGGTGTACTTGGAATTCTTCTTTCGGGCCTTCCTAGTTTCCCCTTAATCCGGTGGGGTTCGTCCTCACGTAGGTATCAAAATATGGGCGATATCCAACTCTATTCACGGAAAATTTCCAGGGAGTAAACTTCGCCCGCCTCAATGTTAGGGATGGTGAGAGTCTCCTAGATCATTGTTTTGTTAAACCATGTTGTTTTTAAATTGGCAAGCTTAGACATGAGTTCTGCTCTGAAGTTATGTTCATGGTGAACATGTTATAGATCAAAAGATGTAAAGAGTGTAGATAGACTGTGTACCTTGTGTAGATATTTTATCAGTTGAGGTTATTTAGCCTGGTACTATCCAAAGACTTGGTTAACGACTAATTGGGAGGCTCTCATCTCTAGGGCAGGGACCATGCCAACAATGAGGGCTTAATACTCTTCCTGATTATTGCTAGCTTTGAACTCAAACTTTAATGCTTGCTCGATCAGTATGTCACCATGCCCTTCCAAGATTGTTCATGTGCCACTCCCATTCATGTTTGAGGTGTCATCAATTGATAATTTCCACCCTATGGGCCTCTATTTGTCTGCAGGTGAGCTAAATTCTACCATAAAATCTGCCAGAGCTTGGGATTCAATGCTTCCTATCGGAGTGTATTAGTGTTGTACTCTAAGAGCTCTACTACCCAAGGCACCATTCTTCCTGCCATATTTGGTTATTTTAAGATATGTCAAACAAGATTGTTGATTTTCACGAGGATCTTATGTCCCTGGAAATAAGGATGCAACTTTCTCGATCTGACAATGACAGCTAGTGCTAGCTCTCAATATTTTGATACTTTGTTTCGGTGCCTCTGAACACCTTGCTTATGAAAAACATAGGTCTATCTACTTTATCCATATCTTGGAAAAGTACTGAGCTCAACGCCTGACCTGTAACTGAGAAGTAAAGGAGTAGTAACGATTCTTCTCTCGGGCGAGTGAGAATGAGCGGTAATGTGAAGAAGGATTTTACCTTCGAGAAATCCTCCTTGCATTCTATGGTCCATTTGGACCTCTCTTTCATCTTCAGAGTGGAAAAGAAAAGGAAATCCTTGTCGTCCTCACATGAGAGGGAACACAATAGGGCAACGAGGCGACCTGAAAGCTGCCCCACTTCCTTGAAATTGGTGGGGCTTCTCATATCAATGATGACCTAATATTTATCCGGATTGGCTTTAATTCCTCTCTTTGTCAACATGTATCCAAGGAACTTATCGACTTAAACCCCAAAAGAACACTTAGCATGATTCAAGCACATGTTATACTTTTTGATTGAATGCAGGACATCCTTTAAGTCTGCAGCATGGTTGCACCCTATGGTGGTTTTCACCATCATTTCTTCCACATAGACCTTTAGGTTACTCCCTGTTTGGATGGATAACATAACGTCCATGAGTCGTTGGTAGGTGGCGACAATGTTCTTAAGGTCGAAGGGTATGACATTATAGTAGTAGTTGTCATGATTTGGCATGAAGGCTGCCTTGGAGCGTCTAGGGGATCCATTTGAATCTGGTTGTACCTTGAGTAGGAATCCATGAAACTCAAAATGAAATATCTAGAGGACCTATCAATCAGGCAATCAATGTCGAGCAGAGGATATGGGTCCTTAGGGCAGGCAATATTTAGGTTAGTTGAAGTCCACACACATGCGTCTCATGTTCATTGCTTTCCTCACCAACACCATGTTGGCTAACTAGGTAGGATATTTTTTTTCCGTAATGAACCCAATGTTGGAAAAATTGCCTACCTCCTCATCAATGACGGCCCTCTTCTCCTTGCCAACTTTCTGCTTCCTTTGCGCCATAGGCTTGGCAAAAGGTTCGAATGCAAGGTGATGTCACACACTCTAGCGTATATCCCAAACATGTCAAAGGGATCCCAGGTGAACAAGTCGATGTTTCTAATTAGTTGGTTGACTAACTCATGTTTTTCTAATTAGTTTGCATCTAAGGCTTTGAGGAAGAGGCACCCACAAGGGATAACTTTTCCCTTTCTGTCACCAGACTGCTCTGGTAACACTCTTAAGCACTTTACTGGTCTCTTCAAATTGTCCCGACTTGCCCACCAGACAACGGGTACTTTAGGACCAAATATCGGATGGAAATAACCGCCCATAATGCATTGATGACGTGTCGGCCTAGGATGATGTTGTAAGGCGGCTAGGTGTCTACTATGAGATAACTGACTTCAATTACCTAGGCATTTGTTCCATTGATGATGGGTTGACCTAGGATGATGTTGTAAGGAGGTTAGGTGTCTACTATGAGATATCTGACTTCAATTGCCTAGGAATTTGTTCCCTCGCCACAAGTTATTTCTAATGTTATGTGGCTCATCACTTGTATTTGTTCATCTGACAGGTCTATTAGTGAACCCTGAAAGGTGTTGATGTCATTGGGATCGAGTTGAAGCCTCTGGAAAGCATTCCCGGGACATCACCGTCAGCAGAATTCTTGGGATCTATCAGGACTCGTTTGATGTCCCATTTTCCATTTTGCATTGTGATGACCAAGGGGTCATTATCGTGCGTTAGGATTTCTGCGGAATCACTGCCAGAGAACGTGTTATCAATTCCCAACTCTCATTGTTCTCTTTTGGGGAACATCGAAGATATGATGTTCGCGATCAACATTTGTATGGCGTATTTCCTCTAGGAGGAGTTGGAACTTCCTCCACCAGAGAAACCTTTTGCTACAATGTTGACCCTGAAATATAGATCTTTATAAGCCATCATAGGATGAAGATGGAAAAGATGATGAGGAAAATGTGTGGTCAAAGTTAGTTTTATCGGAGTCCCACTGTGGGCGACACTGTACTTGTAAAATAATACAAGTGTGTGTGGTATCCCTACACAGGTAGGGGATACTCAGAGGCTTTAGTAGTTTATAACAGTTAGGATTTTCCTAAGGCGACCATAAGCTCTATTTGGTGGTAGTTATGGAGTTTACGGTTGTATGAGAGGGTCAGCTCACGTGAGGTGAGAGACTCTATATATAAGCATTATGTTGGGAAAATTTTGATCTCTCTAAGTTAAGGTATTTATATAGGCTTTAAGGCCTAAGGTTTCCTTGGAAATGATAATCGTCCTTGAACCTTTTTTATCCCTATTTTTTAAGAAGACATGGATCAACTATTGACTCTAACTTTTCTCTGGCCTATAAATATCTTTTCTCACGTTTCTCATAATTGGACGAGTGAAAGGTGTTTAGAGTGAGGTGATTCCTATTGAAGGGCTACAATCCTCCTGCTTTTGTAGACCCTTTACAAATATATCAGAACACAATATATTTTTAAGAAGATAAATATTGTTGAGCAAAAAACTAAGATTGTACGAATTATTTTGAAATTGTTCAAATTTCGAATCCTTGCAAAAAAAAAAACTAATAAAAATCAGGTGAAAACATATATGATAATCAATCATTAGTATTATAAGAGAATAACTATCTACTTAAAGAATTTGCTCAACAAATTCTTTAGTGACTACATTTTTCCTTGAGTTAAATTTTGTGTTCTATATTGAAAAAACATACTACATATTTAGATGCTTCTTTATACTTCCTCGTCTCACAATAAATGGTTCAGTTGATTGTTTTACACAGATTAAAAAAGAAGAATAGATAAAAGAGAGAATAATATTTTTATTAAAAAATATGCATTAAAAATTAAGATAAATCATTTATTTTAGAATACAATTTTGTTTCAAATAGATTATTTATTATAGGACTTAAAGTGTAATAAAAATCTGATTTTAAATTTTAAACACGGCTTTTTAAATCGTTCGAGACGATGCCTGCAAGTGCAAGTATGGAATTCAGAGCCTCTAAAAAAAAGTATACTATCACACACAACACAGGCAGGCAATAAAGAAGTAAAGGAAATAGTTTCTATATTAGTGACTTTATCATACATTAATATAAGAGCTTAATCGTAAAGTAAACCTTGCACACTCCTATAGGAAAAGGCTTTGAACACTTTTCCCTATTACACACACATTTACCTTTTTCGAATGAAGACACAAGAGTACAACTGTGACATCGCACACTACACCTATACACCATTTTCAATCTCCTTCTTGGTTTACCTCACCCTACTAGCTAGATCCATTCATGACTCCATTGGACATTTGGTTACATCAGCTATATAACTTTTCTATAGTTTTATATTGCAAATATTCAATTGCTAGCAGAGAATTGAACAACTACTTATAGCATGAAAGTTATAGAAGCCAACTTTGTTTTCTCATGTGAACTTGAAAGAGAAATGTAGTGGGCATGGTTTTTAATAATACTATAAGAAAGTGTCACGGGAAAGGTTTATAAGTTGAGGGAAATCAAAAAAGATTTTACCCCTGAAATTTCCATCCCCTCCATTCCATTTCAGTTTACATACGGTCCCCAATGAAGTTTTCTTCAACCGTTCTGACACATAAATATAGAATTGCACAAAATTGGTCCCCTACTATGTAACGTGTAACTGTAACATCATAGGCGATGATGATTAACTATATCTAATCTATAATTTTCTTTTTTTTCCGATTTAAACAATGTTATGAAATCATCATCTACTTAGACAATGAGTTTTGATGCAATTAAGCTGAGGCTCACACTCAAAGTTGTTCATTCATCAGCTTAATTATCAAAGGAAAATGAAATGTCTATAAAGTGTGTCTTTGAGTTCTCCGCAGATAAAATTGATTTCGATATGATTGAATTTCATAGAATTGATTTTAACATAATTAAATTTAGTAGAATTGATTTACGTTTAAATATATTTATGTAATAGTGAATTAAACAATAAATTTAAATACAAAAATCATATTTAAATTCAGAAGTTACAAATTGTAGTTTCAAGTAGAATCAATTTTGAAAGCAAAATCAATTCTACTTTAGAATAATCAAACATCTCAAAATCAATTCTATATCTTTAGAATTGGTTTTACCCCTTTCAAAATACAATCCAAATATGCTATAAAATGATTTAAAATAGAATATATATATATATATATATATATATATATATATATATATATATATATATATATATATATATATATATATATATATATAGACTTAATCATTGTACAAGTGATGATAGTATGTCATTATGTAATATTGACGAGTATTGATAGAAATATGAGTAAATGTCAAGCAAATATCTGAAAGAAATGAACAAAGTTGCAAAAGAATGAGAAAAATGGATTTAGAAAATTTACGAAGAAAAAAGAAGGAAAAAAAGAATATTTTCACCATTGGATATCTCGTGACTGCAATGTTGTCATCCTGGGCTCGATGAGTTGATATCACGATTGCGTGAGGATATAAGGCAATCGTGATGATGACTTTTTCTGACATGCGTTTTGGCTATTTAAATAAAAAAATATTGAGACTTTTAGAGGGTTCTGAATTTTAGAGAGAGTGTGACGGTCATGAGCTTTTGCGGGAGACTTTAGAGAGCATTGGAGTCATTGTAGAGCATATTTTTCCTTGATTTTGAAGAACTTTTCTTATCAATTCATGGTAATTGTTAATTGCATTATGAGTAACTAAGTTATTTTATATTAGATCTTTTGAGATGAACCTAATTTTACTTTATTTGATCATATGAGTGTTTGATATTATTTGATTTATTTTATGTTATAACTATTATTCAGTTGTTCTTATGTTCATTGCTCTTTGTGTATTGGCGTGCGTGCAAAGTGATTTCTAGATGAGTAGTGATTATTGACCGTAAGTCTACCGATCATAAGTAGAACAATTGCTTAACTTGGTAATTAACTAGGAGTAGTTAATTATAAGTTGTGACTTTAGGATTAATGAACTTAGAACACCTCGTTTAACTTTGAATTGACCTAAAGAATTAGAGAATTATTGTTTAAATTAGTGAGATGCACACCAAAGAATTGAGTGCAGTGGTCGTGTTAATTCCCTGTGTAATTATCGCCTAATTGTTAATAATATAATAAACATTTTATCAACAGGTATAATTAAGGATTTCGATAAAAAGACATAGTCGCTTTTCATTATCAATCTTTACTCCGAAAGTTTCTCATTCTTGTTTTTGTACCAATAAAAACTCAAAACTCCCGTTGTATTTTTTTATTGCCTTAATATAACTTTGTTTTAATTCACAATCCTTATGGACACGAATTATTTTATTACTTAGACGAGCCTAGTACACTGGCAAGTTTAGTCCATCAATTTTTTGACACCGTTGCTGGAGATTGTTGATAATTTTAACAAGGAAATATTGTGACATTTTGAATTAATTTTTTGTTTTGTTCTATTTTGTCATTTTTATTTTAAAGTTTCAAATTCTTTATTTTAAATTATACTCTTATCGGGTTCAATGCTACTAAGGTATTGTTTGTTTTTTATGCAAGGTTCGAATTCGACACTGATACCACTGGATTCAGAAATCTAAAGAATGGTGCACGAATTCGAAAATCACTGTTAGTTACGGAGGAATAGAAAAAATAAAAAGAAGAAATGGCTAATCCACCACGACAGATGCTTGGGGGATTATTGCAGGAGGACCAACGTTAGGCAGATAACCTTAGGATTTCAATTGGCTAACCTTGTAACGTTTGATATTAAAAATTATGTACTTTCAGATTTGAGAGATAACTCGTTCGACAAGCAAGACATTAGATACCCGTGGGAGCATCTTGTTAAATTTTACGAGACATGCTCAATGTGCAAACCGACAAAGGGAACTGGCGAATAAGTAAAATTACGTTTGTTTGGTCTTTCTTTGATAAGTTGCGCAAAGGGTTGGTTGCAATTCATACCAAACAGTATTATCCAAACCTAGAAAGAACTAGAGGATTCTTATAGAGGTATTATTCAAATGCTCAGTTTGTGAAGAGGAAAGTTGTAATCTCCAATTTTGACCAAGACGATTCAGTGTCATCATCTGATGCATGGGAAAGATTCAAGTTGTTACTTTATAGTTGTCTGAATCATAACATGAGATCTATGGAACATATGACACCCTTTATCAACGGGCTGAAAACACAAACATGAATGCTTCTTGATGCCTCAACCGGAGGTACATTGAGAGCAAAGACAAATATTAAGGTTAAGACATTGATTGAAAATATGTGCCAGAATGAGTATCGCTCAAGTGATCGAGCGATGAACCAAAAGGGTATTCTTGAAGTTGATTCGAACACAACATTATTAGCTCAAATGGTGGTACTTTCCAAACAGTTAGCTGCGTCCCAATTATCCAAAGAAAATGCGATTAAAATTCAAACACTCATGTGTGATTTCTATGGAGAGGGACATGTGAATGGAAACTGTGTGCCAAATGTTGATAGTGCATAAGTTCAATATGAAAATTTTCAAAAAAATCCATATTAAAACACCTACAATCCATGTTGGAAAGATCATCCAAATTTCAAGTGGAGCAACAATCAAACCTTGAATATTAACCAAGGAATTCAACTAGTTCCTCAAACACCTCAACGAAAACCAACACCTTTAGAGTAAACCTTGTCCAACTTCATGAAAGCAACTCAATCAAGTTTTAAACAAGTTAGTAAAACTAAAGAAGATATGTTTAAGACTCAGATGGATATGGCATAAAATAAAATCACCATGAACAAGAACATTGAAGCTTCAATAAAAAACTTAGAGATGCAAATCAGTCAATTGTCTCGATAAATGACAACCTAAGCTAGTTCAAATTAGGGATTTATTGGTAAGACTGTAGATAACCCAAAAAATGAAACTTACAAAGCCATTGAGTTGAGAAATTGAGTGGTACCTTCAAAACAAAAGCAAGTGAGAAAAAGAAAGAATCCAACAAGGTCGAAGAAAGGAGTGGAAAATATGTGGTAGTTGAAGAGGAGGTTGCAAAAAATGCAGAGAGAGAAAAAAGTGAGGATACCGGTGAAGGTGAAGTTAGAGGATGCACCCTTGACCAATTCGTAAATAAAAACTCATTCTTCAGAAGAACCAAGAAACAAATCATGAATGTTGAGCTACCTAATTATATCAAACCACCTTACCCTATTCTGATGAAGAAACCCAAGAAAGAGAAGGAGATGGCCTAATTCAAAAAGTTCATGGAGATGTTGAGCAAAATACATGTCAACATTCCAATTTATGAAACTCTCGAGCGGATTTTTGTTTATGCTAAATCAATAAAGATATCTTATCTGGAAAGCATAAGTTAAAGCATGATGAAAACATCGCTTTGGCGGAAGAGTGCTTTGTTATTATTCAAAGGAAGCTTCCAACCAAACTCACTGATCTAGGTAGGTTTACTATTCCTTGTTCCATTAGTTCACTAACTAATAGTCGCGCTTTATGTTATTTAGGTGCTAACATCAATCTGATGTCGTTATCTATGATGAGGAAGTTAAATTATGGTGAACCAAAGCCAACTCAGATGACCTCGAAACTAGGTGATCGTTCTATCCCATACTCATATGGAGTTCTTGAAGATGTCCTTGTTAGGGTTTATGGGTTATTATTCTTAGTCGATTTCGTAATTCTTGACATGCCGAAAGATTCTGAGACACCATTATTGTTGGGAAGACCATTTCTAGAAACATGTAATATTATCATTGATGTAGCACTGGGGGTGTTAATATTGACGTTTAACGATGAAAGAGTTGTCTTCAATGTGTTTGAAGAAGTGAAGTACCAAATACTACTACAGATAACACATTTCGCTATGATTGAAAAAGACATATAACCACGATTAATGGTCTGTAGTAAAGTAGTGTGTGGTTGTAAGTAGGCTACTTACAACACAGTCTACTAGCCGTGATAAAAACACAGTAGCGTGTAACACACCATTATGGTTATATAAAACAATTGTAGTAAAAGGTTGAGGTCAGGGGTTCAATACCCAACCCCTGAATTTTTGCAAATTTCAATATATTTCACCACAATTATATAGTACAATCATAGTGAAAGACTTAACGCATAACATGTCACCACGATCCTTGATTCCAACAGTGGTGATATGCTTATGTGAGTTTATTATGAATTATGTGAAATGCTTATTTTACTAACTACTCACTAAACATATAACCTTTCAATATAATTTAGAAATCAATAATATAAGATATTAATTTATATTAAAAAGCAACTTACACTTATCATTGGGTTCAATACCCAACCCCTGAATTTTGCAAATTTCAATATATTTCACCACGATTATATAGTACAATCATAGTGAAAGACTTAACGCATAACATGTCACCACGATCCTTGATTCCAACAGTGGTAATATGCTTATGTGAGTTTATTATGAATTATGTGAAATGCTTATTTCACTAACTGCTCACTAAACATGTAACCTTTCAATATAATTTAGAAATCAATAATATGAGATATTAATTTATAATAAAAAGCAACTTACACTTATCATTGTTTCAGGAGCTTTCTAAATCCCGTTATCTGCATTTTTCTCTTTAACGGTTAAAATTGTTTCAATGCTTCTAGATCTTCAACTACGCTTTCATTCACCTCTAGTTCATTTAAAAAAATATTATTTACTTTATAGACAAAATTAGAGGTGAAGGAATGAGTACTTTAAGAATTAGAAACATTGAACCAAGTTTAACCGTCAAAGAGAAAAATGCAGATAATGGGATGCAGAAAGCTCGTAAAACAATGATAAGTGTAAGTTGTTTTCTAATATAACTTAATATCTCATATTATATTTTTTTTATTCAAATCTAAAGTTCATATATTCGGCAAGGGGTTGGAGAGACACTCAAACCACATAGGATATAATAAACTCATTTTCTAGAACATGTTGAACAAACAACATGATAGCTGTAATGTCCAAGTAATAACATTATCAATATCCTAAACAATGACACCTTAAACAACATACAAGATTTATCAACAACATATAACTTTTATCAACAACAACATACCTTAAACAACATACAACTTTTATAAAAAAAACAAAATCACCAACTTACAAATTTATCAACAAAAATAAAATCATCAACAACTTACAAATTTTATCAACAACATACCTTAATCAATATGAAAATTTTATCAACAAAAATAAAATCATCAACAATATACAACTTTTATCAACAACATACAACTATTATCAACAAAAATAAAAATCATCAAGAACATATAACTTTTATCAACAACAACATACCTTAAACAACAAACAAATTTTATCAACAAAAGTAAAATCATCAACAACATATAAGTTTTATCAACAAGAACATACCTTAAACAATATGCAATTTTTATCAACAAAAATAAAATCATCAACAACATAGAACTCTTATAAAAACACAACTTACTTTTAAAAATTTGGTAGTTGGCTCGAAATATCTCGTAAATCACATACCTTTTGAAAAAATTTGTGATGGTTTTAAAATATGCAAGGGTAATATAGTAAAAATACTGCAATGGAGTGTTAGGTATAACAGGGGTGGTAGGACAAAATCTCATATAAAAAAGGAATTTATTAATACACTCTATATGTTACTTAGGCACCACCTGAAAATATTTAAATGCCCCATAAATTCCAAAGATGCATCTTCAGACACAACTTTAACGTTAAATGAATCCGAGATGCATCTTTATAACAATTTAAAACATATACAATACATCATACTCAAAAGTTATTTTACAAGATTATTGTACCAGAGAAGCATCTCCGTTTATTTTTCGGAGATGTATCTCCGTAACTTATCAAAATAGAATTGTACATTTTATATTTTGTTTATATGTATTAAGATGAAGTATATAAAATATACAATCCATATAAATCATATCATTCATATAAACCATACAATCCATATGTAAAAAATGACGTATATAAAACTAGATGGTCAAAATGTCATATATAAATAAAGTCGAATAGAAAGATAAAGTAGCATGAGGTGAAAGTAAAGTACAATCCACAATACGACTACTATATACTACTGCACTACTATGTATGTCAGACTACATCTCGTCTGCCTCCTCGGGCTTCTCGGCCGTCAATCCCTCCCGCCCTCCGGCACTGTCTCGGATACATCAACCCCCCCCCCCCCCCCCACATGTGCCTCCGTCATGATGGCATCTAGGACATGTATCACTTCAAACCCATAAGGGAAGATACTGTTGGTGTAAGCCCTAGAGGCCAATACTTTTGGTACTTGTATCGAATTATTTAAAGGCATTTTCTTTATTATGGTTGATTAATAAAGTTCCTGGAATAGATAGTCCGTTTAATGTATTAAGTGTGACTTAATCATGAGAACACATTAAACATAAGGACACTATTCTTAAAGTATCCGTAGTCGAGCTTTAGTGTGAAGTGGGATAACATTAAAGCATTAAGACTATTATGTTTGTAGACTGATGATCACATCTCATGGATCATGGATAAAGAGTTATCAAGTCTTAAACATAGGTATGAATATTAGGAGTAATATTTATACCGGATTGACCCGCTATGAGAATACTATATAGAAAGTTATGCAAAGTGTCATAAGTTATTCTCATGGTGATAATGGTGTATACCACTCTTCGACCTGAAACCACTATGGATCCTAGATGTAGAGTCGAGTGCTTTGTTGCTGATCCAACGTTGTCCGTAACTGGATAACCATAAAGACAGTTGATGGGTAATCCACAAAGCATGCTGAGGGACATGAGTGTCATAGATGGAATTTGCCCATCCTGCGTAACAGGATAAATGTCTATGGGCCCAATATTGAACTGGACAAGGATGACACGGTCTATACCTTGTGTTCAATATAGACATAAGGGCAAAGGGGTAATTATACACATAATTATTATCACAGGAGGTTTTGTCAGATCACATGACATTTTCGTGACTTGGGTAGTAGTGATGTGTTGCTAGATACCGCTCACTGTTTATTATGTTAAATGCGTGATTTAATATAATTGCCAACGCCGCGAAAACCTATAGGGTCACACACAAAGGACGGATTGATGAGAGATAGAGTAACTAAGGAACATCGTAAGGTACGGTGCACTTAAGTGGGAGACGAAATATGGTAAGGTACCAAATACTTAAGTGATTTTGGGCATATTATAAGATATGGGCCAAAATACACTTAAGTGGGCTTTTTAGCTTGAAGCCCACACAAGTGGTTCTATAAATAGAACCCCTTGGATAGAAGCATTGACACTCCACTCCACTCAGACTAAAATTCAAGTAGAGACTTGGAATTTTGTTTCCCTCTTTCTCTCACTCAAAGCCTTCATTCATAACAGCTAGCACTGCGATTGAAGGAATCCGTTCGTGTGGACTGAGTAGAGACGTTGTCATCGTTCAACGTTCGTGATCGCCTCATGGATCTGTATCAAAGGTTTTGATCATTATCAGAGATCTGCACCAAAGGTTTGAATCGCCACAAGAGGTAACGATTCTATCACTGATCATGCCCATTCGTAAGGATCACTAAATGGAGAAATTTTTAAATTCCGCTGCGCCTTGGATGGTAATTCTCCTACAGTGGTATCAGAGCCACTTACGAAACCATGAATCTGATATTTGTTTTTGTTCTGTAATAATATGATTAAAGACAGAATGAATCAAAGGTTAAATTGAGATCGATCAAGTTACATATATGTGATATATGTAATCCTGATGCAAAATACATTATATATGATATAGTGTTCTCGTTTCGTTCATTCAAACCCTCGATGATTGTTTTCCTTTGAGCGATCAATGGTCGTTTGCTTCTTGATCCGACATTAGTATGGTGAAGCAATGACGTGTTGATCAATCATATTGAATTAACAATCGAGATGTGTTTGACGGTCTGAAACTGGTGCATCAGGGTTAGTGACGGCACAAGGGTTGTGTTGTCAGAGAGTTATACGATTGGGGTTTGATTGCACAAGAGTTGTGTGTTCTAAACACTTTTCCGAACAGTGTTAACCGGTTAACGCGTATGGTTAACCGGTTAACGTAATGCGAAATAATTTTTTTTTAATTTTCAAACAGTGTTAACCGGTTAACGCAAGGCAGAAAAGAATTTTCTAAAAGTTTTCAAACAGTTTTAACCGGTTAACGCATATGGTTAACCGGTTAACGCAAGGAAAAATTCACCCGTTCGGCTAGAAAAAGTGCTTTGAAGTATCAAGTGTTGATACGAAAAACGACGTCAACCCCCGGCTAACTCTGCGTAGTGTGATCGATCGTCGAAATTTAATTTGATTTTAATTAATTAAAGGAATTAATAATAATAATAATAAAGTGTTTATTATTGTCTTGTGGTGATCGGTTATGGCCTTAGTTTTCCTTTGTTTTGTTTTGGGTTTTTTTAAAATACGACCTGCGTGTCGTGCCTCTCTCTTAATCTCCCAAATGTAACTTCTTTTCTCATCTCATTCCCTTGTATGTAAAACGAGTTTCTTTCATGTAATGTAATGATATGAAGAAAGCAAAGAAGTCAGTGCCAAAGGAGGACAACCTTGAAGATCTTGCTTGGAGAAGCTTAGATCGTTGTAGGTTAGCTTAGGTTCTCTCATTGGCTTGGGAGAACAATTGCGCTAGGGGCCATAACTGTTTCATTATGTATGTATTTATGTTGATACATGTGAATGTATGTTGATGCATGTGAGAGACGGTTTATATGATAAACAAGCCGGTGAGATCAGAAAAATTGCAATTCCCTCAAATTAAATATTAAGTTTATGCTTTCCAAGTTTTAACACTCATCAAGACTAGTAATGGGTAATGTAGGTTTCGCCTACGCGAGGTGCATGATCTATATATTAGTAAGGTGCGATGGGATAATTGTAATATCCAACTGTTAAAACAATGGGTCAAACTTAACTAAACAAATTATGAGAATATTATATATGTTTGCTTTCCAAGTTTTAGCACTCATCAAGACTGGTATCGAATAATGTAGGTTTCGCCTACGCGAGGTGCATGTTTTGTATTAGTTAAGGTGCGATGGGATAATTGTAATATCCAACTGCTAAAATGATGAGTCAGACTTGATTATAATTTTCTTATATATGTTTAGAAGCAAGAGTTGGGAATAATCCATATGATGGATTGGAATAAGGAGTTATTCACCCAATTGAAATTTTCGAGAGTTGTATGAGATACAATTGGAAGGAGTTCCTACCTAAATAACCTAGTTTTGTGTAATCCGCCTACGCGGACTTAGAACAAAGTGAAATATGGATCTCGACCCACTAGAAAATCTTCCAACGGGATTTCCCGAATCAGATGATGAGGGTCATTTGTTTTGAGTAAAATAGTGGGAGCATATTTAATTAAAGGCCTAATTGAATATGTCAATGATACTTATATTTTCATTAATCCTTATGTAGATTACCATGACAGCAAACACCTCTAACAACATCCTGCGATCAATCCTTGATAAGGAAAAATTGTCTGGATTGGCACCGAAACCTGAGGATTGTCCTCAAACATGATAAAAAGTTGTATGTCTTGGAGACACCTGTTCCTGAAGAGGAACCTCCTAGTTCTGCACCTAAGGCAGAAAGAGATGCTTATAAGAAGCATGTCGATGATGCCAATGAAACTGCTTGTCTCATGTTGGCTACCATGAACTCAGTATTGCAAAAGCAACATGAGAACATGTCAGCATTCGATATGATCGAACACCTGAAGTTGCTCTATCAAGAGCAAGCAAGGCATGAGAGGTTTGAAGTTTCAAAAGCCCTTTTTCAAGGAAAGTTAGCTGAGGGAGCCCCTGTAGGTCCCCACGTACTCAAGATGATTGGGTATGTGGAAAACCTCGAGAGATTGGGTTTTCCCCTCGGAAAGGAACTTGCGACTGATTTGATCTTGCAATCGTTGCCAGATAGTTTCAGTCAATTTGTCCTAAATTTCAATATGATTGATATGGACAAATCTCTTCCTGAACTGCTCGCCATGTTGAGAACTGCCGAGCAGAATCTGAAGTCAAAAGGGAAGTCTATTCTGATGATCGGAAATGGAAAGAGACAGAACAAAAGGCCCACTAAGTAGAGTGATAAGGGGAAGGGCAAGGAAGTTGCCAATCCCAGATCCACTGCTGCTTTGAAGCCTAGTGGAGGCATAGCAAAAGAAGGCACCTGCTTCCATTGCGGTAAGACCGGACACTGGAAGAGGAACTGCCCAAAGTACCCGGAAGATAAGAAGAATGGAGTAGAGACTTCAACTTCAGGTATTTTTGTTATTAATTTATCTACTTCTGCATCATGGGTATTAGATACTGGATGCGGTTCTCACATTTGTACAAATGTGCAGGAACTAAAAGGAGTAGAGATTTGGCAAAAGGTGAAGTCGACCTACGAGTTGGCTATGGAGCAAAGGTTGCTGCTTTAGCCGTAGGAAGTTTTGTATTGACTTTACCTAGTGGTTTAATAATTCAGTTAGAGAACTGTTATTATGTACTTGCAATTAGCAGGAATATTATTTCCATTGCTTGTTTGGACAAGTTTGGTTTTTCATTTATAATAAAGAACAATTGTTGCTCAATTTATTTGAATGATATATTCTATGCTACTGCACAAATGAACAATGGACTATATGTCCTTGATCTTGAAATGCCTATTAATAACATTAATACAAAAGGGTGAAACCTAACGAGTTAAAACCAACTAGGTAAGAATATTAAAACTCTTCGATCAGATCGAAGTGATGAGTATTTAATCCTAGAGTTTGATGACCATCTGAAAGAGTGTGGGATCCTATCCCAACTTACTCCTCCTGGAACATCCCAATGGAAGGGTGTATCTGAGAGAAGAAATCGAACCCTGTTGGACATGGTCCGATCCATGATGAGTCACACCAATCTTCCAAACTCCTTTTGAGGACATACACCATTGACATCAGCTTACACATTTAACCGTGTTCCATCCAAAAGGTTGAAAAGACACCATATGAGATATGGAGTGGTAAGAGACCACATATGTCTTACATGAAGATTTGGGGTTGCGAAGTTTATGTGAAACGACAAATTTCAACTAAGCTTGAGCCCAAATCTGACAAATGCTTATTTGTGGGGTATCCTAAAGAAACAAGAGGATATTATTTCTACAATCCTTCTGAGGGCAAAATGTTTGTCGTTCGAACTTGAGTTTTCCTAGAAAGGGATTTTATTTCCAAAGGAATCAGTGGGAGGAAAGTAGAACTTGAAGAAATTCAAGAATCACAAAGTATCGATACACCTATGGAGGAATTAGAGTAGGAAACACAAGTAGTTGTGTAAGAGCAACCTGCTCAAATAGAACAAGACCAGCGTAGGTCAGGCAGGATACGTCACCTATCTGAGATATATGGATATCTGATCAAGGTGATGTATTACTCATGGATCAAGATGAGCCTGTGACCTACTCATGGAATCTTCATTTTGATGAAACAGTAAAACTGTATGGATTCATCAAGAACGAAGATGAGACTTGTGTCTACAATAGGTTAGTGGGAGCATGATCGTATTCCTGGTATTATATGTAGATGACATATTACTCATTGGAATCGATATCCCTACCCTGCAACAAGTAAAGTCTTGGTTGGGGAAATGCTTTTCTATGAAGGACCTAGGTGAAGCAGCCTATATATTAGGAATCAGAATCTATAGAGATAGATCACAAAACTGCTTGGCCTAAGTCAGAGTACATACATAGACAAAGTGCTGAGACACTTTAATATGAATGATTCCAATCTGGTTATGTGTTTTGCTTAAATGGTGGCACTGTGAGCTTGAAAAGTTCAACGCAAGATGCAATTGCTGATTCTACAACCGAGGCCGAGCATATTGCTGCCTTAAGTGCAGCAAAGGAAGCTGTTTGGATCAATAAACTTGGCATAGTCCCTAGCATTGTGGATCCCATTGGTCTCTATTATGATAACAATGGTGTTATCGCACAAGCTAAGGAGCCTAGATCTCACCAACGATCCAAACACATACTTAGGCGTTGTGCGAAAATATGTAAAGTACCTACACTTGACAATGTTGCTGACCCACTGACAAAGCCTCTTGCGCAGCAGAAGCATGATGGCCATACTAGATCAATGGGCATACGGGGTATGCCTGATTGGCTCTAGTGCTAGTGGGAGATTGTTGGTGTAAGCCCTAGAGGCCAATACTTTTGGTACTTGTATCGAATTATTTAAAGGCATTTTCTTTATTATGGTTGATTAATAAAGTCCCTGGAATAGATAGTCCGTTTAATGTATTAAGTGTGACTTAATCATGAGAACACATTAAACATAAGGACATTATTCTTAAAGTATCCGTAGTCGAGCTTTAGTGTGAAGTGGGATAACATTAAAGCATTAAGACTATTATGTTTGTAGACTGATGATCACATCTCATGGATCATGGATAAAGAGTTATCAAGTCTTAAACATAGGTATGAATATTAGGAGTAATATTTATACCGGATTGACCCACTATGAGAATACTATATAGAAAGTTATGCAAAGTGTCATAAGTTATTCTCATGGTGATAATGGTGTATACCACTCTTCGACCTGAAACCACTATGGATCCTAGATGTAGAGTCGAGTGCTTTGTTGCTGATCCAACGTTGTCCGTAACTGGATAACCATAAAGACAGTTGATGGGTACTCCATAAAGCATGCTGAGGGACATGAGTGTCCTAGATGGAATTTGCCCATCCTACGTAACAGGATAAATGTCTATGGGCCCAATATTGAACTGGACAAGGATGACACAGTCTATACCTTGTGTTCAATATAGACATAAGGGCAAAGAGGTAATTATACACATAATTATTATCACAGGAGGTTTTGTCAGATCACATGACATTTTCGTGACTTGGGTAGCAGTGATGTGTTGCTAGATACTGCTCACTGTTTATTATGTTAAATGTGTGATTTAATATAATTGCCAACACCGCGAAAACCTATAGGGTCACACACAAAGGACGGATTGATGAGAGATAGAGTAACTAAGGAACATCGTAAGGTACGGTGCACTTAAGTGGGAGACGAAATATGGTAAGGTACCAAATACTTAAGTGATTTTGGGCATATTATAAGATATGGGCCAAAATACACTTAAGTGGGCTTTTTAGCTTGAAGCCCACACAAGTGGTTCTATAAATAGAACCCCTTGGGTAGAAGCATTGACACTCCACTCCACTCAGACTAAAATTCAAGTAGAGACTTGGAATTTTGTTTCCCTCTTTCTCTCACTCAAAGCCTTCATTCATAACAACTAGCACTGCGATTGAAGGAATCCGTTCGTGTGGACTGAGTAGAGACGTTGTCATCGTTCAACGTTCGTGATCGCCCCGTGGATCTGTATCAAAGGTTTTGATCATTATCAGAGATCTGCACCAAAGGTTTGAATCGCCACAAGAGGTAACGATTCTATCACTGATCATGCCCATTCGTAAGGATCACTAAATGGAGAAATTTTTAAATTCCGCTGCGCCTTGGATGGCAATTCTCCTACAGATACCTCTATCAATGCTTATCTGTGCAATCTCGAATATGCAAAAACATCTAGGCAAGACATCCTCAATATGGTCTAATTGTGCCTGCTTCTCCTCTAGTATCTCCTGATGAGCTAACATCGGTGGATCTCTTGGAGTAGCCTGCACCATATACGGATGTGACACCCTAAAGAACCACCTGATATACCCGTCTTCGTAACTCCAATCTCTCACAACTATGGTACTTTGTGCCTCCCTCGATACCGGATGGCTCTCATAATCATCAAACATGGCATCCATCTGTCAACGTGTCAAAGTAGGAGGATCAGATACAACATGGTGTCTAAGAATGGTCTGAGTGTAGTTGAACCGCGACATGACGCGCTCAGGAAGATGAGGAGTAGTGAGACGTGATTCGCAGGCCAACCATTCAGAGTATATCACTATCTCGTAAAAGGGGTACGCCTCACGGCGATCGACATGGATTTTGAAGTGCATGTCATTGGTAACCAAGGAGTTAAATTACACTCTGAACGGCTCAGCCATCTGGTTCCCTCTGAGCGGGGTAAATGCAGTAGCATACGACATATCCTCAATTTAAGTCGGTACATCCGTCCATGCATGGTAAGTGATAGAGGATCCAAGCCTGAAAAGTTTGGCGCACACGAATTATAAGTAATGGTGTTGTTAAGATGAAATGAAAATGACACAGAAATATTAAAAGACCAATAAATATTACCGTCATTAGTGTGATGTTGCTTGTGACCTGCTTCGTCTTCCACCTTGTAAGACCCCAATTTTGACCCTAAGATCCCTCATGCAATTTCATCTTAAGCATTAGCATTGGGATCATACCTTGGCATCCTCCTTACCCCTCTTTCATTGGGTTTGTTTTGGGAGAGATCACCAAACACTTTTTGATTGTATCATACTTGTATATATTCATTTTTACTAACCAAAATACCAAAAATAGGTCTTTGCATTTGCCTAACTCTTTTGTAGGTAGGGCATGATCTCCATTGATCTATCAAGTTCATATTTAGGGTTTAAGACCCTCATGACAAAGAGCATAACCATGGATTGATACAAGAATGTTTATGAACATCATATATGAGTCCCAATGATCTCTATATGTTATATTAATCAAGTTTTCTTCAAGAGTTTGAGGGTGATTTGCCTTAGAAACCCTAGTTTGACTGAGTATCTTGAGTAACTTCTTCAATAAGCTATCTCACCAATTGATCAAATTTATCAAGGGGAACTTCAAAATTCATCATCTTATGCATATATGATCTACCATGATCCTATAAAGTCAATAGAATTGAAGATTGGCAAGTTGGTTAATGGTGGTTGGCCAGATGAATTCATCTGATCAAAACTGGATCTCCCTAGACCCTATCTCCTACAATTTTCACCATATGAAAATTCTTCCAAGAGAAAACTTACTGTAAATGACATTCCAAACAACTTTCATGTTGATACCTAGAGCTAGTTTTGCTTGGAAAATCATTTTCTATTTTGAAACATTATAGGTCATTTTGTCTAAACCCTAATTTGAAAGTCAACTTTCCAAGGCCATAAATTGCTCAATTGTTATGATATGAAAGATTTCCAAGTTTCACAATAAAATTCAAGATGTCTACTTTAACTTTTATGTTTGGAGTGAGAGATGATTCAACTCTTTTGAGCATGTGATATGAGGCTACATTATAGGCCACTTTTGACCTATACCATTGAACAAGTGATTTTTCCAAACTTCAAAAATGCATAACTCTATCATTGAAAATACAAATGACATGAAATTGGTGACCACTTTGAAGGTCATTAAAAGATATGCAACTTTGATGAAGACACGTTTCTCATTTGAAGCTCACATAAAAAGTTAAGTAAGGTGGAATATTGAGATATATGGCTTGACACTTAGAAAAAATTTCAACATGTTGAAACTTCCAAACTTCCACCTCAAAATTCATCATGATACAAGCTTCAATTGGAAAAGTGTTGAACATGAAAGTTGTTCCTATTGATCTAACCTTTCCAAAAAGTCCAAGTTCATCCATTTTGGACAAGAATTGCTAGGGCTGCGCATGGCATGAATATGGTATCATCATTTGGCAAAGATCAAACTTCAAATCTTCGCACACACTTGCCTTGCAATCCAAGTTGATTTCAGACCATCTCACACTCATTTGTGGAGCTTAAGCAATGATCTCATGGGCCTGTGCACGCCCATGCACCCATGCATCATCAATTGCCAATTTTAGAAAGTGAATTTGAAGGTGCAATTATCACTTGCTGCAGTTATAAATGGAGCCCCTCCTGCTTAGAATTGAACACACCTTGTGCGCCAGCTTTGCCCCCCATTGAAACACTCTCATTCCAAAGGAAAACCTGATAAATTTCAACTTGAAATTTGAGTTTGAATCTCAACTGTTGAAGATTCAAAAACTCCAGGATCCAAAGCCTTGCAACCTCATCAATCACTTCCTGCTAGCTTCTCAAATGTGATCAGATCGTGTTTGGAGCAAGCAACATCCAGAATTTCCCTGCATTGAAGGTAATTTTCAGAAAACTTCATCTCTTCGATTCTCTCTCAATCTTGCTCAATTCTCTTGATTCTTTGGTTATCTGAAGTCCTACCAATGTAGGCAAGAAGATTGAGTTGCTTAGAGGTCAAATCGAAGCAACTCAATTGACATAACTCAAATTTCAACTCTCCATATCTTTCTATATGTGAGGAGTTAGTCAAAATTGAGGTGATATTCGTGATCTACGCCATTTATCCTTTCAGATCATGTCCTCCTTTTTTATTTTGGTGATTGTTGAAGGTGGACCAGTCCGGTGAGGTCCACCGGAGAAGAAGACCGGAGCTACAGCTCCGGCCGTGTGTTGGCACGTCTCCAACCATAGGATCCATTTAAATTGTTTTAATCCTAAGCGTTGTTTCTAATTACCACGCGTGTTGCTCAGTTGACTAGAGACCACATGGAACATGCGCTGGTAGCCACTTGATATGCCACCTCAATTAATGAGGGAGATCAAGTGGTCCACGTTTTTTCTGATTATTTGAATTTCATTTTAATTGCTCTATTTTCATTAATTCATATTAATTTTAATATTGATTCAAAAAAATGAGAGTTTCACCAAAAAAATTCAAATATTTTCCTCTTTCATATTCTGAATTAAAATTATTTTTTGGATCATTATTAATATTTTTCATGATTTAATTGATTTTTCATTTGTTTTTAATTGTTTAAAAATACTTTTAAGTCTTTAAAAAATCTGAAAAATGTTCTCCAAGGTCCTTTGACCTTGTTTGACCTATGATAAATCTCATGGTCATTTATTTGGTGTTTTGATGAGGTTTTAGGAATTTGACAAGCCATATTTAATTTAAATGCTTTACTTTAGTATTTTTAATTGGAATAAATGCCAAATAATTTTGTTGACCAATTGTGATGACTTGTTTATGTTTGACTCTTGTTGTTGGGTCTTGATCAAGGTTGATTTGACTTTGTCAAATTAATATCATTGGATTTAGGGGATTGATGGAATGTACATTCCATCTCCCAAAATGAATGAATGATATTAATTTGCTCAAAGTCCTCCTTTGATCAATTTGAGATTTCATCTATTCCCCTCCCTCTTCATCTCATTCCCCTTCTTTATGCATTCATCTCATTTGGCCTATGATATCTCAAAGTCCTAAGTTGATAGAAAAATTAACATGAGCATGGATGAGATTAGGCCACACCTTTTGCATATTCTTTTTGTGTGTGGTATGTTTCATGAGCATAGTTCATAATATTATGTCTCTAACATGCATTAACACCAAAATTCTATTGCCCGACCTCAAATAGTTGTGACTTCTACATAAGTCCAATTACGATTGCTTAACATAGCGCTAAATTTGTGACATAAAAGGCATATCATTCTAGTTAGTGAGATTGTAAGCCTCCCCTCTTTCATGGTATTGTGTGAAAACTTGGCATTTTTTCCTTCCTTTGGAAGATGTCTTGGTTTAAGGATCCATGCTTGTGATAAGTGGGTTGAGTGTTCTCCAAAGAATGTCTAAAAAATGAAAAGCAAATGCAAAACCATACTAACTTCTAACCTATTAACTACTAACTTTTAATTTCAAGCCTTTTACTTTAATGTCATTTAATTCTAGCTTTTATACATTTTCCATTGTTCATATCATTCTAATTGTTTATGTTAATGCAACTTTCACTTTGTCCACTTGGACCATATTGTGTGATATATTTTGTTTGTGTATATTTTGCTTGTTTGTGTGGTCTTTGACCATTAATGTACATAATAAAAACAAAAACCCTAAAAAACTTTTGCGTGGACTGTTGGCTTGATCTTGGACAAATGGTCTTAGAATTTAGGTAACATTCCTATGCTAAAGGACTTGGCCAATGCCAACTTATTGAGAAACCAAGTGTTTGCAATTTGAAACTTCATATGATACATCATTCAAGATCTCTCTGAGTTCATATGCAACATGATCATTGTGAAGCTATTATTTTGAACCTGTGACTTGTGAAATTCATTTGTTACATGGGCTACTTTGAAGAAGATCATGGAATGGATAAGCTTGGATGTGGTCATCTTTATTTGATGACTCGCTCTTCAAGATAATATAATTGTGCATTTGTGTGTTGCTTGATTCTAAAAGTCCAAGGGAATTCTGGGTTTCTATTGACATTCTTGTCTATTGGATTGCCACCCACTTGGTCAGATGTTTTCAACTCTAAACTTTTAATTTTGTATATAGGATAGTCTCTTCATCTTCTCCCCATTTCTTTAATTTCAAAATCTCTCCCTCCCTTTTTCAAAACCTTCTTTGATTGGACTTATTTTGTTCTAAACTTTGACCACTTTTGCAAAAAAGATAGAAACTTTGGCCTTATGCCATTGCATTTTCAAACTTCTTTTCTTAAATCAAACTTGTAAATAAACTTAACCATACTTGACTTAAACTTTCAAAAAGCCAAAAAGAACTAACTCATTCAAACCATTTTTAGGCCTTTATGCCTTTCAAACTTAAATTTTGCTAAAAGCAATGCATCCACTTTGAAATTGGTATCACGAACTACGAGGTTTTGATCCCTCATCTTTATGTTGGTACGTAGGCACAAGATCGAAGGTCTTGTCAAACACAAAAATATAATTAATGAATTGTTTTCTCATTCCCCCATTCTATTTGTTTGTAAACATCACTTTGTACCAAATACATATGCACACAAAAAGGGCTCCCTAGGAGTACCTAGGACACTTTAGGTGTTAACACCTTCCCTTTGTGTAACCAACCCCCTTACCTGTAATATTTGAAATTTTATTAGTTTTGATTTGAAAACTTCTTACTTTTTGGGTTTTGTTCATACTTTTTCCCTTTTCCCTTGGAAATAATAAAAGCGCGGTGGCGACTCTTGTTATTTGATCTCTAGCTTATCCATAATTTGATGGTCATGAATTTACCGCTACACACCTACATCCCTCTGATAACTTTTGAGTATAATATACCAAACAAGCTCCCCCTAATTATACTCGTGGATCCGCTCGAAATCCTAGAAGTAACATAGGTAGATGACATCTGTATAAGTGGCACTCTTGTCCACGAAAATCATAGTGCCAACCAAATATAGCAGACATGCTCTTAAAGCATGCACTTTGTGGAGCCCCGCCTGCTCGTCATCACTTATGTCCTTGTGGGCTCTCTGTAGCTCATCTGTGTATACCTTTTCAGGTATTCAAACCTAGCATGAGCCCCACTGGTTCTATCCAACTCCTCTTTTTCCTCCATTAGGTCAGCCCTAAGATGGTATACCATCATCTCGAGTGCCTCGTCTTTGGTGATCCTCCTATGATCTAGAAGTTTCCCCATGATAAAAAGATGTAGCAAACACGACATCTTCGAGTGTCATAGACATCTCACTAAGAAGGAGGTGAAATGAATAGGTCTCTGAGTGCCATCTCTCCATGAATGCATTAAGCGTCCTGTGGTTAACCAGAATATAACCAATCATGCACATGTCCTTCATTCCAGATAGGGACAAAGCAGCCTGAAACCAATCCTCATTCGACTAAGGCAAGTCAGTAATCTTCCGCCTGTGGTTAATAAACTTCAACGGATCACGCTCATGTAGAAAATAAAAATCAATGTTAGAAACTTGTCAATTAAAATAAACGTAGACTAAAAAGAATGAACCCTTTTAATTCTACCTCTTTGTCCCATATATGTTTGGAAGTATGGTCTGGGTGCAAAGGCAATAATGACAACTCTATAGGGTCTCCTTCAAATTCCTCTAGCTTAGCATCCTCATCAGCCTCACCAGTCGGATGTGGCACATGCTCAACAACATCAACAGTAGAAGGTGACACTAGCTCAGAACCATCAATAATATAAGCATTAGAAGGTGCCTCTGGTACCAACGGTGACTCAGTTTCCTCTGGCATCTGAATAGGTGAAACCTGGCGCCTGTGGGAGGATGAATGATTGATTCGTCATTAGGTGAAACCCGTCTCATACGGGAAGAAGAAGATGGAGAAGCATGAGCCCCAAAAGTATATGCCTCCGTATGACCATAGAGAAAATGAGCCTCTGAGACCTGACTCTTCTCCCACCACACTTATGCATGTTGTGCAACCGTCCAGTGCCTTAGTATATTATGTCTATCATCCATAATGTCTGTAAGTTAAAGTAAACGAGACAATTAGTGCAAGCAAGCAACACTATAAGCAAGAAAATCAAAATAAACGGCTGAGAAAATTCCGGAGATGCATCTCTAGTTTACGGAAAACTTAAACGTTGAAAATTTCCTGAGATGCATCTCTGAAATTTTCTACAAGTCAGCAGGTTTGTCAATGGCGCCAATGGACACATGCAAACACAAAAAATATTGTTTGGTCATTATTTTCAGCCAACAAACATGTTTTACACTATGTGTAAGACCCCAATTTTGTCCCTAAAGATCCCTCATGGCATCATATCATGTCATTCATTGCCTCAAGGATCATTGTGCACCTTGCTTGCCTCTTAGTGGGTGGGTTATCTTGTGAGTGTGGTTCTTGATCACCAAGCATGTATTGCATTTGTATATCATTGCTTTTCATTTGTTTATTAACCCAAAAGTACAAAAATATTGTCATCTAACATTGTTACTTGCAGATTAAGCAATTAGGTCAAATCAGTCAAAATCAGCCTTTGAGCAATATATGGTGGCCATTCTGAAGAATTTGGGCACCATGATCATTCATTAAGAGTTCATATGAGTTGTGACATCATTTTGAATCAAGATCTCAAGTGGTAGAGGCTTGAAATTCATCAAAGCGTGGCTCAGTCAACCAAAACCCTAGCAAAGTCAACTGTGGTCAACTGTGCATTTAATCAGGGATTTGATGGTGGGAAATGTTTTGAGAGGTCTCATTCATGTCCATACAAGCCTCATGTAACATTTCAAAGATCATCATTGAGGAATTGGAGGTCAGACAAGAAGTTTCCCAAAATAGCAAGTGACCTGTAATTTCCAACTGCCAAAAATGGAAAGGTATTCTCCTCAACTTTACATCATCAAGCAAGCTTCAAATCAAAATTTTTCCAACATGAAAGTTGAAGATCTTGCTCTTGCCTTTCCAAAAAGTCCAAGAACACTCATTTTTCATGTGTGGTTGGCAAGTTATGATCAAATCATTCTCAAGAAATCTTGAACTTCAAGGAGGCATAACTCTTGCACCAAATGGCCAATTCATGTGATTATTTTTTGAGCAAACTCCATTTGACATGCTTTATCATAATCCATCACTACATTGCATCAAAAATCATCATATAAAAAGTCCATTTTTCAAGTGAACCAATTTAAATTTTGGTGGGAAAAAAGGTGATTTTGAAAAATACACATGATTTTCACTCCAAACCAATGCCAATCACTTCAAAACAGAAATTTGGATTTGCTGCAAGAAGAATTTCACTGTTCCATTGGTTCTATTTGAAAAAGGGCATTTTTGCCAAATTGCATAACAAGCTTCATTTCACCAATTCATTTTCATTTGGCCTAATCATGTTTAGCAAGTGGATTAACAGGTACTATAAGACCTTAATCATAACAGAAAATCGAGATCACAATTCATTTTTCAGATCCAAAATTTTTCATCTCAAAATTCTCTCAACTTTTCCAAAAAAATTTTCTCTCAATTCTTCAAGTAATTGGCATTGTTCTTGCTCTGTTCATCATCAAGCATCATTGTTAAGCAACATTCAAGCAAGATCCAAGGGAGATTCGTGAAAATCAAAGCATCTTGAAAGCAAGAACTTCATTAATGGTGAAATCTCAAATCCGTGGATTCAAAGCCAACTAAGCATCAAAGATCCTTCCATTCACTCGTTCAAGGTTGCTGGGACACGATTGGAGCATTGCCACGACCTGGAGCACTTGAAATCGCGAACTGCTCCACAAGAGGTGAAAATTCGATCCTCTCTTTTCTTAAATTCATCATGTGATACTTATAGATCTTTCTTTTGTGGTGATTCTGAGCTAAAAATCTCGTGATTCCATGCTATATTGAGAAAGTTCCATGGATTTAAAGTTTCATGTTCATAGTTAAATTTGCTCGATTCATGATTTTGATGTTGTTATTTGATGAAATGCATGTTGATTTGTGTTATGTGATGTTGGATCTTCATGAATATGTGATCAAATCGTGTTTCTGGAACCATTGAATTTTTCTGGAAAATTTGTGCAATTCTGGACATTTTCCTGCGGATTTATCCGCAACCTTCATCGCCTAGCCACGAAATTACCTGCGGATTCCTTTGTGTTTCCTGCGGATTCATACGTACTGCATGGGCGTGCATGCGTTTAGGGCTTGAGGTAAAACGACCTCGTTTTGTTTGGCGCCCTGGGACATTTGAAATACGCGAGGGTTCGATTCCGCTCCACAGCGTTTCTTCATGTTTACCTTGCATTTTATTTCCAATTGTACTTCATATGTTTATATGCTTGTTCATTCTTTCTTTATTTTCTTTCCACAATCAAAACAAATCATAACTCAAGAAATACAAATCCAAATTGCATGATTCTTTTTTTGAATTGTTCATCAGCTTGTCTACTTTTTTGTGGACATTTTTTCAAGATTTGTGCACGGTTGGAAAAAATAAATGCCTAGGGTTTGTTCTTGTATGCCATGCCTTGCACTATGCGCACCATTTCATTTGTGAAATCATGATACTTAATTGGATGGAGCTGAAATTTTGTATGCTTTTTCTAGACACCTTAAGTGATCTATTGGCTTTAAGTTTGCTATTTTTGCATGTCTGGATGTTGAGATATGAGGTGATCATTATGAGTGTGACAATGTGTGTCACACTAATTTTTGTCCAACTTCTTGATTTTATTTCTCATACCATTTGATTGCCAATTGCTCTGAATTTTTGCATGTTGACGCTTCTGGATGTCTAGTTTGAGCATGATTTTTTGTAGGATTTTTGGATCCATTTCCTATTTGATTGGGATTTTCTTTGCTGTTTAGTCATTTATGAACTTTTATTGAGTGTTCAACTTCCATGATTTGTGAAATCCTTGATATGTATTGGATGGACTTGAAATTTGGCATGTGTATTCTAGACATCTTGAAGTTTGCCATGGCTTTGATTGCATTCATTTATCATGTTTGGTTGCTGTTTTATGATTGCTTGAAGTTGATGCATGATTTGTGGCCTTGTTTGAGCTTGCTTTTGCATACCATGACTTGTTTAATTTAATTGACATGCTTCCTCTTATCCAAATGCCATGAAATTTGGTATGTTGTTCATTCAATTTGTTCTGGTTAAGCATGATTTTTCTTGGAATTTATTGAGCCATTTTGGTATTGATATGATTGTGTTCATTCTGTTTGCTCCAATATGATTCCAACTTGCATAGTTTGACATGTTTTGCTTATGAAATGGAATTGGTGCATAGTTTTGATATGAGACCAATTGGAATTTGTTCTTAATTGATTAATCTTGGTTTTGGTCAATTTTCAGGTTCTGTTTTAAATTTTTTCCCCATCTTGGACCCTAGGCTTTGGCCTAAGGGTTTACATCTCATGTTTGAAGCTTTGTTTCAGGTTGCACATGCAAGTTATACAATTGATGATGCCTCATCTTGAGAGCATTTGATATTTGCTTTTGATCACTAATGTGTGTTTTGTAGGTTGAAGTTGATTCAATTGGGATTGACTTGTGGCTTATGCCTTTGCCTATATTGGTTGTCTGTTGCATTAACTGATTGGTTGTTTGTCTGTATAGCATACTAATTTGTTTGATGTTTCCACAGGTACATTAGTTGCTATAGTTCCTTTGTGAACTTGCTATTGCTTTGCTTTGCTTAAGCATTGAGGTATAATCTCTTGTCTCCATGTAGTCTGGAAGACCTGGCCTGTTACTTGGCCAGACACCTGTCTGAAGTCCTCCTTAAGAGGCAATGTTTGTGATTGTTTAACTTTGTCCCCAAGCAGGAAAAGACCTCATATGAGGCAATTGGTAGATAGAAGAGATATGTAGCCTATCTCCTACTATTCTGTGTGTCACTCACCTTGCTCACACCACATATGTTGACGCATAGTGAGTAAAAACCCAAGATCTATCGAGTCATTAACTTGTGGAGAGAGTTCCAACTTTCTGAACTCCCACACCTTCTGATATTCAAAGCTCTCCCTGACCAGGGATAAGAGCAATGAGGCACACCCCTCATATCCTTTCATCTGCTTCACCTTGGCTCTCAATGTCAAGGTTAAGAGCACCACTTACCCCATTCCAGTTGACTTTTAAGTCTAACCCTTGATTGAGCCTAATTGCTTGGTTATAGTGTGTGCTAAATGACTTTGTTTGATTGATTGCTTGTTGCATTTGTACATGTTTGCTTGTTTGCCTTTGTGCACTCATCATCATTGATTGTTCATTATTGCATGATCATCATCTCATATCTTTGTGATCCATCTTTGGTTTACCCATTGAGGACAACTGTAAGTCCATTCATTGGCCATTGTTCCTATGATTTGGAAGGGATAAAGTGTAAGACCATTTCATTTGGTCACTTATGTCCATTGCTTCTGTTTGTTTGTTGTATGTGAGGATACAATTATAAGTCCATGTTGTTGGCATTTGTACTCCCATGATCATCTGTTGGAGATTGGAGTAAGCCCAGATAGATTGGCATCTGACATCCACTTTCTTGTTTGTGATTGCTTTGTGAGGATGCAATTGTAAGACCATGTTGTTGGCATTTGTACTCCTATGATCATCCTTTGGAGGTTGGTATAAGTCCAGATAGATTGGCATATGACATCCAAGTTTTGTTTTACCTTAGGAGATTGGAATAAGTCCATTTATTGGCATCTGATATCCGCTTTTGCTTTGTGAGATTGGTATAAGCCCATTGATGGCATCCGGTATCATTGTTTTGTTTTGTTTTAGGAGATTGGTGTAAATCCACCTATTGGTATCCGGTATCCGCTTTTGTTTGTGAGATTGGTATAAGCCCAGCAATTGGCCTCCGGTATCATTTGTCTTGTTTATTTGTTATTGCTCATTTGCCTATTCCTAAGGACACACTTGAATCATCTTCTATATGATCTCAAGAGGTGAACCTTTCTAGGAAGTTTTACACTTCTCCATCCACACCCTTTTTGTTTCAAAACCCCTTTTCACTTGTTGACTTTTAAAAACTTGTAAATACATGTTGTGCAAACATTCTCATGTCTTTTCAAATTAGAAACCTGGACCTTAAGTCCTTGACTTTTCAAACTCTTTTTTCATAACACTTCTTTGAATCAATCCTAATCACACCTTGACCATATTTTGTGAATACTCATAATCAATTAACTTCACCCATTCAATTGTTTTGTGGCTTTGTCCATTGTTAATATGTTTTCATACATTAGCCATAGGTTTCAATTACCATAGTGGTTGATATAAGTCTTACCTCATCCTTAGTGAGTTGATTGTAAGTCTTCCATACTTATTATAGGGTTAACCCCTCACTAGTATGTTGAAGCCGTCCTCGCATGGTGGATTGTTGATTCAGGTTGAGTTTTCTCCCATTGGTAATGAAAAGCCTTAAGGCTTGTGTTTTAAAATGAACTCACTAATTTTTGGAAATCTTTTAGCCGAACTACGGCGTTTTGATCCTTACCTTTGATGGAAGGTACGTAGGCAACGGACTCATCCGCTCAAACACAAAAACAATAAAATTGTACATTTTTTTCTCATCATCCCATTCATGTTTGCACAATATGTCATAAACAAATAAATATTTTTTATACAACAAGTGTGAAAAGGGCTCCCTAGGAGTACCTAAGACGTGATGGGTGCCTAACACCTTCCCATTGCGTAATTTACCCCTTACCCAGTCTCTCTGATCTTTTATTAGTTTTCTACGTGTAAAACTTCTTAGGTTTTTGTTCGCTTTTTAACCAGTCCTTAGGATAAATAAAAGTGCGGTGGCGACTCGATTTCTTTGTATACTTTGCTTATGGTTTAATCAATAGATCATATAGCGACGAATACACCGCGACACTATGTCTAAACTATCATTCATGCAATTTATACTAATTTCTAACATTAATCATCAATTTTTACTCATTTACACAAAAACTCAAAAACTTTTCAAAAGATCAAAAAACTTGCAATTTTTCACTTTGCTTCAGTGTTGGACGATGTTTATGTTGTTGTTTGAAGATCCTTTGAGCTTGGTTGTTTGACTTTGGACTTGGTGATGAGAATAAATTTGAGAGAGTTTGAAGAGGTTTTGAGAAATATCAGAAATGAGGAATGAGAAGGTTTCAAGCTTAAGCTCCAAAACATTTCGTAGATGCATTTCCAAAATAAGTTTGAAGATGCATTTCTAAAATATTTTAACGTTACATGAGAATTGGGTGCATCCGGAGATGAATCTCCGAAATCTTAAAACATTTAAATATTGTCTCATGATACCTAAATGACATATAGAATGCATTAAGAAATTACATATAAAAAATGTCTTATTATAGGCAATACATTCAAACACCCTGAACATTTCTAAATTAGGCCCATGATGATAAAAACATGATTTGGAAGTTTAGGATTCAATTGTAATTATGAATTTTAGCAAACTTAGAATTTAAAAATACATTTTCAAACACAAATTTTTCACACTTTAAATGAGACTCATCTGCTTTTTATCCCAAAATTAGTTCCAAAATACACATTTGTTTTCACTCTATAGACACCCCAATATACTCCTAATTAAGATATACTTATTTTGAGATAAATTGCCTTAGAGATATATATCTGTATGAACCTAAGAAAACATATTTTGTGAAAAAGATTAAAAAAAGATAAATTTTAATGATGTTGAGGATGTTGAGACCACATACTTAGTCCCATATTTTGTTATTGCTCCTATTTTCTTTTAACTTTTGTTTACGTTTTTACGGTTCTAATGCATTCTTAATGCACAAAATACATAAATTTTGTCACTGTAAATTTTTTGTCGTGTCAATTCTAAAATCCAGAAAACTGTCGTTCAAAACCAAATCTAAACAACTTTAATATTTTAGGGGCGTTGAAAAGAGGGGATAGTATTGAAATCATAGTTTAGCCCACAATTATTCACATCATGAAAACTTTCAAATTAGAATAATCCTTTTTTAATAATTTAAAATCTCGTTATTTTTCCCTTTTCACTTTCAATTATTTTAATTTGAATTTTTTTAAGAGGTTACTTTCCCACTCCATGGAATGTTAGTTTACCATGGTATAAAAATCACAAAAATTACTAAATTTCGAAGAAACATCTTCAGACGCACTTAAATTACACACCTCAAATACTTTTTGAGTGAGTCTCTCCATGTTGTCTAAAAATATTTTCTGAGATGCACAAGTCTTTGACCCCGGATAGCCGCATCACCTCCTGGAACTACTGCTTAGCAGACAAACTCACTATCTTCCGACCATGGTATTTTGAATATTATAACGCACGTGTTTCAAATAATAAATACATATGCATTTTACCTCTCTGTTCCACACATGTCTTACAACATGGTCTAGATATAGAGACAACAGTGATAAGTCGGACGAGCCTCCTCCAAATCCATCGGGTGCATGGGGTGCCTTAACATGTACTAGTGGGACTTCTTGAGCATCTGAGGTGACATGAGTCTCATCTAGGAAGACGGGGTCGGAGATGCATGAGCCCTAGAAGTTAATGTCTCTAAATCAAACAAACTATAACCGCCTGATGCATGTGAGGGTCAGCCTCTTTTCCTTTGAACCAATGCATGTTATGACACTCTGTCATACCTCAATCTAGCCTTGTTATCAGCCATAATATTTATAACTAAACCACACAAGTAGTATCCAGATGAAACCCAATGAAAATAAAGACAAATAATGCATACAGACTAATTACAAAAATATATTTTTGGATTTTTGAAAAAATCAATTTTTTTATCAAATACGGAAGTGCATTTCCGTATTAACCTGCAATTCAGAAAAACACAAAAATGGTATAAATGTATGAAAATCCAACATGCTCAAAATGCACGGCTCAACTAAACATTCTTATCAAACACATTTTTCAACTAGTGTGTTGGAGCAAGTCTTAGGGTGGGAAGAGTATTTCCCAACTTATATATATGCATAGACCCAAAAAAGATACATGAACTTGATAGATTCCATTTTTCCTTACCTTCAATTTAATTAAATTCGTGAATCATATTTTTCCCGATTGTGGCATGCCATTTGTGGATTATTTTCCCCTATTGATACATTCCAAATTTTCCTTACCTTCAAATGTCAGTATCAATTAAATTCCGGAATCATATATTCCCCATTCTTCCTCTTCTCATTTGATCACTTGAACTAATTATATTTTCTAATTATTGTTACTCTTTTGATTTAAATTTGAGAGAACCACATTTCTTCTCTCTATATTATTTTCAGGCAACCATTTTCTTGTCAAAATTGGCATTTGAGACTAATGGGAGGGCAATGGAAACATAACATATATGCGATACAGTTAATTATATGTTTGGTATTGGATGGAGTCGTTGAAAATTCTAATCAATTTAAATACTTCAATTGAATTAGTACAATGATTTCAATTTTTTTAAAATTTTATTAAGTATTACTCCCTTTATTTTATAACGAATGACTCAGTTCATTATTTTACATATATAAAAAAAGAAAATAAATGAAAGATAGAAAATAATATTTTTATTAAAGTGTCCGTCAACCAATATTTATATCCACGATATCCTGTTATTGATCTAGATTCAGACAAATTTTACTTTTTTACCTTATTTCACAATCCATTCAAAATAAAAAGAAAAAAAGTTTTCTATATTCTTTAGATATAACTTCGCTATGATATGTAATAGTGATCTATTCATTCTTTTGCTATATTAATTATAATATATAATTCAACTATTAATTAGAATGGGTTGTCCGGGATTCGAACCCGGAATTAGTCGGATGAAGTGGAAAATATGTATTGGAAATAATAAAAATAATATTAATTAAAGAATAAAATTGAAAAAGATATATTAAAAATTAATTTTTTTTTCATTTTAGAATATTCTTTTATTCTAAATGTGTTACTCATCTTGAAAAGAGGAAATATTACTAAGTATTCCGGAATAAGAAAAATGGTTTTGTTCAAATTTGATTAGAACCTCAGCAACATGCATCATGGCAACATCATTTTGCTCATCCACATTAAATCTGATTAGTATTGTTTTTGTTGATGCAGTTCTTAAGTTTCGATTTTTTCTTAAATGTGGTAAAATTGGCCCTTTATCCAAGAGGTTCTCATCATCATATTCAAATGGATCTCATTTTTCTACTTGTAAAATGTATGGGGAAAGTCAATCCCTTTATGGGTGATAGCTACTAGACAATGCTACAATATTTGAGGGTAGGAGAAAGATACTTTATGTTGTATGTTGCATCTTGGATGCATGCTGTTGATGAAATGTCTAAATCGAAAGTGATTGTTGAAGTAAAAGTGATTGTTGAAGTGAATGTTGCATTTCATATACAACATTGTTATTTCTACGACCTTTTTTATCCCCAATATTTATACTGTATATATTATTTATCGTATTTATACAGTGAACATTGTATTTTTAAAATAAAAAATAATATATTTATGAATAGTATATGAACAGTACCTATGAACAGTACGCGTGAACAGTTATTTATAGTAGGAAAATAAGTTGGTTAATTAAATGTAAAATATTGGTTAAAGAAGTAACAAAATTGTTTAATAAACGTTCAGATATTAGAAATAATTTTTGTTATTAAATCAAAGTTGGTTAATGAAAAGTAAAAAATTAGCTAATGAAGCTACGAAATTGGCTAATAAATATTTAAAAACCAGAAAAAAAAAAGCCGAATTCTACCTGCGCCTGTCTGGTCCGACCGTTTTGCGGCTCTTTCTAAGAGACGGGAATGTAAATAGAAAACATCGCCTGGGAAAGCCTCACGGCCTGGTGGTTGGCGTAACAATAATGACATTTGTCGATATGCCACGGCCTGTTTACTAAGATCATGATAGATTATTAATACGTGCATTTCATTATCACGGAAATATTCCCCCATGGCATACCCAGAATGTGGGGCCAGAAATTACAGAGGTGCTGGATCCGAAGCGGTGGCTACTACAAGAATGAAATATTCTAAAGCATTATTAAAAGTAATTTTGAATTGTCACAAAAGTTGGTTAATGCAAATTAAGAAATTGGTTAAAAAAATTATAAAATTAATTAATAAACATTCTGATAATAAAAAAAATATAAAAAAAATACATTTTTTATATATTTTTTAAAATAATATATTATTATAATATTTTACTATTCACCGTATTAGTGAAGAATAATATATGGTGTAGGTGTATAAGGCACCGTATGAATATCATTTTTCTTTCCTATATTGTACCGATACCAGAATAAAAGTTTGACTTTGAATTAATTATTTTTGATAGTTTTGTACTAATCAACAATAATATTACTAGATTAATGAGCTTATGTAATTTTAAGATTAAATTTTTTTTTATCATTTCTAACTTATATATTTTATAAAAATAACGTGTTTTCTTAAATTTTATACTATTATCAAGTGTTATGTCGTGTTAATAAATTTTATTAAATATATTATGATGTGTTTCATCGAATTTGAGTTTTATAAATGAGTGTGATTGTATTAAGTTGTGTTACATATCATAAAAAATATATTTTTATTTGAAACATAACTCGCAAACTCAACTCAATTGAATCCATAAATAAACAAGTCAGTTCATATCGATTTTTACAATGAAATTAAGAATTGGACGAGAAATCTAACTCATTAAAATTTGAATGAGTTGGATAATAGATTAAACTAGCTCAGTCCAATCCTAGCCCAACATCTCTAATGTGATCAAACATGAATGTAAGAGATAATTGTAGTATAAGAATAGTGAGAATTGAATTTAACTAAAGTAAAAATTGGAATGTAACAATGACTAAAAAGAATCTTCAAATTCAAATTTAGGGAGGTTGGTAACGTAATAATCTAACATATTTCTTTAGTGTCATATATAATGTTTACTTTAAGGGATATTATGTCTCACGTCAGTTTCAATTAATCAAATAGATGGTAATAACTAAAATTATAAATAAAAATATAGACATTTATAAAAATCAAATTTGAAATTATTTATAAAAACCACGTGCATATTCAACCCTATTATTTATTAATTTTACTTAACCAATTTTATTTATTTATTTATTTTAACTATGATCAATCGTTCTCATTTTATAATATTAATTTTTAATATATTATAATTATATATTACATTAAACATGGTATTTTATATTCTGTCGGTTTCAAAATATATTAAGAAAGGCAATAAAGTACTCTAACAATACAACACTTTTACTAATTTAACTATTTTATACTATTTCTTTTATTTAACTATTTAATATATTAATATTTAAAATACCCTACGATAGTAGAGTCGTTCTTTTGGTTTATCTAAATAAATAGTAGTAAACTTCCACTATCATTACGTGGAGTAAATGAAAATAAATTTATAAGACGGGTTAGAATAGAAGTTCATGTTGTTGTCAGCATAGCATATGAATTTTCAGTCCATATTTTATGCTAAAATCTTGCTAAAAATTCAGTACATATTTGATCTTGAATAAAATTATGTTTAAAGTTTTAAAAAATTAAATGCTCACATTTTTAAAAATATATTTTTACAAGTTCTTCATCCCTTAGAGCGTACTCTCACATTAGCCATTATCATATGAAAGGCTATGTGTATTTAAGATCCAATCCTTTCAATATATAAGTTTCTTCATCAAATTCTTACTTTGGACTTGAATGATGAGTTGGTCATGATAAATTATATATATATATATATATAAAAGACATGATGTATTAATCAAATTTAAATATCAGTATGTATAAATTATTTAATTTACTAATTACTTTGTAATTTTTCCTATTAAAAAATATTTGGTTTGTTATTTTTATTTTCTATGAAATAACTTGATTAAAATGTTATTTTATATTTTATCAAAACTAGATAAGATCAATCAAATTTTAGTAACTTCTACACAATAAATTTCACAATCAAGTAATTTATCATAAGACACGGTATTGTTTATATGACAAATTTAATTTAACTTTTTTAATGACTATTTTTACTACAATTTTTTTTAAAAACTTGATGTAATATTTTATAGGTGATGAAGAAAATATTATAAATGAAGCACCAACACGCTGTTTAAAACAAAATAAAGTTATCTAATAATGAAAGAAGAGTCCTATACTAGTCTCTTTTGATGAAGAGTTTCGGAAGAAAATTGAAAAAAAAGTGCGAGGAAATTGGTAGCATCACAATTTTTAATTTCCATACCCACAATTCAGCGCATTTAAAACAATGAAAATGGTGCAGAAATAAAAGGAGTTAAGGGAAAAAAATATTCGAGGTTATATAGGTTCATTCAAAATAAAAGGATATATCCCTTTCCCTAAAAAAATGATGATTGATCTACAATAACAATATACAAGACGATGGAAGTGTGCGTTTGCGTCTTTTATTTATAATGAGCTTGAGTGAAGGGGTCAATCTTCCTTCCCAAATGGTGGATTGAAGCGATTATTCTTCTCTCCATAAACACTGACCTTGGAGCGGTTAATCTTCAAGTTCCATAGTCTTTGAGCTCAATACTTTAGATTTAGCCGGATTAACCAAAAACTTATGAGATTTTAACATCAGATTGATCTCGAACCTGTGAAGCTTTTTGATAACGTGAAAATACATCGTACATTTGCCTTGATTTACACTCAAAAATCATACCACTTTCATTTATATTCCGATTATTCCGCAAGTGTTCAAGTTATTTTTGCAAGTATTTCAATTCACATACTTAAATGAGCAAAGTATATAAAAGGAAGGAAAAGAAGAAGAAACAGAAGAGAAAACAACAGAAAAGCAGAGAATACAAATTATGTGCATGTAACGACCGTCACAAAGCCTGTCACGACCGTCACGCCCAGCCTGTCACGACCGTCGTAGGCCCATCACGAACGTCACGCGGCCAAAATTAGCGCTTTGAATCTGTCAACAGAAGTGATCCACCAGGCCCTTATTTCTCGTTCCTCAGCCACTTTCTCGTGGATTCCTCACTCAACCAAGTCACCATTATTTCTCTCAACTGGCAAAGCCAAAAAGGGAATATAAAAGGATGGAAGTTGGAAACCTACGGGGACGCTTAATTTTTTCTCTCGGAAGCCAGCTTTCAAGACCTTTTTCTCTCTGCATTTTTCCACGGCATTTCTGTTTGTCTTTTATTTTTTTCAGCAACATTGTTTTCTTTTACCGTTCAGAGCTTTGATTTTCCCCTTTTCCTTCCCGCTTTTGATTTAGCCAAAGTAGTAGTTTCCTACACTGGGGAACTACTGCAATTTATTTAATTTAGTTTAAGCAACTATTTCGAAGAAGCAGAATCCTGCCGACCTGTGGAGGACTGCTCAAGTACTTCAAGATTCGGCATATTCTATTAATCCAATTTCCAGGTTTTTATTCAATTACAATTGTTATTGCTTATTTATTATTATAATCATGTTTGCCGTATTGTTGATCTATTTATATTCGTTTGTGTTTGCGTTATTTAACATGTCTGGCTAAACTACCGGTATCGGTATGTAAACCATTTAATTAGACGGGATTTAATAATAATCGGTGTGAAACTTCTTTTCTCAAACAATATTTTTGGCTGTGGCTTTTAATTGAAATTTAATTAACTTTGTCACAAAAGTGAGAAGCTATTTAATACGATTTTGCCACGAGAGTGGGAAATTAACTAAGGTGAGAACCGACAATCGCGAGAGCGTGAGGGTCGAACTAGATAGTAAAAACTAGACATTGATTTTAAAAACAACGAGAGCACTTTAAAAGCAATTAGAACCTATTTATTTTCAAAAAGTATTTTTAACTTCAAATGGGACAGCGAGAGCGTACATTCTGACTAAAAGGTATAGTCTGAATCAACAATCACGAGAGTGTGAGATAAAGTCTTTTAAATAAGTATTTTCTACTGAAAGATGTTTGGTACTTAAATTATACACCGGTGACTTATCGAATCCCTGACGATTAATACGTTGCATACTGATATCCTCCTATTAATATTTTCTTAAAACTTAACTTCCCTTAGATTTAATTTTCGTTCAACCAAACTTCTAAAAATCATTCCCTTAGCTAAACATAGTAACGTCGATAGCATTAGTTTGACCATCGGTCCCTGTGGGTTCGATATCTTTTAAAACTAAAACGACTAGAATGTGCACTTGTAGTCAAGTACCCGATAGACTATTTCTATATATAGTCACGAGACGTATCACTTTTAAGTAACGGGTTGAACTTCAACTTATCTTGGTTTTAACACCGGATTGACCAAGAACCTATGAGATTTCATACAAGCTGATCTCCAACCTAAATTTGAACTGAAAAACTCAATCTCAAACAAAAGCTTTTGTACGGGTTTGACTTTAACCTAATCAAATCCCTAATTGGATAGTATTCAACCAAGATATACACAAAAGGTTCCCTTCCTGAATTTTACAATTCTACCCATTCTAGAATTACAAAAATTATCTCAATCACAAAAGGATTTTTCTCACAAAAGCACTTAGGTTAAAAACATAGTTAGAACATGTTAAAGAAGTGTTTAGAGAGGGTGAGAGATGAAAGTGTCAAAACACGATTCTGGATGGTTTTAAATGACATATGAAGCCTCTATGTATATGCATGAGGTGGACTTAAAAAGGAATTTTCATTTAACATATTTTTGTAAAAATTTAATTGATTAACACCTATGTCTAATCGATTAGAAGATGAAAATAATCGTTCGTAAGTTCCATAAATGGAAGAAAAATATATCTATCCGTTTCGCATCATTAAGGCGCTGTCTAAATTGCTTGGGGCGTAAGTTTGGACTAATTTAATCGATTAGACAAGCCAAAATTTTCCCTCTAGCTATTATAACGGCTTCCAAGTCATCAATCACAATTTTAATACATTTTTGAAGATGTTTTCTTTGATAAAACATTTTGAAATATATTTTAGTGTGTGCGTGTGTGTGCGCGGGCTTTTATCCTTATACTTTTACAATAAAGGCCTTTTTCCTTTACAATCGTTCACTCATTACTAAAATAGGAGATCACTAATGCTAAATTAGGAGATCATCAATATTTCTTCAAGCCTTTGTCGAATACTTTTATTTATGTTGACATATGCTTGAGTGGCTTTAAGATGGGACTTTAATTGTTTTTCATCATCAGATCGTCAAGTTTATCAAACCCTTAAGATAGGTTTACATATTTATCCATCTAATCGTTCATGCTAGACTTATCATAATACTTTAGTTGTCATCATCAAAAGTTAATGTCCTTATTTAAAAGCATATCACCTGCAAATGCTCCACCCACAAGTGGAAGTTTCTTTTATCCAAATACACTTGTACCGCCGCTAATATTTTTCAACGAGGCACCTCCTACAGGAATTTTGATACAAGTAAGTTGGTTGGTCCCTTCGCTCGAATCAAAAGATCGTGATACCTATGTTGGGGATATTCATGGGTTCAACTACAATGAAGCATTTTATTTTGGGGAGTTTCTTTTAATGAACAACACACATTTGTGAGATACACACCACATACTCATCCAAAACCTTAAGGTGATAGATGTGTATATTCTTTCACTTATAAATATTCAAGTCTCCATCTTTCTAATCAATATGAGACTTCCTCACACTACTCACACTTATTATTCACAATAGTACTCGCCATCAAGAAAAAATGGTCAAGAAAGGATATAGAGCATCCTTCAACATGACAACGCAAGAACTCAAATTAATTGTGATGGTGAAGATTTTCGTAGAATAACAATATAAGATGGATACAAATGATGTGTCGGCCGCAAATTCTCAAGATTTAAATATTTTAGATATTGAACTTTTTAGTGCACTTCATTCCTTTACGATATAATAAATCACTTAAATCACTTGATGACCTTTTACACGCAGTTGAAAAATCATTTTGAAGAATTTTTAGTTGTAAAGTCAAATTGTATATTTTTGAAAAATTATGAATGAAAGAGGTTTTAATAAATAAGATTCCTCATATGAAAAAATAAATTTTAGAAAGTCTAGGAGAGTCGTCGGCACAATTAAAATGTGACCCTACATTAGTTCAAGTGTTCTTAACTATCTAATGTAAATTAATGTGTTAAAGTAAGATTGTAAAAAAAACTGGTTTTATATGTTTGCAATTCCACTATTTTTTTTTCTTGTAAACCTTCATATATTTTCTCTTCAACTACTTCAAAACTCAGCCCAAAACCATTTTCATATTTTTAATCTACAAGAGAATTATTTTCATATTCATAGTCTCCATCTTCTTCAACTACAACTCTTTGAAAATTTATAGAATTTTCCACTCTTTCATCATCTTCATCTTCCTCAAAGAATCCTCTACTCTTTCAAATTCATAATCTTCATTTTCTTCTTTTGCAACTGTATTAAAATCTAAAGAATCTTCTAACTCTTTCCAATTCAAAGTTTTTATTATTTTCATCGACACCTCTATTTTTAAGTTCAGCAACAAAACACAATATTTATTTCTTATTTATAGGAGTATGAATAAGAAATAGAGTGAGCTTACCGTTGATTATAAAGGAGTGAATATACAATGTTACTCATAGCATGCATAATCATTAATGTATATCACTAAAAGTAAGGTGGTATGCATTTTTGACCGTGCTCAAGGTTCTGATGTATAGAGTTTTAATGTTAAAGTAAGTGGAGAAGTTTTTAATGAGGGCAAAATTGGAAGAAAAATATTATTTGTTCATTAAAAATTAAAAATGTCATTCATTTCGATTTTTTTTTACTGAAACGAGTCTTTTGAAAATGGATGGAATAATGCTTTATAATTTATATTTTGGCCATCTAAAAAATCGATTTAAATAAAACCTCATGAAATTAGACGGATCATACAGGAATATTTTAACCAATCATCTAAAATCGAATTAAATCAAATCACAAATAATTTTATCTTTGAATCATAAGAGTTTTTTAATCAAAATCGAATCAAAGAGAACCATAAAAACCCTTAGTTTCAAGACATTTGCCTCATTTGCTATTGGATTCAATGGAAGCTCTACTTCCTTTAATATTTCATTATGATTTATCAAAATACAAATTAGATGGTATGTTGTCTTTTATATACCAGTTCAAGGCTTGGCTTCTGCATAACAAGTTTATGCTGGTTACCTTTGAGCATTAGTTACTAGTCACACGTATACAAGCACCTATATAATATAACTAACTTAGCTTTATACTTCATACAATTGAATATAGGAAAATACACTTGGCTTAAACTTTAATACTCTAATACTCTCCCACAAGGTCAAACGGGTTTACAGGTTATGACCTTGAATTTGGCTCTACATTTTTTAAATGCGGATCAAGCGGTTTAATTAGAGTATCAACAATTTGAACCATTCTAAGGACATGTTGAATGACAAACTTCTTCCCAATAACTTTTTTTATTAGAAAGTGAATATCAAGTTCAATATATTTTATGCGAGCAAGAATATTGAATTATTAGAAATTGTTGGTATTACTTCTATAATGATGACATATTCAATTGACTTTGCTTATTTTAATATGAAAAAGAGGAAAATGTAATGTGACTTAATTTGTTGAAAGACTCATAAAATATGTTATAGGTGATTGTCGTTGGTCGTGATACTTCACTGATAAATTTTGTTGCAAATATATTTATACATCATATGTTTTACTCGGTCGATATCACATAACAAATAATTTGATATCTAAAACTAAGTCGATCTTGGGAAAAAACAAATCAAGGTTGAAGATGGAAAAATCATTAAATTTAAACAAATATTAGAACCCATAATAAAAGTGTGGAATGTTGTAATCAATTCTTCTACATAAAAGTCATATGTTGCCTTTTTTTTTCATGTTGTTCAAAAGTGTGTGTGTGATATATCTAATTATTTGAAATATGTTGAAACCATAATATAAGAACGGGTGAAGGAGAAAATAGTTTATACTGTGACTGATCAAGTTAGAAACCTTGGCAAAACCACCACAGAAAAAGTTGAATTTGCTTATGGTAGATTAAAAAATATTTGCAAGATAGTAAGGGTGATTTTTTCAATGTTTGAGAAGCAATAAACATAATGATTGTACTTCAACACAATAGGATACATGTATCATTTGGTCAAAGTATCACAATATTAAAACATAAATTCAAGAAAAATAATTTGTATTCACAATTGACTGGTAATATTTCTCGTGCAAGGTTGAATTTTATTTACCACGAAGTTGTGCAAGTAGAGAAAACTGATCCAGATTGTTTCGAGTGTGGCTGTACACTTAGAAAAATATATAATCTTCCATGTGATTGTGTAATTTTTAAGAATATCAAGCTCGATAAACTTATAAAAGATTTAGTTTGATGATGATGGTGTGATCAAGAATGGTAAACCAAATGTTTCTATTATAGAAGTATGAGAGGTGATTCAAGAAAGATTTATGAAGATTGATTATAATATGAAGTTGCATATCAAACAACAAATACGTATGATATTCTTTCAAAAAATCACTTATATGAAATCACATCCAGAACTGATAAAAATTAAGGGTACTCCAAAGAAGGTCAACCTGATAAATTTATTAAATAAAAACTAAAAAAAGAGAAGAGCTAGTTACCAATCAAGTATAATAAACGTAATGAATATAACATATGTATGTAACGAGTGTCGCCACTTGTTTGTCAAATCTAGCAACATAATGTGATGGATTATTTTAATTGAATAATATAATGGAAGGTGAGAGTAAAAAAGTTAGGGTAACAAGTGAAAGGTGTTGGATTAAGGGACCAGAATGATAAAGAAAATGGATGAAGGTGTGAGAGTGATTAAATATGATTTATGGCGTTTTGGAGTTTTTAAAAAAGTTATTGAATTGAGGAAATGAAATGTTGAGGAAATAATATAATTTAAGTCAGTGCAATAGGTTGTCATATCATGCCAACAAATTACACTCTGGAAATTTTAGTTAAAAATTGAGTCAATAAAAAAGTGCAACAGGTTGGCATATTATGTCAACAAATTACACTCTAGAAATTTTAGTTAAAAACTGAGTTAGTAGCAAAGTGCATTTGGTTGACATATTATGTCAACAGGTTACACTCTGGAAATTTTAGTTTTTTTTGTTTGTTAATTAGACTCTATCGTGTATTGTTGTATATGTACCTTTTGGGTATCTTATGAATAAAGTAATGACCATATTTTCACCATTAACTATCACTCTCTCTCATTATCTCCCACTCTCCCGCTATACACTCAATTATTCACCATTTTCATCAACCTTGTGGTTCTTAAGTTCCAATATTGGCCATCACGAGCCTGGTTTGATCCATCAAACACCTAGTGTCCAAACATGACTTTTGTCTCCAATGAAAGAATTCATGTAAATCTACGTATCCTTGATGCGAAGAATTATGATAAATAGTGAGAGAAAATAAAGGTGTTATTTGGCAACCAAGATGTTCTTGATGTGATCAAGAACAATGTGAATCCTCTTATTGAAGGTGCAACAGATGAATAATGAGCATCATATAAGGAAGAAAATAAGAAATATTTCAAGGTTATGTTTTTAATCCATCAATGCGTTGATACAGGCAACTTTGAGAAAGTTGGTGATTGTGAATCATCGAATCAAGCGTGGAAAATCTTGGATAATGTGTATGCATAGGATAACAAGGTGAAAGTTATGAAGTTACAAATTCATAAAAGACACTTGAGTTGATTCAAATGGAGGAGAAGGATACCGTTAATTGTTTTACGATGATAATTACTCAGTTGGTGAACCAAGTAAATGTGTGTGGAGAAACGATTACAAAGAAGTATGTTATTGCAAAAAATCTTGCATTCTTTTATGACAAGGTTCGATAACATAGTATTAGCGATTGAGGAATCAAATGATCTTTCAATGATGAGTAAAAAGGATATGCAAAGATCTCTTGAGGCATATGAGTATAGAATTGAGGAAAGGAATGTTAATAAGGTAAATGCAGAGATCGCTTTGCAAGCTCGTTTCAATGAGAGAGACAAAAAGGCGAAGGGGAAAGTGGCCCATGAACAAAGGTAGAGGGAAATTTCATAATTTTGGTGGAAAAGAGTCCCAAAATTTCAAGAAATCAACATTCTAAAAGGGTGAAAAATGGAAATAGGTTTGCTGGATCAAACAACCCTAGAGGTAGCAATCTAAAGGGGTAGAGGTGGAAGAAGAATATAGTTGCAAGGAAAGAGTTTGATGAATAGAACAAACTCTTGGTCACGATCACAAAAGTAGAATGTGTCAACAAAAGGTTGCAAGACAACAACAACAACAATTTGAAAAATGTTGCGCAGTTGAAGTGTAATCGGTTACACAATTATATCAACTAGTTGCATACTGAAGAAAATGTCATGGTGACTTCGAAAGAACCAGTGTAGTACAGTGGTCAATAGTATTTGGACTCCGAATTTTCAACGCATATGACGGGGAGGAAGGATTAGTTTTTCACTATCAATTGTGCCATGAAGAATGAGGTTAAGTTTGCGGATGATACCACTCTAGTGGCGGAAGTGATGTATGATGTATCGATCGAGAGAAGAGATAACGAGCATTCTTTAATAAAGGATGTATTGTATATTCCCAGAATAAAGTGTAATCTTATAAGTATTAGCCAATTACTAGAGAAGGATTACTAGATTCATATGGAGAACAGGATGTTACGCTTTATGGATGCAAACAGGGTTTTAATCCTAAAAGCTCTTATGGCTGCTAATTGAAATTTCAAAGTTGAGTTAAAGGTTATGGAGAATAGGTGTCTCATCACTACAACTAGTAGAGAAGAGTGGTTATGGAATAATAGGGTTATGCATCTCAACTTTAGAGATCTCAACGCCTTACAAAGGAGCAACATGGCTACATAAATGCGATTGATCAACATACTGGTTGACATTATTGAAGAATGTGTGCAAGCGAAGCAACATAAGAAAAAAATTCAACAAGGATGCAGGGTGTATAACCAAGTGTCATCTTGAGGTGGTGTATTTGGATGTGTGTGGATCGATGTAAGTTGATTCCATTGGTGGCAATAGATATTTTGTCAGATTCATTAATGATCATAGTAGAAAAATATGGACGTACCTAATCAAAAGAAAGGATGAGGTACTTGAAGTGTTTAATAAGTTCAAGTCCATGGTTGAAAGGCAAAAAATCACAAACTCAAAGTTCTCAAAATAGATGGTGGAGGCGAATATGTCTCAAATGACTTTGGGAGGTTTTGTGATCAATAGGGTATAACACATAAGGTAGTACCACCCTATACACCGCAACAAAATGGTGTTACCAAAAGGAAGAATCGATTGATCATGAGCATGGTGAGAAGCATGTTAAAGGGGAAGAACTTGCTGAAAGAGTTATGGGGAGAAGTGGTGTCCATAACTGCATATTGTTGAATAGATATCCAATAAAGAAGCTTGAGAAGATAACATCAGAGGAAGCATGGTCTGAATTTAAACCTAATTTAAGTCACTTGAGAGTTTTCGGTTCGATAGAATATCTACATGTGTTGGGATAACTTAGAAGAAGTTGGATGATAAAGGAGAATTGATGATTCTTGTAGGGTATCACTCTATCGGTGGTTACAAGTTGTATGATACATTGAATAGAAGGATTGAGATCATCCAATATGTCATTTTCGACAAAATTAAATAAGTGCGTGAGAATGCAACCAGTTGCATTAATTTTTCAATCACTTACACTAGTGAAAAATATGTTTCTCTAGTGCTGGAAGGTGCAGAACCAACCCCCGTTGAAGCCCGAATGAAAGAAAATGTTAGAATATCATCAAGGCAAAGAAGTTTTCCTGCTAGACTCCAAGAATGTGAGTTATTCCAAGATAACGATATCAATGATGATTCAGATTTTGTCCATTTTTCACTTATGGACGAATCTTAACCAGTTAAAATAAAGGAAGCCTTGAGTGATCCAAAATGGATTTGTGCTATGAAGGAGGAGCTGGAATCATTTGAGAAGAACAAGACTAGGGAGTTAATTGACCTATCGGAAGTAAATAAGCCAATTGGTGTAAGATAAGTGTACAAAGTAAAGGCAAATCCCAAGGGTGAAACAATCAAGCATAAGACTCGATTAGTTGCAAATAGATTTTTGCAAAGAGAAGGCATAGAATTTGAAGAGGTATTTACACTGGTGGCTAGAATTAGAACCATATGATTAATTATTGGGATTGAAAACAACAACAATTGGTTCATTTATCAAATAGACTTCAAATATACATTTTTGAACAGACAACTTGAAGAAGAGGTTTATGTAGAACACCTCTGGTTTTGTTGTGAAAAACTAAGAGTCAAAGTTCTACAAATTGAATAAAGTATTATACGGTTTGAGACAAGCTCCATGAGCTTGGAAGAAGAGGATAATATGATTCTTAAAGGAGATTGACTTCAAGAAGCGTGTATTAAAAAATGGTGTATATGTGAAGAAGGATACAAATGAAGGTTTGATAATCCTTTGTCTATACGTGAAAGATTTTTTTATTACGAGCAACGATAAAGGTTTTATTTCTAGGTTCAAGGGTGAGCTTATGAAAGAGTTTGAGATGATTGACCTTGACCTCATGACATACTTCCTTGGTATTGAGTTTTACAAGTCCAAGAAGGGACTGCTCATGCACCAAATTAGGCATGCACTTGAGATTTTGAAGAAGTTTGAAATAGAGCATTGTAATGTTGCCATTACTCCGGATGACCCGGTTGTCGAAGAACGGGGATGAGAAAGATGTCAATCCAACTCAATATATTAGGTTGATTGGATCCTTTAGTTACTTGTGCAATACGCGATTGATTTTGGCGTTTTGTGTCGGTATTGTGAGTAGATTCATGGAGAGACTGAGGTGTCTCACTTGGCAACAGTCAAGAAGATTCTAAGATCATCAAAGGATCTATTGGGTGCGGAATTATCTTTCTTGTAATCGACAAGGGAAAAAATGTAATTTACTCAAATTTATCGATTCCAATTGGTGTAGATAATGATGATAGAAAGTCTACAACTGAATACATCTTTATATTCAGTGAAACATCAATCTCTTGGTGTTTGGAGAATGAACCAATAATGACCCTCTTTTCTTGTGAGGCCTGAGTACATTTCAATTTTGTTGTGTGAATGTCAAGTCGTGTGGTTGATGAATTTGTTGAAGGAGCTAGGAAACAAAGAGGGTGGCATTATAACGCTCATGGTTGACAATGTTTTCGCTGTAAAAATATTATATTTTAGACACACTTCTTAAAATTTTACTAAGTGAGGCGAAATGAACAATACATTCTAATGAACGTATCCAAAAGATAATTTCTGAGCAAGAACATTTTTCGATTTTCCTAAAATTTATGAGAAATTAATAGGGTGCAATGAATAACTCCTTTAACCATATGTAAATGTATTGTGAAAAAAACATTATAGCGACTTATCGAGATTTTTACCATGCACCATTTGCATTGTACCTAACACCCTCCTTGGGACTTTAATCATAATACCACTAAATTAATTTTGACAATTAATACCAGAATTCTAAAAAAAAAAGGTATAAAGTCTATGCTTTTATACCGAATTTTTAAAAAACGCAATATAAATCTTTGATAATATATCCGATTTTTGAAAAAACCAGTATAAAAATATATATTTTATACATGTTTTTTAAAAATAGGTATAAAAGCACACTTTTTATTACAAAAAATCTATGATTTTATACCGGATTTATCAAACATCTAGTATAAAATCAAAGACTTTTTAAAACAAATTGTGATTTTGTACCAATTTTTCCAAATATTTGAAAACTACAAAACATACCAGATTTATATAAAAAAAATTGGTTGTATTACCTTTGTTTTTTTATTAGCCTATCGAATATGAATTACCATTTTTTTTAAAATACACAAATTAACATGGTTTTATCAATTTTTTTTGAAAGTAATGGTAAAAATCCATATTGGATTTTTTTTATTAGCCTACCAAATCTTTTATACAAGAGATAAATAATTTCAGCACTTTGCTAATGAAAAAAATGAGAGGGATATTTTTGATATTACAAAAAATTGGGGGTGCCAGGTATAATTCAAGGGGTGGCAGGAAAAATTCTTCAACTTATTTTCTACTAGCCCAACAAATGAAGGGGTCCAAAAGTTTTAAATTATGTGCCCAATCAAATGAAGGGACTGTTACCACGAGAAATCTATAAGGCATGTTGAAGGCGTAATAAATGAAAGTGCCTTATGAGTTTAAGGTTTATACCCCATCAAGGGGTGGAGATGTGCCTAAGATAAGCAAGAGTTGAGAACAACATAAGTCATCAGGGGATGAAACCGACAGAAAAATCATGTTTGGTCGAAAATCCATTATGTCGACTGAAATGAAGATTGGGACTTAAGGAATTTTGGGTTGTGTCAAACAAATAGAAGACAAGGTTGACCTAAATACCTGGGCGGGAGAAGTTTGAAATTGAAAATGACTAGCAGTTACAAGAAGAATAGGCGCCAGAATATGGAGCTGTTTGCAGAACGTGTATAGAGCAGTTGCAGATCGTGTGGCACGACGTCTGCTATTTTTTAGAAGATGGTGGCCTATAGGTAGTTTCTTTAGTTTAGTATAAATAGAATATCCCACGAGGGGCTCGGGGTGTTCACCTTGTACTAAAATCACTTGTAAAAAACTTCTCATTCCTAGCGCGAGGAAGCAAGAGTTTTTAAGAGTGCTATGTACGTGAATCACCACATTTATTTCAATTCAACTTCCTTACTTTTCAATTGTTCTCATTGAACATTTTATTTTAATTTCATTTACTTTTGAGTTATCACTTTACGTTGTCGTCTACGCTGTCGACACTGATTCTATTACGATAATAGAGTTCACCAAAAACGTGTTTGTCGTGTACGTCTTTTGAATGTTTTAGTGTTGTCGGTCACGAGTCACCCATAGGCTATAGCATTATCTAAACCTTTCGTGTGGAAAAAACTCTGCGCTTGTTCAATACTTTGTCAAGAGTCGTTCCTCACAAAGCTGTTCTGTCGAATTGAATAAGCCACACTCGCACTAGCACATGTCTTAGGATCAACTGGTCGATCCTGTAAGTAACCCTCAGTTTTAAGGCTTAGGGAGGACCAGCGGTTGTTTACCAATTTCCACAGTAAACAAAATGGCACACCTGGTGGGACCGTGCTAGTGCAGTTACGAAATTGCATGAAACTTGGAAGTGGCAAACTATATAGTAAGCCACAAGGAACTACGAAAATGTCAAACTCCAATACAGATGAAGTGCCACAAGGGACTTTATCCACTATGAAAACAGTAATCTCACAGGTTGCAACTTTGCCGCCGATGACAAGTGCAACCTCAACGATGTCGACTACGGGTGCGGTTGGAGCATCAATTCCTTTACCTCCACCGGGAGGTTCAGGATCAACGATAACGACGTTCAGACCTTATGTGCCTCGCTTTGGCACCACAGATCCTCTTTATGGAATGTCGTATTCCTTAATGTCAGGATATCAATCGACATCAAGTGCATCATTGTTTTCAGACAAGCGCAAGGGGGCAATGTTAGGAATAATACTCAGAATAGAACCATGTCGTTGTCGAACACTTCAATAGCGGTGTTGAGGCAGCAAATGGATGGTAGTAACCATGAGTTGGTTAATATGTTAACCAATCAAATGTGTACAGTTTTTAATCCAATGATACAGGAATCTGCTGAAACAAATAGGCAGGTGGCGAATCAATTGACGCGCTTGTGTAATTTTCTAGGGGCACCGGCTGGACAGATGGCACAAGTGGTTAGACAAACCGTTCCTGTTCAGATGGAGATAGGGGCAGCAGAAGATGAGATAGTCCACGAGGGACAAATCCTTAGACCCCAACAAAATCAAGGCGTTGAATCAGGAGTAGCAGGACGTAACCAAATGGTGTTGGTTAACCAACACCAAGACATTGATCAAATTTTCGATCAACATCGACAAGAAGACTTAGCAGTAGAAAATAATTTGACAACTATTGTCGAAAGGATTATGGCTAGGAATGGCATGAGTGCCACATTGCAAAGGCCACTATATGCTTCCCCGTTGGTTGAGTTTATTCTCCAAACTGAGGCACCTAGAGGAATGAAAGTGCCTAAGTACACTAAGTTTGGGGGAGAATCTGGTGAGTCGACAATAGAGCATACTGCCAGATATCTAACCGAGTCAGGAGATTTAGCTCATAATGAGTGTTTGAGAGTCAAAAACTTTCCTTCCTCTCTGACTAAGGCTGCCTTCACATGGTTCACTTCTTTGTCCCCAAGTTCGATTGATTCGTGAGCCAAGTTAGAAAAGAAGTTCCATGAACAATTTTAGGAAGGACACTCCAAAATTAGTTTGGCAGAATTGTCTAGTATTAAGAGAAGGTTTGCTGAGAGTATCGACGATTATCTGAATAGATTCAGATCATTGAAGGCCATGTGCTTTACGTAAGTACCAGAACATGAACTTGTTCAGATGGCTGCTGGAGGGTTAGACTATTCCATTAGGAAGAAAATAGACCCAACTTTTGTGAAGAGTATGTCACAATTGGCTGATAGAGTTCGACATCTCGAACGGCTAAGGTTAGAAAAGGTTAGATACAATAAGGCTAAGAAAGAAAAAGTAGCATTTGTTGACTATGACGCAACGGATCCAGTATATGAGGCTGATTATGCCTCATCGACCGAATTAGAAATTGAAGTGGCTGAGTTAAAGCCAGGATCTGCCTATGAGTGTCGATCATTACTTCCTGCGCAAGGAGAAAATCCTGTCGAAAACAATCCAAAATTCCCTTCGAAAACTTATACTTTCGATGTGTCAAAGTGTGAAGAAATTTTTGATTTGTTAGTCAAAGATGGTCAAATGGTGGTGCCGCCTGGTACTAAAATACCACCATTAGAACAAAGACAGAAAAGAGGATTTTGTAAGTATCATAATTATCTTGGTCATAATACCTCTAATTATTACCTTTTCAGGGATCTGGTTCAGAAAGCGATTCAAGAAGGCAGGCTGAAATTTGCTGGCCGTAGAATGAAGATCGACGCTAACCCTCTCCACCAGGAGGAAGCTCTATTCGTGGAGCCAGTCGAGATCAACATGGTCGAGATCACCGAATACGATGAGGCCGATATGCTGGAGCAAACTGGTGAAAGCCCAGATGTTGACATAGCTGAAGTCTACCCAAGGGTTGATGGAGATCTGCTAGATTTCTTGTACTGCTGCAAGAATAAGGGTTCACAAGTTTGCTTGTGCCCTAGGTGTGGTGCTGTCACCGACAAAATAACTGCTGAAAATTTCCAGAAGCTACAATTGGGTAAAAGCAAAAGAAATGGGTTGAACAGAGAGCACCAGAAAGAAAGAGTCCCAAAGAAAGTTATGGAAAGTGCTCAGGCGAGGCCTAGGAGCTTCGTACAGTCGGCAAGTGTTCCTAGAGGCACCTGGGTCAAGCCTCAGGGGAAACAAGAAACCCCACAAGGGGTTGCTGCTGCTAGAGGAGGTCTAGCAATTAACTACAGACGTGAGTTCAAATCTGAGAAAAGGACTCATGTCTCTGAAAATTATTTGGGGAAGAACCCCATGTCGAGGACTCAATGGCGACGCTTTCAGAGGCGTAAGCAGACCGAAAGAGAGGCTGCTAGAGAAATATCTGGAAAAGGCATGGCCAGTGGGGCGAATGCTGGAAAGAAAGTTGTAGTGAAGGTCGACACAGCAGCAAAAGAACGGATCAGGGAGTATGTCCGTCGACCAACTGAGAAATGTTTTGATGAAGTTATTGATGACTTCAATTCAGAATCTGAAGCAAGTCTAGACATCTTAGTCAATGTGGTGTCAATTCTACCACAAGAATATAATTGTGTGACTGAGGTGGAGGAGTCGGTAGACGATACCGACGCTGAAGAAATGGCTTTACACCAGCCAAGACGCTACTTTGTGTTAAATGATGGTTCTGCTGAGAGCCAAGAAGCAATTTTTGAAAGGCCCACGATGACTATGAAAAATCATTTGAAACCGTTGTTGATTAGGGCCAAAGTGGAAGGTGTAACTATCAACAAAGTGTTGGTAGATTGTGGCGCCACTGTTAACATCATGCCACACCATATTCTGAGGAAGATTGGCAAGTATGATACTGACATCAGATCCAACAACGTGGTCTTGTCTGACTATGGGGGCAAGACGAAAAGCAACATGGGTGTGATCATGGTGAATATCACTGTCGGTTCAATAACGAGGCCGACACTGTTTATGGTGATAGATGCCAAGCCAAGTTACAACTTGATATTTGGCAGAGAATGGCTCCATGGTGTCGGAGTCGTACCATCTTCAACACATCAAAGATTGGTGATTTGGAGAGAAGATGGAGTGGTCAAAAATATCGAAGCTGACCAAGGGTACTTCATGGTTGACGTGAACAATGTCGGTAAGAAGGAATTCAAGAGAAAGATGGCCAACATTTCTCCTTGTTTCCCAGTTGAGGATGTGTACGCTAATCTGAGTGAAGCGTTTGTTTCTCTAACTCTGCACGAGACTCATGGCTTCATTTGGGATGTGGAACGTTTAGATGATCCATCCTATACAGGTATCCGACCGACATGCTGGGGGGATGTCACTGATGATGACTGAGCTAGAAGCTCTAAAAAGGATTTCGGCATACGTTGCCGAGAACAAAATAAAATCGGCTCTAGAGGCTGAAGAAAGCGTGGCTGTCGAAGCCTATGTGTTAAAGAAAAAAGGTAATTTGGTTATTGAGCCAGAGTCTCCAGATAAGCCAGTTTTGGCTAAAGGAAACGTCAACATGCAGCGTTTGGACTGTATTTGTGACGATGAACCTTTAGGGTTTGAAAAAGACCCAAAGGCGCCGGAGAAGATGCGACCAAAAGACCCCTTAGAAGAAGTCGACCTTGGCGAAAATGGCGACAAAAGGCCAACATACATCAGCGCTAACATCGGCAAAGACTTAAAATCTGAGGTAATATCGTTACTTAAAGAATTTAAAGATTGTTTTGCATGGGATTATAACGAAATTCCTGGTTTAAGTAGGGACTTGGTCGAATTAAAACTGCCAATAAAAACTGGAAGAAAGCCAGTAAAGCAGACGCCTAGGAGTTTCGCACCAGAGATCATGGCAAAGATAAAAGCTGAGGTAGAAAGGCTCCTAAAAAGCAAGTTCATACAAACTGCAAGGTATGTCGAATGGTTGGCTAATATTGTGCCAGTAATTAAGAAAAATGGGTCTTTAAGAGTATGTATTGACTTTAGAGATCTAAATGATGCTACCCCCAAAGATGAGTATGCCATGCTCGTAGCAGAAATGTTGGTCGAATCGGCCGCTGGCTTTGAATATTTAAGTATGTTAGATGGTTATTCTGGATATAACCAAATTTTTATTGTAGAAGAAGATGTGCCGAAGATGACGTTTCGATGCCCAGGAGCCTTGGGAACATATGAGTGGGTTGTCATGCCATTCGGATTGAAAAATGCTGGAGCAACATATCAGAGGGTAATGAACTCAATGTTCCATGATTTTATTGAAGATTTCATGCAAGTATACATTGATGATATTGTGATAAAATCAAATGGTCGACCTACTCACGTCGAACATCTCCGAAAGGCCTTTTTAAGGATGACGAAATGTGGATTGAAAATGAATCCATTAAAGTGTGCTTTTTGTGTGCAGGCGGGTGATTTCCTTGGCTTTGTGGTGCATAAAAAAGGTATCGAAGTAAACCAAAGCAAAACAAAAGCCATTATGGACGTCAAGCCTCCGTCGACCAAAAAGGAACTGCAATCCTTGCTGGGTAAAATAAATTTTCTTAGAAGATTTATATCAAATTTAAGTGGCAAAACTAAAGCCTTTTCACCACTCCTTCGACTAAAGAATGAGAACTTTAAGTGGCAAGAAGAGCACCAAGAGGCTTTCGACAAAATTAAAGAGTATTTGACTAAGCCTCCAGTACTGGCCCCTCCTGTTAGGAATAGGCCAATGAGGTTGTATATTGCAGCTTCAGAATTGACTATAGGAAGTATGTTAGTCCAAGAGGATGAAAAATGTGTCGAAAGACCTGTGTATTACCTTAGTCGAATGCTTAATGATTCCGAAACTAGGTATAGTGATATAGAAAAACTATGTCTATGCCTGTATTTTTCTTGTATGAAACTAAAACAATATATTAAGCCTGTTGATGTGTATGTATCCTCTCACTTTGATATTATTAAGCACATGTTATCCAAACCAATTCTGCATAGTCGAATTGGTAAATGGGCTTTAGCGTTAACTGAGTACTCTCTGACATACGTGCCTTTAAAAGCGATGAAAGGGCAAGTAGTGGCAGATTTTCTTGTCAACCATTCAATGGTCGAAATGGTGCAAAATTACGTAGACATATTGCCATGGAGATTATACTTCGACAGTTCAAGGCATAAGAATGGATTTGGGATAAGAGGAATCATAATTTCTCCAGATGGAATTCCAGCAGAGTTCAAATACAGAATTGAAGGAGTATGCACAAATAATGAAGCAGAATATGAGTCATTGATTACAGGACTTGAACTACTGCTAGAATTGGGGGAAAGGAATGTCGAAATTATGGGAGACTCCGAGTTAGTAATTAAGCAGGTATCAAAAGAATACATGTGTGTTAAAGAAAATTTAATCATGTATTTTGTGGTTACCATCAGATTACTCAAGAGGTTTGAGCAAGTCAACCTCCAGCATATACCACGGAAAGAGAACTAGAGGGCAAATGCTTTGGCGCAGGAAGCTTCAGGGTACAAAGTGTCGAAAGATCAGGATGAAGAAGAGGTCCAAGTAAGAGAGAAGGTACGAGCGACATTGTTATCACCATCAGATTTGTCGATTATAAAGTTGGGAGTTGTAGATAAATATCATTTTGAAATTCTGACCGTCGACGACGAGGGAGAAAGTGATTGGCGTAAATCGTTGGTCAATTATTTACGTAATCCTATAGGGTCAACAGATCGAAAGGTAAAATATAGGGCCCTCAGCTACGTCCTGGTGAATGATGAATTGTTCAAAAAGACAACTGAAGGAGTTTTACTAAAATGCCTAGGAGAAAGTGAGGCATATGTGGTTGTGTCTAGTGTACATAGTGGAGCATGTGGGGCGCATCAAGCAAGACTAAAGATGAAATGGCTTTTGATGCGCTCAGGAGTTTATTGACCTTCAATGTTGAAAGATTGCATTGAATTTTCTAAAAGCTGTCAGGAATGCCAATTGCATGAGGGCATACAACATGTGCCCGCAAGCGAGTTGCATACAATGGTGAAGCCCTGGCCTTTCCGAGGGTGGGCACTGGATGTGATTGGAGAAATAAAACCAGCTTCGTCGAAACAACAAAGGTATGTTTTGGTCGGTATCGACTATTTCACAAAATGGGTCAAAGCCGTAACATTGACAAATGTAGACCAAGAGGCTGTGATAGACTTTGTCCAAAGTCATATCATCTGCAGATTTGGTATCCAAGAAACAATTACAACCGACCATGGGTCAGTCTTTACTGGTCGAAAAGTGGAAGATTTTGCAAAAGAAATGGGAATCAAATTATTGACTTCTACCCCCTATTACGCACAGGAAAATGGCCAAGTCGAAGCGGCCAATAAAGTGATCATTAGCCTAATAAAGAAACATATAGGCAAGAAGCCAAGAAATTGGCATAAGACGTTAGATCAAGCTTTGTGGGCATGTCGAACATCGCCAAAAGAAGCAACTGGAACAACTCCATTTCGACTGGTATATGGGCACGATGCAGTGTTATCAGTAGAGATTCAGGTTCAGGCAGTCAGAACCCAAAGGCAATATGAAATACCTTCTGAAGATTATTGAAGCATGATGGAAGACGAACTGGTCGATTTAGATGAGGAGAGAACGTTAGCCTTGGATTCACTACAAAGGCAGAAAGAAAAAGTCGCCAGAGCCTACAATAAGAAGGTGAAAGGCAAAATGTTCGTTGTCGACGATTTAGTTTGGAGAGTGATCTTGCCTATGGATAGAAATGATAGAGTTTTGGGTAAATGGTCCCCAAATTGGGAAGGACCGTTTAAGGTTTTGTAGGTTTTCTCTAATAACGCCTACGAGGTCGAAGAGTTGGCACCAGACAGGCGAATTTTGAGGGTAAATGGAAAATATTTAAAAAAGTATAGGCCTCTCCTTCAAGAGGTCAAGATTTCGACAGACTAAATGGTTGTCGAATAAACTAGGTTGGAGAAAACTATGTTTGAAACCAGCTATAAAGGCACAAAAAATTAAATATACACAGTGCTAAAAAATAAAAATGATGACATAAAAAACTGGCAAAAAAAGGCCATTGCTCAAATATTACATAAAAAATAATCGGTCAAAGTTGGTCGAATCTAGAGCGAAAGGATTGAAGCTCAAAGTTGTAGTGGAGAAGCGTAGGTTCCAAGGTGTTGGCCTGGACTTTAAGTTGTTCAAGCTTCTTTTCAACGGTGGAAAGTTCTTCAGCTACCGCCAAGGCATCGCTGGTGGTCTGCTCCACAGTATCTTGGATATGCTTTATGGCTTTGTCGACAAAGCACGACTCCTCCTTAGTAATTGACTCCAACTCACTGTCTAAAGCAGCGATGTGACACTGAAGGTCATCAATTTGCTGGCGTATCTCAGCAACCCTTGTTTGTTTGAAGGCCAATTCCTTTTTCTTCTCCTCAATCGTCCCCAGCAACTTGGTGACCTCTGCGTCGGAATTCATCACCAACTCCCATTTTTCCTTCACAAAGGCCTCAATAGTTACGATCTGACGCTCATTTTCCCTAATGCTGTCGAGATGACGCAGCATGGGAACCAAAAGTTTTTCTAAAGCGGTCGTTGCACACTTAGCATATTCTGAAAGCTGGAGCTCTTTGAGTTGGGCAAGCACATGCAAGATCTCTGGGCCGACAACAGGTTAATTCATAAGCACATGAGGGAGGTTAGGATTCAAAGCGTGGAAACGAACCTTGTCCATTAGAGCTTTGGTTTTCGTCGCCTCAAAATCCATCTTACCAGAATGGTGATGCTGCTCAGAATCTGAAGAAGCATCACATGACCTTACTAGGCTATGAAGCCTAGCAATTACTGCTAGAGCAGAAGGCTTTATGGCCAACCCCTGGGAAGATGAATGAGAAGTAGTTGATATAGGAGTAGTCTGAGAAGGTTGGTTTTTCGTGGTGCCGACATCCCCTGGTTCCCTTGAATCCTACAAAGGCAAGGAAGCTGAAGAAAGACTAGAGTTAAAACTAGTCGAACTAGAATCCGTGTGCGTTGCAGGGCTAGTGAATGAATCAGAGTCACTATAACTAATTTGGATAGGGAAGCCAATGAACTCACCAGCAGTGTCGACAGAGGGTTCTTGGTGAGTTGGGGAAGAAGCCGACGACGAGGGAGTGTAGTCGGTGACAGTGTGAGATGGCTCATCAGAAGCATCAGCCTGTTGTAAGAGAAAAAGATGTTTGTAAGAAGAGTCTAGTGATTCAAGGGAAAAGATAGTAAAACAAGTGATTGCCTGTGTCAGTGTATGGGAAACGACATCTGGATTTTCTTCCCCCAAGATAACAGCAGTGAGGGTGTTGGTCGACTGCGAAGCCCCCACAACTGGATCAGGAGCTTTATTAAGGAGGGAAGTGTCGACCACAATAGTGTCGGCATCTAAAGCAGGAGCCTTTGGAGTGAGCACTTTGTGGTGTTTCTTTTTCTTGGCTTCACCACTCCTGGAGGGAGAATCGTGCTTCTTTCTTTTATGGCCCTGATGGCCTTTGGATTTGTGGGAGTGCTGAGAAGATGGTTGAGTCGGCTGCAGACATGAAGAGAGGTTATAAGTGGATATTCTAGTCAGAAGATCAGACAAGCCGACAAGAAATACCTCAGATCCTGTGGCAGCAAAGCGTTTGTGTTTTTTGGATTTCTTGGAGTGAGAGGAGACAGTTGGGTCTGTCGAACGTGGTTGACCCTGCACATAAGTAAGAAGTTAGAGACCACGTATTGTTTTCCTTAGAGAAATCACAAGGTTGAGTGAGATTGCTTCATATAGATGCATATCGAAGAACTGGGTTTTTTCAAAACTTGGGCAATAGGTTGCCCGTCATCATCAAAGGACTTCTCAGGAGCAGCCTGCAAGAGGGGAAATGACGGTTAAGAATAAAAACCGAGGTAAAAGAAAACGGCAATTCAGCCAGAGTCGAACCTGAGTCTCTTGTGTCGAAAATGTGGGTTCATTGGTAGGAATGTGATCCACAGGGTCTAGGGGGATCGCTGTAATGAAACATAAAAAGCAACTAAGCGACGAAATCCAACTAAAAGGAGGTGTTATCTTTCCAGAAAAGTGTTACCAATTTGTGTGGATTCGAACACGCTAACATATTGAGGATCAATATGAAGTGGCCGTGAGTAGTAGGGAAGATAATGCTTCGTCGGTACCACTCTGTCGGCCTTTTTCTTATAAGCATTTTGTACGTGTGAAAAGGGACAATAATACCACTCTGGAACCGAATTGCCAAAGGCCAAAGCCAATGGGCTAGATGGCAAAGGAGGGAACTTGATGTTTCCAAAATGAAGGGCGTAAAGATACTTGTCTTTCGCGTAACCAGGGATTTTAAGTTTTGGGAGTCTGTCGGTTACCTTATCCTTTAATTCGGACGCGACCTCAAAGATGGTCCGACGAAGATTATCAGGTCGATACACAACTTGGAAATAGTTCTGAAAAGCGCGAATTTGTTTGGCATGGAGAACCTTACACTTGGTCGATTTCGCCTGCAAATAAACAAGAGCCTGAGTTAGTTCAGATAATTTGGCCTCAGGAGCGCCAATGTAAACAGCAAGATGCGACTGCCACCAATAATCAAACTCTTCAGTGTAGAAGAAGGCTGATTGAAAGGGAGTGGAATGGAGCTTTGGTCGGTTATCCCAAAGGGTCTCAAGATCTTCTTGGATCATACTTCAGGGTTGATCACAAAGGATGTTTGTGAGTAAGTCGGGAGAAGAATACAGGGACTTGGGAACAAACTGACAAAGGCCAAATTGTCTGGCTACCAAGTTAGGTTGGTAAGCAACTAGGCCAGGGTTGCTGCCGGAGGTTACAACCGACAGAAATCGGGGGACCAGAAGACGTCTCCAGATACGGAAGGTTTCATTTTTGTGTGTCATACGGTGAACTGACTTGGGGTGTTTTGCTTTTTATCGCAATGTCGCGGATAGCAAGAGTCGCCACCGACTTTTCTTTTATCCAATAAGGAAAGGTGGAAAAGAACAGGAAAGACCTCAATAGATTTTGGGTTCGGGAGGTACATTATACAAAGGGAAGGTGTTAGCACCCTTTGTATCCATGGTTATCCATGGGCTCTTAATTACTAGATCACTTATATTTTTGTCTGAAAAGTGTCGGTGAATTGCTTAAAAAATGTTTGAAAGAGAGTTTAACTTTGTAATGATTCTCGTATGAATGTATACAAAGTATTTATCTCATTTGATTTTGAAAATGGTTTAGAAAAATATAACTCGGTAATGATTCTAGTATGAATGTATACCAAGTGGTGATTTTCTAGGATTTGTAAAGTGTAAAGTGTGAGGGGTGGAAAATGTTTTAGGTTATGATCCAGTAATTGAGAGTTATACCTTCCTGAGGTCGTTATGGGCATTTCCTATCCTTATGAGGGTAAAACTGTCCTTACTATTGAGAAGTAAGTAATCTTATCCTTTGGATGTGAAGGGACATCGTAGGGTCATCGATTGGTCATTGAAGGCAACAGTTGTAAGGATACCTTACCATTCGAAGGGACGATCATCATTTAACCGTAGGCTACACCGAAGGGTCATCGAGGGACACTATCGTATTTTCGAAGGCAACATCCGAGGGACTATGATTTATTTTATGATGATTTAATCGAAGGGCCATTGCTAAGTGTATCCCCACATTCGCGGGACATGACCGTTATACCGTAATACCGTAAGGCAGCAAAGAGAGGTCCAAGATCACTTATTTAAAGGTCATATTTTAAAGTCAATTAAGTAATTAAGTCCATACTAAAATCAATACATTAAAATTAATACATTAAAATTAATACATTAAAATTAACACATTAAAATTAATTAAGCAATTTAGGGTGAGTCTCCCCAAGGGTATCCCACAAATAAAGTGGAAGACCTAACGGCAATCTTTTCCTGGGACATGTGAACCTTGGCAAAATTCAACAAACGGGTTAGAATACCAAATCGGGGTGTAATCGAAGATTACACCGCAAAAGAAAATACAGCAGCATGAATGTCAGGCAAAACAGTGCATAATTAACATAGAATAGATCAGATACGCATAGGACATAACAAACAAAATATTAGCGACTGTCCCGTTCGCCTCTTCCTCGCCTAGCGAGGGCCTAGCGAATACTCGCTACATGCTCGCTTAGCGATGTGCTAGCGAGCGGCTGCGGGTTTTGAATTTCAGAACAGTATGACTTCAACCTGCGGCATGGCTTATGGCATCCAACACATAATTATACGGTTCAGCATTCACAATATTCAGGCACACTTAAATTCACATGCAAAACCTCAAATATGTTTATGAATTCAATTATAATATCACATGCAAGTTAAGAACATAAAGCGGTATCACATGCAAATTAAGAAAATAAAGCGATAATAGTAATGCAAACCTGTTTGCAATCGAATTGCAACCTTGAATTGGCGAGCCGGATTGAGTTGGGCGGTGGTCGCTTCGGAACGGAGGAGCGGCCTTCAGGGTTTCTAAAGTAGCCTCCAGGGTTTTTGTGCCAGGGTTTTCGTCTGTCTCCCTCTGTTTTTCGTCCCTCTTTCATTACTGAAGTGCTGGTATTTATAATGCCCTTTTTCATGACCTAATGGGCTCAGAACGAAGCCCGAAATTTTTTGTTGTCTGTCAGCCTCGCTAGGCGAGCTGGTAGCGAACGTTTGCTTCGCTAGGCGAGCGTGTAGCGAACGTTCGCTAGGCGAGCGTGTAGCGAACGTAACGTTCGCTAGGCGAGCGTGTAGCGAACAGGCCAGTTTGGGCCATTTTCTGGATTGGGCCATTCGTGAGCTGGGCCTTTGTCCCTTTAAGATCAGTGCCATAAAATGAGTCGGAATGCCCCTGAAAAATGTCTTGAACTATTGATGGGCAAATTTTGGGGTATGACAGCTGCCCCTGTTCAATATTCTTGAACCGAGAGAGTGGAATGGTATGTGCCGTTCGTGGTCTGGAGGTGAAAGATTATTGAACACTAGAATGCCCCGAAAATTTGCACTTGTCAATTAGGAGCTAGTCTTGATGGAGATGGGCTTAGAGATGCCATCCAGGAAGTTTGATGACGAGCTTCCGATTGCGTCGTACGTTAGACGATGTCTGAAGACATGGATGTCATACCGGGTCATACGCTAGACCGTATAGTGAATCATCCATCATGTTGTTGACTTCGCTGGGGAGTCAGAGTATGCTATATACTGCTGGGGATAAGGGATCAGAATGGATCACACGCTAGATCATATCTGAGTACCAGAGTGAGCTGTTCGTTAGGCGGATGACTTTGATGGGGATGAAAGATCAGAATGGATCGTACGCTAGATCGTCTCTGAGTTGCAGAATGAGCCGTCCATTAGGCTGAATCTGCTGAAAAGGGAGTAGTCGTACACTAGACTACCATTCAGAAATGTACCTGTCCGAAGGTAGCATCTGAGAAGATGAAGGTTTAACTTGGTCGTACATTAAACCATATCTGAGCAGAATGAGCCGTCCATTAGGCTGAATCTGCTGAAAAGGGAGTAGTCGTATACTAGACTACCATTCAGAAATGTACCTGTCCGAAGGTAGCATCTGAGTAAGGGAGTAGCCGTATAGTAGACTACCATTCAGAAATGTACCTGTCCGAAGGTAGCATCTGAGTAAGGGGGTAGCCGTATACCAGACTACCATTCAGGAATGTACCTGTCCGAAGGTAGCACCTGAGCAAGGGGAGTAGCCGTATACCAGACTACCATTCAGGAATGTACCTGTCCGAAGGTAGCACCTGAGCAAGGGGAGTAGCCGTATACCAGACTACCATTCAGGAATGTACCTGTCCGAAGGTAGCACCTGAGCAAGGGGAGTAGCCGTATACCAGACTACCATTCAGGAATGTACCTGTCCGAAGGTAGCACCTGAGCAAGGGAAGTAGCCGTATACCAGACTACCATTCAGGAATGTACCTGTCCGAAGGTAGCACCTGAGCAAGGGAAGTAGCCGTATACCAGACTACCATTCAGGAATGTACCTGTCCGAAGGTAGCACCTGAGCAAGGGAGGTAGCCGTATACCAGACTACCATTCAGGAATGTACCTGTCCGAAGGTAGCACCTGAGCAAGGGAAGTAGCCGTATACCAGACTACCATTCAGGAATGTACCTGTCCGAAGGTAGCACCTGAGCAAGGGAAGTAGCCGTATACCAGACTACCATTCAGGAATGTACCTGTCCGAAGGTAGCACCTGAGCAAGGGAAGTAGCCGTATACCAGACTACCATTCAGGAATGTACCTGTCCGAAGGTAGCACCTGAGCAAGGGAAGTAGCCGTATACCAGACTACCATTCAGGAATGTACCTGTCCGAAGGTAGCACCTGAGTAAGGGAGTAGTACCAGACTACCATTCAGGAATGTACCTGTCCGAAGGTAGCACCTGAGTAAGGGAGTAGCCGTATACCAGACTACCATTCAGGAATGTACCTGTCCGAAGGTAGCACCTGAGCAAGGGAGTAGCCGTATACCAGACTACCATTCAGGAATGTACCTGTCCGAAGGTAGCACCTGAGTAAGGGAGTAGTACCAGACTACCATTCAGGAATGTACCTGTCCGAAGGTAGCACCTGAGTAAGGGAGTAGCCGTATACCAGACTACCATTCAGGAATGTACCTGTCCGAAGGTAGCACCTGAGCAAGGGAGTAGCCGTATACTAGACTACCATTCAGAAATGTACCTGTCCGAAGGTAGCATCTGAGCAAGGGATGAAGGTCTAACTTGGTCGTACATTAGACTGTATTTGAGCAGCATCTGGTCTAACTTGGTCGTACATTAGACTGTGTTCGAGTTGAATCCGAGGACTTGACGGTCTAACTTGGTCGTACATTAGACTGTCACTGAGCAGAATCTGGTCTAACTTGATCGTACATTAGACTGTATCTGGGCAGAATCCGAGGACTTGACGATCTAACTTGGTCGTACATTAGACTGTATTTGCAGAATCTGACTTGAAGGTCTAACTTGGTCGTACATTAGACTATATTTGAGTGGTATTTGAAGATTTGAAGGTCTGAATGGATCGTACGCTAGATCGTATCTGAGTTGAAGGAGTCATGTGTTGAGATGAATCAGGGCGAACCGTATGCTAGGCTATATCTGATAGTATTTGTATATGTTGTATTTGTAATGAATATTTGGGATGGGCTTATAGATGCCATCGTTAGGAGGATGTCAGAATGAATGTTGACATGGAGTATATATGAAAGATGTATCTGAAGAAGAAAGTAGTCGTACGCTGGACTACACCTCGGAATGTACCGTACGCTAGGCAGTATCTGAGGGATATAGTTAAATCTTGAGTGTAATTGATAAAGATGTCCGTCTGAATGGACCTTTGTGTTGATTGTATCAAGAGGATAATTAACCTGAAAAATAAAGTTAGCTTCATGCCATGTCATGATGCATGAGATGCAAATGTTGTATGCATGCGTGTGCGGTGAAATGATGTAATGAGTGAATTATGCGTCTGGAATAAATGAGAGCATTGTATGATGTAATGCATATGATGCGGAATGAAAATTGTATGTAGGTATGTGATGTGAAATGATGTAATGAATGCCCTATGTGTCTGAAACGTTCTTCCAGGGGACTCTACTGGGGAAATAAATCTCAGTCTTCTGGTCGGAGATATTTGTATTGATGACCCTTCCTTAGCTAGGGGTATTTGACCTTTATCTGATGGCAGAGATATTCAACAGAGCCTGGCTGGGGTAGAAGAGATGACCAGTCTAGTGATGCCAAGTTCTTCTGGGGCATAACTGGCTTAGCCGGGGAATAGAATTGGCAACAGATTCATTGGAAAGCCTGGTTAGACCTTCTCCTCGATCCCGAAGTCTCGTAGTAATCATTATTGCTATTTTATGCATGTATTTTTGGCAAACATCAATCATATTCAAATGCATATATCAGTTCAAACTAAATCAATGGACGTTTATGCAAACAAAACAGAGAGAGTAAAACAAAAGCATTTTTTTTTTGAAACAGAATTGTATTGATTTAGAAAGAGGGCCTATAAACAGGCAATTTGTGTACAAGGAGACAGAAATCCTAGTAAGAGGAAATTGTCAAGGGAACAAAGAGAAGCTATGAGGAAAAAAAAACCTGTTAATTTTAACTCCACTACAGTCATTATGTCTTCAAGCATCTCATCTCCTGCTGTCGGATAGAAGTGATTGGCTTGTTCAGTCCCTTGAACTTGGTTGAAGCTGACAGAGAACGGGACATAGTCATACGCTTTAATCCCTAATTTTTGCCTGGACCACCTTTTCAGGTTTTCAGTCCACCGGGATACCCCTTCTTGCCCAAGCCGCCTTTTCAGGTTTTCGACTTGCCGGGTGTACGTCTTTATATATTTATCCCTAATTTTTGCCCAAACCCTTTTGGTTCGCCGGGATGCCCTTACTTTTGCCTAGGTACGTCGACCTAGCGGGTCTCTGTTATGCGTAGTATTTTTTGACTATGTCTACGTTCACGGGATGCGGGAAGTCTTCGCCATCCATTGTAGCAAGTATCATGGCTCCACCAGAGAATACTTTCTTAACCACAAATGGCCCTTCGTATGTGGGAGTCCATTTGCCCCTGGGATCACTTTGTGGTAAAATGATACGCTTGACCACCAAGTCGCCCAGTTGGTACACCTGTCTCTTAACTCTTTTGTTAAATGCTTGGGTCATGCGCTTCTGATATATCTGCCCATGACAAACAGCCGCAAGTCTCTTTTCATCAATCAAATTTATCTGATCGAGTCGAGTTTGAATCCATTCATCCTCATCTAAGCCTGCATCTTTCATAATTCTTAGAGAGGGAATCTGAACTTCCACTGGTAAAACGGCTTCCATTCCATAGACTAAAGAGAACGGAGTTGCCCCCTGTCGAAGTACGCAACCATGAAGAGCAAGAGGTAACATCTCATGCCAGTCTTTGTACGTTATGTCATTTTTTGTATGATCTTCTTGATATTCTTATTAGCAATCTCCACGGCGTCGTTCGTCTTTGGCCGGTACGGAGAAGAGTTATGGTGTTTTATTTTGAACTGCATGCAGAGTTCAGTTTAGTACCATTATCAGTGATAACTCTTTCAGGAGACAGCAGGTTTCTCAAGTAGATATTTGATAGAATCCATCTTAGAAATCAATAAAGTGGTATGATTCAACATAGACTGTCTTAGTCGGCGAGCAGCCTAGGCCAAAGCGTAGCAAGCTTTCTCGAGCCGTGAGTATCTTGTTTCACAGTCGGTACCTTTTGCTAAGGCAGTGTATGGCATGCTCTTTTCGACCAGACTCGTCATGTTGCCCCAGCACACCCTATTGAATTTTCTAACACGGTCAAATACATGATTAGAGGTCTTCCTTAGAATTGGAGGTTCTTGGAGATATTTCTTGATTTTGTCATTCATCATTCCATACCATCTCTTGATTTTTCTTTTTCGGTAATTTGAAGATGGGTTTGCAGGTAGCAGTCAAATGTGGAGTGAATCGGGCAATGTAATTCGAGTGCCCCAAGAAACCTCTGACTTCTTTCTTGTTTATTTCAGTACCCAGATTTACAATTTCAATTGATTCCTCATGCGGCTGTATGGTCTTTTCTTCTTGTAGTACCAGTCTGGCAAGTTCACCAGGGACTTCACAATCTTCCTCACTTCCATCCTCGGCTTGGTAGATCGGATTTTCAAAGTCATAATGAACAATAGCAGAGTCATTACCAACAGGATCCAGAGTGGATATGGATCGGCAAATTGTTACGTGAGTGTGTGCAAGAAAACATAGCTTGTTTGAAAAATGACAGGAAAGATAAAGAGCGCAATATTTGAATGCAAAAAGTCCATTGATTTATTGAATATGAATATGCTTATGAAAATGACAAACCCTTAAAATTAGCTATTATGCCCCGGGTATAGACATAATGCTTTTGAAATACTAAAATAGCAATAACAATTACTCTCGACTAAAGGAAATCGGGATAGTGTCTTCAGCCTTCCAATTGTCGAGTCCGTCACCAATTGTTGGGGAAATCCAGCTATCCAAGTCATAATCGTCATCAGTATCTTCCACAGCATTGACAGTCTCGTCCTGCTTAGGCAGAGGAGCAGTGATGACATTAGGAGTCTCAGGCGGATCAAATTCAAATTCTCCGGCGTCGATCATATCCTGAATTTTGTTCTTCAACGACCAACAATCGTTTGTATCATGCCCGGGGCTATCGGAGTGATAGGCACACCTGGCATTGGGATTATAACGAGGAGAAGTAGTGTTGGGTTTTGCAGGAGGATCTCTGAGGGTAATTAAATTTGCTTTTAGCATACCCTGCAGTGCCTGTGCTAAAGTCATATTGATCTTCGTAAACTGCCTTCTTCCCGGGTTAGTGTGCCTCACAGATTTCTTGTCTTTTTCCTTCTCGAGCAAGAGAGCCTTCAGTTCCTTCTGCCCCCTGGATAAGTTCAAGATTATCTTCTGGAGTTGAGCATTCTGAGCCTGGAGGTCTTTGACAATTTGTTCGAGGTCCATTTTTCTGTGTGGAGGAAAACCGTGAGAACACTGATCCCTTTAGAGTACCTGTTATGCTATGTTATGCTATGCAATGCATGAAATGTTTTCAAGGCCTTTTGGAATTTAACTTTGCATAAACTACCGAAAAGGGAAACTTTTTTTTTTTTGTTTTTTTTTTTGTTTTTGTTTTTTTGTTTTTTTTTCATACAAAACAGAGCAAAGTTAAATCCCTAAGTCCTTGAAATGGTTAGTACAATGTTATGATGTCATGATGTTATGATGTTATGATGTTATGAGGTTAAATAAATAACAAGCACAAGCAAGTCACACAACTCATTCCTAGGTTTTAAGGCTTGCATGAGTTCCATAGGTAAGTACCCTCCCCACTGAAGTTTAGTTGGTTCAACCTGTCCTAGAATAGTAACCGGGTTCTAAAAGGATCTCCAATCATTGACCTTCCTTCAAGTCCACTTCAGTGCAACACCAAGTGGTTGACCGAAGCTTCCCTAAAGTCCAATCTCAAAGAGTGTAGTATCGAGTCTCAACCAACCCCAGTCGGAACCGAAGTCAGTTATCTCACTACTTTCTAATGGCTAGGATGAGTCAATTAGGGTTCTAAAGGTCTGGTTAATGCTTCGATGACACCACACGGAAGCCAAATTTTTCCTCAAGTAACATGAGGAACATCAGGACAACCAAAGTGTCACATTAACCGTAGCCATCATTTTAACCATTCCAGTATACGCCGGATAGTCGCGATGATCTATTGCTACTTACCTAAGGTACACTAGATCCGGGTGTAGGATCTTTCACTCAAGAATACCCAAGCAGTCCCTTAAAAGTAAATCAGACAATTTTAAATAAGTGATCTTGTTTTTTTAAGGTAACCTCTCTTGTAAGTTTCCCCAGCAGAGTCGCCAGTTCTGTCATACGGTGAACTGACTTGGGGTGTTTTGCTTTTTATCGCAATGTCGCGGATAGCAAGAGTCGCCACCGACTTTTCTTTTATCCAATAAGGAAAGGTGGAAAAGAACAGGAAAGACCTCAATAGATTTTGGGTTCGGGAGGTACATTATACAAAGGGAAGGTGTTAGCACCCTTTGTATCCATGGTTATCCATGGGCTCTTAATTACTAGATCACTTATATTTTTGTCTGAAAAGTGTCGGTGAATTGCTTAAAAAATGTTTGAAAGAGAGTTTAACTTTGTAATGATTCTCGTATGAATGTATACAAAGTATTTATCTCATTTGATTTTGAAAATGGTTTAGAAAAATATAACTCGGTAATGATTCTAGTATGAATGTATACCAAGTGGTGATTTTCTAGGATTTGTAAAGTGTAAAGTGTGAGGGGTGGAAAATGTTTTAGGTTATGATCCAGTAATTGAGAGTTATACCTTCCTGAGGTCGTTATGGGCATTTCCTATCCTTATGAGGGTAAAACTGTCCTTACTATTGAGAAGTAAGTAATCTTATCCTTTGGATGTGAAGGGACATCGTAGGGTCATCGATTGGTCATTGAAGGCAACAGTTGTAAGGATACCTTACCATTCGAAGGGACGATCATCATTTAACCGTAGGCTACACCGAAGGGTCATCGAGGGACACTATCGTATTTTCGAAGGCAACATCCGAGGGACTATGATTTATTTTATGATGATTTAATCGAAGGGCCATTGCTAAGTGTATCCCCACATTCGCGGGACATGACCGTTATACCGTAATACCGTAAGGCAGCAAAGAGAGGTCCAAGATCACTTATTTAAAGGTCATATTTTAAAGTCAATTAAGTAATTAAGTCCATACTAAAATCAATACATTAAAATTAATACATTAAAATTAATACATTAAAATTAACACATTAAAATTAATTAAGCAATTTAGGGTGAGTCTCCCCAAGGGTATCCCACAAATAAAGTGGAAGACCTAACGGCAATCTTTTCCTGGGACATGTGAACCTTGGCAAAATTCAACAAACGGGTTAGAATACCAAATCGGGGTGTAATCGAAGATTACACCGCAAAAGAAAATACAGCAGCATGAATGTCAGGCAAAACAGTGCATAATTAACATAGAATAGATCATATACGCATAGGACATAACAAACAAAATATTAGCGACTGTCCCGTTCGCCTCTGCCTCGCCTAGCGAGGGCCTAGCGAATACTCGCTACATGCTCGCTTAGCGATGTGCTAGCGAGCGGCTGCGGGTTTTGAATTTCAGAACAGTATGACTTCAACCTGCGGCATGGCTTATGGCATCCAACACATAATTATACGGTTCAGCATTCACAATATTCAGGCACACTTAAATTCACATGCAAAACCTCAAATATGTTTATGAATTCAATTATAATATCACATGCAAGTTAAGAACATAAAGCGGTATCACATGCAAATTAAGAAAATAAAGCGATAATAGTAATGCAAACCTGTTTGCAATCGAATTGCAACCTTGAATTGGCGAGCCGGATTGAGTTGGGCGGTGGTCGCTTCGGAACGGAGGAGCGGCCTTCAGGGTTTCTAAAGTAGCCTCCAGGGTTTTTGTGCCAGGGTTTTCGTCTGTCTCCCTCTGTTTTTCGTCCCTCTTTCATTACTGAAGTGTTGGTATTTATAATGCCCTTTTTCATGACCTAATGGGCTCAGAACGAAGCCCGAAATTTTTTGTTGTCTGTCAGCCTCGCTAGGCGAGCTGGTAGCGAACGTTTGCTTCGCTAGGCGAGCGTGTAGCGAACATTCGCTAGGCGAGCGTGTAGCGAACGTAACGTTCGCTAGGTGAGCGTGTAGCGAACAGGCCAGTTTGGGCCATTTTCTGGATTGGGCCATTCGTGAGCTGGGCCTTTGTCCCTTTAAGATCAGTGCCATAAAATGAGTCGGAATGCCCCTGAAAAATGTCTTGAACTATTGATGGGCAAATTTTGGGGTATGACATTGTGCTCATCTTCAGTCGGAGGAAAAGCCCTGGTGAGCCATTCAGGACCCTCAGTTCGGCGGCTAAAAGGGGCCATAGAAGGAAGAAAGTCGGCGCGGGTCAGCATGATGGTGAACAAGAGGCGAAACACCTTGGCGTCAGGAAACGTTTTGTCGATGGGCGTCAAAGGGATCAGTCGCTTCCAAATGAGGTGTCGTTCTTCTGGAGGACACACAACCCTTCTCATCCCATAGGGTGCTATGTCTTTAGAGAAAGTGGCGTTGAGCCACAGTTGTAAGAACCAAAAAGGTCCATGGACCAAAACATTTTTCTTCTTTGAATTCTCAGGGTCAAAGAGTTTGATTTGACAGACAACTTCAAACATAGATTCATAAAGAGAGGCCAATATTAATTGGCCCAAAGCGATGTCGCGCTCTTGCTGCAGCTGGGTTGCCAGGAGAGCAAAATGTTTGGCTATCTGCATAGATCTATAACAGAAAACAAAACGAGATAGCCAAAGAGTCAGGAAAGCCACGTGTTCTTCAGTGGTCACAGGACCTGAAGAGGTGGCATGGTGATCAATAAAATTGTTGTAGGTCGGCTTGCGAGAGTCACCAACATTAAACCGCAAAGAGATTGGTGCTACGGCTTCACAGTCGAAGACTTTGCCAGTCAATTTTAAGGCGATGATGGCAGCAATATCCAAGAGTGTCAGCGTAATCATGCCACACTTGGTATGGAAAGAATTGTTCGAACTATCCCAAAATTGGAGGGCAGCCAGTAACATGCCACAAGATTGAGGAGGGCCACAACGGGCAATCTATAGAAGGGTATAGATACATGTCCTTTTCCAATGGTCGATTTTCTCTGTTTCTAATCGATCCATCCAGGCGCAAAACTTAGGACAGTTCTTGGGAGGAGCAATCCTAAAATTCCTATCGACATAACGAAGGGAAAAAGGTTTTTGGGAAGAAACCAAAGGTTCAGAGAGATGACTGGTGGGGAAAAAGGAATCTGTTTTGGTTATCTCAGGATGATGATTTTCTGGAAGTGGACCTAAAAATGCTAAAGGTTCGTCAGCCAAGGAGAAAGGGATCAATACATGGGAACGCCAGATTTTTGCTTTCTCTTCTGCAAATGGAGGTTCAGGAACGTACTCCTTGCCATCAATGGTGAGTGGCTATGCGAGCTTCGCAGCGGAGGGAAATATTTTGCTTTTACTTGAGCTAGCCATGGAAGAAGTTGAAGGTTTGGAAAAGAAGGGTTGTTCTTTTCACTAAAACAGAGTGCAGGTGATTATCGTTTACTGAAGAAAAGGGCAAAAAAAGGAAAGAAGAAGAAGAAACAAGGGTTTTATAAGGGTTAAACCCTGAGAAAAGGAAGAGTGAATGTTTGACCTTCTGTTTCGATACGTATACCCATGTTCCCACGTCTGCAGATACGTGGAGGCGAGAAGGCAGTTATGGCAGTAAGCACGTTTCAGTCATAAAGACGTGAAGTAATGGAGACGTGATTTTGTGTGTCTCGAGGAAAAAGGAAAACGTTCGTCATGATTATATGACGTCATCAGCGTGGGGCAAACATGTGTGCCACTAAGTAGAAGTGGAAGCGGTAAGGAGCAAGTCGACATCTCAAAGATGTCATTATCTCATAAAAGTCGACATTTGAAAATGGCATCTCTGGGGGCATTTTGTTACCACGAGAAATCTATAAGGCATGTTGAAGGCGTAATAAATGAAAGTGCCTTATGAATTTAAGGTTTATACCCCATCAAGGGGTGGATATGTGCCTAAGATAAGCAAGAGTTGAGAACAACATAAGTCATCAGGGGATGAAATCGACAGAAGAATCATGTTTGCCTATAGGCAGTTTCTTTAGTTTAGTATAAATAGAATATCCCACGAGGGGCTCGGGGTGTTCACCTTGTACTAAAATCACTTGTAAAAAACTTCCCATTCCCAGCGTGAGGAAGCAAGAGTTTTTAAGAGTGCTATATACGTGAATCACCACATTTATTTCAATGCAACTTCCTTACTTTTCAATTGTTCCCGTTGAACATTTTATTTTAATTTCATTTACTTTTGAGTTATCACTTTACGTTATTGTCTACACTGTCGACATTGATTCTATTACGATAATAGAGTTCACCAAAAGTGTGTTCGTCGTGTACGTCTTTTGAATGTTGTAGTGCTGTCGGTCACGGGTCACCCATAGGCTATAGCATCATCTAAACCTTTCGTGTGGAAAAAACTTGCGCTTGTTCAATACTTTGTCAGGAGCCGTTCCTTACAAAATTGTTCTGTCGAATTGAATAAGCCACACTCGCACTAGCACATGTCTTAGGATCAACTGGTCGATCCTGCAAGTAACCCTCAATTTTAAGGCTTAGGGAGGACCAGCGGTTGTTTACCAATTTCCATAGTAAACAGGGACCTGAGTGTATTCAATTATGTATCTGTAGCGGTGTATTCGTCGCTATATGATCTATCGATTAAATCATAAGCTATGAGATACGTTGAAATTTTCGAGTCGCCACCGCACTTTTATTTATCCAAAGGATTGGCTAAAAAGCGAACAAAAGCCTAAGAAGTTTTACACGTAGAAAACTAATAAAAAGATCAGAGAGTCTGGGTAAGGGGTAAATTACGCAATGGGAAGGTGTTAGGCACCCACTACGTCCTAGGTACTCCTAGGGAGCCCTTTTCACACTTGTTGTAAAATATTGTTATTTGTTATGACATAAACATTGTGCAAACATGATTGGGATGATGAGAAAAGAATATACAGTTTTTATTGGGTTATTGGGTTTGAACGGATGAACCCGCTGCCTACGTACCTTCCATCAAAGGTAAGGATCAAAACGCCGTAGTTCGGCTAAAAGATTTCCAAAAGTTGGTGGATTCAGTTTTAAACACAAGCACTGAGGCTTTTCATTATCAATGGGAGAACACTCGACCAAAAAAACAACATCCACCATGCGAGGATAGCTTCGACGTACTGGAGGGGTTAGCCCTGTTTTAAGTACGGAAGTCTTACTGTCGACTCACTAAGGATAGGCAAGATTTACATCAACCACAATGATAATTGAAACCTATGGCTAATGCATGAAAAGATTAACAATGGACAAAGCCAAAACAAGTGAATGAGTGAAGTTAATTGATTGTGATTATGAAAGTGAAGTCAAAGTATGATTAAGATTGATTCAAAAGAAGTATTATGAAATGAAGTTTGAAAAAAGTCAAGGACTTGAGTCCAGGTTTTTAGTTTGAAAACATGAAGAGGTTTGCACAATACTTATGTCAAGTTTGAAAGATAAAGTGTGAAAAGGTTTAGGACATAATGAATGATGAATGGATGAGGATGGATAGTAAAACTTCTTAGAAGGTTCATATAGCAGATGATTCAAGTGTGTCCTTTGGAATAGCAATTAATAATAACAAACAAACAAAGCAAGCAAAAGCGGATATCGGATGCCAATCACTGGTCTTATACCAATCTCCTAAAATAGAATGGGATGTCAGATGCCACTCAATGGTCTTACACTAATCTCCACAGGCAAAGAAATAAAAAGCGGATACCGGATACCAATAGATGGATTTACACCAGTCTCCTAAAACAGAAATGGATATCAGATGCCACTCAATGGTCTTACACTAATCTCCACAGGTAAAGAAATGAAAGGCGGATACCGGATACCAATAGATGGATTTACACCAGTCTCCTAAAACAGAACAGGATATCAGAAGCCACTCAATGGACTTACACCAATCTCCTCAAAAGAAAAACAAAGATGAAACATGGAAGTTAACTGCCAATCTATCTGGACTTAGGTTAACTCCACAGTATGGTCCTAGGAAATCCAATGCCACATTACAGGGACTTACAATGGATCCTCACATACAAGAACAAAAGCAACAATATGATCACATGAATGCAAATGCCAACTTACAGGGACTTATAATTGCAACCTCTCATACAAACAGATAAAACAAACTATGATCACAGGAAAGCAGATGCCAACTTACAGGGACTTATAACTGCAACCTCACATACAAATCAAACAGATCAAATTATGATCACAGGATAACAGATGCCAGCTTACAGGGACTTATAACTGTATCCTCCCATACAAACAGATAAAACAGAAGATATGAGTGACCAATGAGGTCTTACACTCTATCCTTCCATATCACAGGAGCAAATGCCAAAGCAATGGACTTACAATTGACCTCAATGGGCAAACAACAATGATAGCATCACAAAAAGCAAATGAGATGATCATGCATTAATGGCAATTGATGATGATGATAGATGCATAACATACAGGCAAGTAAGTGCATATGAAGCAATCAATCAAACAATGAATATCAAACAGCACACTCTATAGCCAAACAATGGGGGCTCACACAAGAGGGTTTGACTTTGAAAGTCCACTGTAATAGGTGAAGGTCGCTCTTAACCTGGCCATTGAGGGGCTCAGGTGAAGCAGATGAAAAGGAGATGAGGGGTGTGCCTCATTGCTTCTATCCCTGATCGGGGAGAGCATATCAGAAAGTGTGGGAGTTCAGAAAGTAGGAACTCTCTCCACATTATTGACTCGATTAGATCTTGGGTTTTTATCTCAGTGCTTCAACCATGTAATGGGAGCAAAGAGAGGACACACTGAATAGTGGGGGATAGATTGCTTATCCCTACCTTCCACCAATTGCCTTACTTGAAGGACTTTTCCTGCTTGGGACAATTTTAAACAAACACAGGCATTGCCTCTTAAGGAGGACTTCAGACAGTTTGCCCGGTCAAATAACAGACCGGGTCTCCAGACTACATGAAGAAGAAGTAATTATACCTCAAAGCAAATGCTAAATAGCAAAGCAAGCAAGTTCAAAGAACTTAGGCAACTAAAGTACCTGAAAAAGTCAAACCAATTAGTAAACAGCTCAACAGTCAAAATCAAAAGAAAATGAACCAATAGTCAACCACAGAGGGACCAATTGTGCAAGGCACAAAGACTCAAGTATATGAGTCACACCTACAAAACAAGGGTTAGCACATGAAACAATCAAACTAAAACACATTTGAATGATCCTCAAGGCATTGGTGCTTAACCTGAAACAGATGAACTCAACATAAGCTTAGAAGACCACTAGGACTAGCCTAGGGTCAAAGATAAAAGAAAAAGTCAAGGCAGCAAGGAAAAGTCAACCCAAACCAAGTCTAAACATTCAAGAAGCATTCTCAATTGGATTCATAATTATATCATGCATCATGGTCATTTCATATGCAAAAGGATGCAAAGCATGGCAAGAGAAGCATACAAAAGTCAACAGCAAAGACTTCATTCAAAAGTCAACTCAAACATTCTCAAAAATTATGAAATAAATCACACTCAATCCTAACATCTAACATGGTATACATGTCAAATTTCATGGCATTTGGATGAGAGGAAGGCAGTCAAATAAAATCATGAAGTCAAACCAAATTCAAGTAAGCATGGTGAAGGTCAACAAACATGGGTCAACTTCAAAAAATCATATCAATTTGAAAACAGAAGAGAAATGAATGAGATTAACACCAATGCAAAGCTTGAGATGTCTAGTTATCACATATGAAATTTCATGGTCATACAATAAGATTTGAGAATTTCACAAAAGATTTGGCAACATGTATCACATAAAGTCAACAAATGACTAAGCATGGAAGAAAATTCTCAAATAAATGGAAAACAGCATCATCAATTCCAAGAAAATTCATACACAAACTAGACATGTGATAGATGATTCATGCAAACTTTGGGGTCAATTGGATAAGAGGAAGCATGTGAACAAAAATTGGGAAAATACATGATCATGGTATAGCACCAAGTGTAACACATAACTTCAAAAAATCATAACTCTCAATCCACAAATGATAAATGCACAATTTTATATGGAAATGAAGGTCAATGTGTCTAGTTTCACCACAAAAAATTTCAGGCTCATTGGATACAACATGACAATTTCACAATTGAAATGGCAAAGGGTGTCATTTTGGCATACATGTTGGGAAATCAATTATCATTTAAAATCCAGCCACTGGAAAATTAATTAAAAATCATGATAAAATAGAGGACACATTCATGAGTTTAATGCAAAAAATCCCACAATTTTTGGAGTTGAAATGAATAAAAAATAAATTGTTGAAGTTTGATGAAATAATGGAATGAACATGAACAAGATGGCATGGCAAGTGGTCAAACAAGGAGTCAACGATGGCAAACTTGTAATTAGGGCGCCACTAATCAAAGTGATGCGTTTTGGCCCTGCGAAACGAAATGTTCCTATTGGCTCTCAGCCAATGGAACAGTAGAACGACCAATGGAGCAAAATTCTGGGTTTTTCACATAAACCCTTAGGGTTTCTAACAGCAGCCAAAGCATTGCTCAATGTTATCATCATCATGAAACAAAACAAACAACAGCATAGCATTGGTATCATGTTCAGCTTCATCAATCAATCAAAACCAACAGCAACATGTAGCAATGATCATACAACAAACCAGCATCCATGACCAAATTCAACAAACAACAGCATGTGAATTTTATGAGCAAGTTCAAAACAGCAGCAAAGTATATTCATCATCCAATGTTCAACATCATCAAACTAAGCAAAACAAACACTAACATGGCAATGGTAATGTTCCTACTGCAACCAAACAACAGCATACAACATAATCGAATGGATTTTATGAGCAGCCTTAGGGTTTAATAGCAGGGTACATTCATGTTGTCACCAATCATCAAAACAAAATGACTCGACCAAACCACACAAACAACATTGTATTGGTATAGCAACATCATTCAGCAATACACAAGCATGATCATGGGAAAAATCTGGAAATGATAGGTTTTACACAGCAGTATGCATCTCCATCATCAACTTTCATGGTTCACCAACATCCAACAAGTTCGAATAAAAACACACAATGGTATGGCAAGCAACATCAACCAATAACCAAGCAAACATTACTCCTGGAAATTCTGGACAAGAAAGTTTTGCAAAACAGCAGCATGTCATATTCAAACAATCAGCATCATGAACAAAACTAGACCAAGCATACAACAATCATCATGCAATCATCATGCAAACATTAAGGTGGTAGCATTGTTATTCATGACATGAACAACAAAACAAACACAAACAGGAAAAGTCATGGGCATGGTTTCCTAGACTGCAGCAAGTAATCATCATCCCAGTTCATCATCAAAATCAACAGCACATGAACACATCAATCAACCAATAATCAGGGCCATGAAACATCATCATCAAACAGCAAAACCAACATAACTAAGGGAATTTTGGGCACGGTAGGTTCATGGTTTAAGCGTAACAGCAGGGCATTAACAGCAGCAAGTTCATGTTCATAAAACCAGCTTCAAGTAAAATTAACACAACAGCACGGCATTTAAGTAAAGTCCATACAGCAACCTAACAACAACATACCAAATGCAATTCATGAGGGTTTTCTAAACTGCAGTAAGGTTCAGCAATAGCAGCATGGCAACTCATGTTCATCATCATCACAACAAAATTCGATCACCAAACAAACAAAATGGTATTGGTACAGGCCATATCAATCAGCAATAAACAAACATAAACATGAAAATCTGGGCAGGGCAAGGTTGCAGCAGCAGCATAAATTCATCATTATGCATCTCAAAATTTCATGAGCCCAGAAAACAAAATCAAACATGCTAGCATCATCATTAAACATCAGGCAACAAGAATATGGCAAGGGTTTTCATGAAATCAATTCCAGCAAAGCAAATCGATAAAAAACGCATTCACACAACATATTTCAAACCAAGATATCTTACAGCATACTCGACCATTTTAAGTCATTTAAAGTTCATTAAGATCAGCACAAAACAAACTAGCCAAAACATAGCATAATATAGAGAATGAAGAGATCGAGATTTTTACTTGGATTTGAAGAAAATGTGAAACAGGGTCGTGTTGAGTGGTTCAGGTGTAAACAGATGATGCTTGTGCTTTGTAGTGATGGATGATGAAGCTTTTCTAGCTCAAGGATGCGTGGAGTTGGACTGAATCACGATTTGCCATGACTGTTCCTTGAGAAAAACCAGAGCACGAAATGGGGTTTCCAGCAAGATTTTGAGGGTGCAAAATGCTCTCAACTAATGTCTAGATGAGGAAGGATCACAAGCTTGCTCGAGTTTCTTCAAGGGTTTTGCAGAAAAATGTTCAAATGCAAAAATGCAAGAAAGAGAATATGTGTTTTTCTGTTTGGTGGCTGTCAAAAACTAGGGTTGCAAATGGCAGAAGAATCACTTTATATGACCTGTTTAACATTACTTAATTAAATGGTAAGCTGGTTTTGTGTGTAATGATGCATTTTGCAAATTGCTAAGTGTGAGCAAATGGAAGTGGAGGTGTGTTAGCTGGCACGAATTTGGGCCTGAGCATGCTGCAAATGACCACTACCAATGTTGTTTGTGGTCTGTACCAGAAATGTTGTACCTTGCTTTGTTCTTTTAAGCCAATTGCTAAAATTGCCACATTTGTACTTTAGGCCAAAATGAGGGTAAAATGGTGATATGAACATGGTTTAGGAATTGGAACAAGTCACAAATGATGTATGGAACATTTCCCAATTGGCCAAATCAAGAAAAAGTCAAAGAATCAAAAAGTCAAAGTTTGGTCAAACTTTGAATTTAAATGCAAAAGGTCCAAAAATGCCATTTTGATTGGCAAGGTTTTAGGTCATGAAATTTATATTTTTGGAAAGAGGATGAAAAATGTGGTTTGTAGGAAAAAACCCCACCAAATTTGGCCTTATGGTTTGAGAGATATGGCTTGTTGAAGTTCAAAATTTGGTGAAAATGATTTGATCATATCTTGACAACCACACATGGGATTTGAGAGTTCTTGGACTTTTTGAAAATGGGAAGACAAGATCTTCAACTTTCATGTTGGGCAAAAATTCATTTGAAGCTTGTATCATGATGTAAGTTTAAGATCAAGAAGTTTCCATTTTTGGCAGTTGAAATTACAGGTCCACTTGCTATTTCTGGAAAATTTCTGATTGACTTGATTTTCTTCCATGATGAGGTTGAACATGATAGATGAGGCTTATACAAGCATGAATGAACTTCTTCAAATCAATTTTATCCATCAAATCCTTGATTAAATCCACAGTTGACCAAGTTTGACTTTTCTAGGGTTTTGGATGATTGAACCTCTTCTGATGAATTCCAAACCCTAATTCTTTGAGAACTTGACTTCAAATGATGTCTCAAGTTGTATGAACCTTTGATTATTGATCATGGTGCCCAAATTCTGCAAGAATGGCCACCATCCATTGCTTTGACTGATCAATGACTGACTTTGACCTAATTGCTGATGATTGCTTCAACTGCAAGCAACAAGGTTAGACTGACAATATTTTTGTACTTTTTGAATGATAAACATATGAAAGGCAAAGATATACAAATGCACAGTATGCCTGGTGATCAAGAAACAACCCACAAGGCAACCTACCCACTAGGAGGGGACAAAGGCATGCAATGATCCTTGAGGTTATGATATGACATGATATGGGCCATGAGGGATCTTAGGGCCCAAAATTGGGGTCTTACAGATGCCCCTATTTAAGGTCATTCTAGCCGGAGAAGTGAAGTTTAGAAATCTTCATCTCGACGCGGTAGAATGGACTTAAATAACAGTAATGAGACAAATTTTGGTCCCTAAGAGACCTCATGATGCAAATGTATGTATGCAAAAGACACAAATTCTGTGGGGAATATGGTTCATACAGAAGAAAAGACGATCCATCGGAGTATACACTCACCAGGAACAGAGACTCTAACAAGACTCTATGGGGATAATAAAAGAAAAAGAAATGTGTGAACAAGACACGACTCTAAACTGGGGAAAAACAAAACTGACACAACGTGAACAAACACGACTCTGATTAGGGAAAAAACAGAAAAAACAGACAGGAGAACTCACTGGGGAGTGAAGGACTCACACTGGGAAAAAGAATTCCAAATGGAAAATAAATCCATTGGAGAGACACAAGCTGACTCCTGAGGAGAAGCAACAAAAAGTTCCACTGAGGGAATGCAACAAAGAAAATGAGAGGTTACCAGGCATACGGGTAACAAAACAGGAAAATCTGACTCCACAGGGGGACCGTGGTCATAATAGGGAGCAGAAAGGAGGGAGCACCAAGGATACCGGTTACTGGGTATATAATAGGTGACCGACCAAAGCGTGAATTGGATTTCACTTCCAAAACACTCATCATCCTGAAGAGAGATAGAAAAGCAAACTTGTTTATAGGATGGACATTCAATTCCACAAGGAAAATGAATCTTACTCTGAGGGGGAAACAATCAAAAGATCGACCCAAGAGTGAACGAGATATAATATCCATTACCGTCAGAACGTGGATAGAATACTCAGATGAGACATATTATTCATTACCGGCAGACCGTGAATAATATACTCGAAAGGAAAATTATCCTGAACCGGTTACTGGGTTGTTTATAGGATAAAGATCCGAAAACGTGAATTGGATTTCACTTCCAAAACACTCATCATCCAAAACACAAACTGGTTAAAGGATGGCTATTCGATTCTACAAAGAATACGAATCTTACTCGACTGGGGAAGATCAACAAAGGATTCCGACCAAAGAGCGCATGAGACATATTATTCATTACCGGCAGACCGTGAATAATACACTCGCATGGCAAGAAACACCAGGGATACCGGTTACTGGGTATATAATAGGTGATCTACCGAAAACGTGAATTGGATTTCACTTCCAAAACACTCATCATCCGAAAGGAGGGCTTGAAAAAGCAAATCGACTTACAGGATGGACATTCGAATCCACAACGGGAAAACGAATCTTACTCAAATGGGGACACAAACCCAAAGAGTGCATGAGATATAATATCCATTACCGTCAGAACGTGGATAGAATACTCAGATGAGACATATTATTCATTACCGGCAGACCGTGAATAATATACTCGAAAGGAAAAGACACCAGAGATACCGGTTACTGGGTATATAATAGGTGACTAACCAAAAGAGAGACAATCGATACCAAGCATCCGGGTAAACGAAAGACAACTCAAAGGGATAAATTGCAAGCATCCGGCAATTATCCAACAGCAAAGAAATATTCGACTCCGCAAAGGGAAATAACGAATCTTACTCGACTGGGGAAACACAAAAGGCTTCGACTGAAGAGTGCATGAGATATACTATTCATTACCGGCAGACCGTGAATAATATACTCGCATGGAAGACTATCCACAACCGGTTACTGGGTTAACAAAGGATAAATCGACCGAACAGAAAGGCATCGGGATACCAAATTAGGTATATAATGATGACCAATCAAAAGGAGCAACAGACATTACCAACAGAAGGGTAAATGAACGGCGAATTGCTGAGGATAAATTGCAAGCATCCGGCAATTATCGACAGAAGACTAGCTGGGGATGCATTGGTAAACAACCAATGATCCGGGGAACAAATCACTAGCATACGGTGAAAAGACCCACTGGGGATAAAATTGCTAGCATACGGCAATTATCCACAAAAGACTTGCTAGGGATATAAGTGCTGATCTGAGCAACTTATCCAAGCAAAGGAAAATCAACATCAAGAATTAGATGAAGATAACCACCAAATTAGGGTTTACATCTACCGAATACGGGGTAGAAGACCAACAACTCCGCGTGGGGATAGAACAAATCACAAATCCGCACGGGAAACCAAAATAGGGTTTATAACAAACCACAAACTGCTGAAGAGCAGGAAAATAGGATTTACGACTACCGGGTAGTAGGTAGAAAACCAAAAACTCTGGCTGGAGAATAAAAGGTGTATAACCACAAATTCTATCAAGAAAGCCAGGAAAGATAGGACTTACAACTGCTGGTTTGTAGGCAGAGGCCCAAAACATTCCGCTGGGGAACAACCCACTGGGAAACACAAGACATTGACAAATAGCCAATTCGGGAATAATCCGAAAAGACAGACTGAATAAAGACACGTCCTAATGAGGATGTAACTCAAATAGGAAAATCTATCCCAATATATGTGTTGGGAGGAAACGGAAGAAACCGTCATCCACGAGGATATATCTCAGTGGGGAACTGCAGAAGGAAAGACAAACATTTTCTGCTTATGGGGTTGACTCTATATGGAGAGATTTTAAACACCCGACATCTGCTTGGGGAGATCTATAAAGAGATCTATATCACCATAGCAGGAGACACGACAAACAAAAGATATATGGCAAGAAATGCAACATGAATATCTGAATGTTTCATGAATATGCATGAATATGCGTGATTTATGTTTGATGAATGCTGACAAAACAGACAATTCTAACACAAACAGGAAACAGGAACAAAACGTCCGGTATTATACTTCCAGGGGAAAAACCAGCTGGAGAGCCAATCTGCGGAGATCTACATGCTGAAGAGCAAAGATCTGCGGGTACTGCTGAAGAAGCAAAGAATCATAGATATCAGGAAACAACCCAATCAGGGTACAGAAAGTCACAACGGGCAAAACAGCCACCAAGACAAATCTGTAGGGGAACGAGAGAAGTCTCAAAGTATCTGCAGGGGAGTCCCAGTGTCAACTGAGAAACAAAAAGTGCGTTGCACAAGCACAAACTGCTGTAGAAGCAAATCCACATAACTCCGCTGGGGAATAATCCACTGAGGGAGAATGATATCATCCAGATAGAATCTAACTGCATAAGCAACTCTACTGGGGAAAACTGTCAGCTACTCTCTTGGGAACAAACCACTGAGGGAGGACAGATCAAACAAATATATTCTGCAACGAACCACTCCACTTGGGAGAATATACAGCAAATTGATCACAACAAGTAGATTCTGCAATATAAGCCACTCTACTGGGGATCACAAACAGTCAGGGAATCAATCCGTTCACTGGAGGCTGAAGCCATCATCCGACCATATCGGGGATTGAAAGAGTATTCAACAGGCAAGACTGCCACAACAAACATTCTGCAGACTAAGCTGAGGAAAAGATGGATGAAATACTGGGATATCAACCCAAATCAACCACTGAGTAGGAAAATAAATCCATGCTCTGCTGAAGAGAAAAAACTCTGATGGAGAGATAGCAACAATTCCGCAGACGACTTTGCCGGGGAAAAGGTAAAGTACCGGGTATCAAACCACTGACTTACCGAGGTCTTCAAAAAGAAAGCGCTCGTGCTAAGGAAACAGACAATTCCTGCTGGCCCACTGCATGGGGAAAAGCGGTAACAACTCCACTTGCAACTCTGGTGGGAGATATCAATAACAGCTCTACTCGCGACTCCGAGGGGAGTATCAATCAACAGTTATACTCATGACTGCGCTGAGGAGACAAATAAAGTCTGGGGCAGACAACCCACTGGAGAAAGTGACGGGGCACCAAGATGGCAAACCATCAACCGCCGAAACTTCACAAGAAACACCCAATCTGGGAAAACTGCTGCTGGAGAAAACAAAGTCTTCAACAACAAATTACTTGCGACTGTACTGGGGAACAACCCCAACAACAACTCTGTCTGAGGAACAACCTCAACAAAGATCTGAAGAAAGAAGATACAACCAAACCAGGAATATGAACAAATGTCTTACCTGTTGGGAATCATGCCACCCTCGGGAGAGCACTGAGATATTCTTGAGTATCCTTTCAATCTTGTGAATGTTCACTTTGTTTAAAACAAAAATTTTGAAAAATTTGATTTGTTTAAAACAATGACATTTTATCAATTTAAACATGCAAAACATTTGTTGAATTGAAACAAATAAGAGTGCAAATAATTGGATAAAAAGCTCAAATTGATTTGATAGAATGGTAGCCTGCAAATGGCAAGACTCCATAGATCTGTACAAATTTGAAATCAGTGATATATATTGGAAGAGGGCTATATTGAACATAATGATCCTTTCTCTACCAATTTGAATCTCGATGTATCCGAAGCTTCAGTTGACGACGAATCGAGAATCTTCTGACGAAATGACGACTGTTAAACCAGAAAGTCTTGTCAGGATGCAGTTACTTGCCAAATCCCTAATTTTTGCCTAGATTGCCCCAGGGTGAGGTACTCAATCTAGCGGGATGCAAATATATCCTTTTTCAAAGTCTCTAATTTTTGCCTGGATTACCCTTGCGGGTCCTCCACCGAGACGCTCGTTTTTGCCTAAGCCGCCCTTTCGGGTTTTCAACTTAGCGAGCAATTCTGTTTTTTTTTCATTCTCTTTTCATTTGCATATACTTTTTTTTCTAGGCAAAGTATCTTTTAACTGCATCCGAATTCACAGGACGAGTGAAATCCTCCCCATCCATTGTTGTAAGCATCAAAGCTCCGCCTGAAAAGGCTCTCTTAACAACATATGGACCCTCGTAGTTTGGAGTCCACTTGCCCCTGGAATCGGGCGCGAAAGACAAAACTTTCTTGAGCACAAGGTCACCTTCTCGGAACACACGAGGCTTGACCTTCTTATCGAATGCTTTCTTCATTCTTTGTTGATACAACTGACCATGGCACATGGCAGTTAACCGCTTCTCTTCAATCAAATTCAGTTGGTCATAACAACTCTGAATCCATTCAGCATCAGTCAACTAGGGACTTGAGGGTATCATCTTTCTTTTTTCCTTTGGAAAAAATTTGAAAATTTTTCCTGGTTTTTGATTTTTTCTTATTTTTTTTTCACCCTCTTTCTTTTTTTTTTTTTTTTTTTTTTTTTTTTTTTTTTGATTTGATTGCATTTGCAATGCCCCAGTTTAACTGTCTTGCTGATTTTCATGATACAGCTGAATGAGCTTCTTTTTTGGTGCTCAAGAAGGCGGGTAATCTCGTCAGGAATCCCCTTCAACATCATCTTCCTCTGCCTCAGATACAAGGACTTCAAGATTGGGAGATGGCGTTGGATCATTATGTTCAATGGGTTTAGAAATCCCTGCATAATGATTCTGGATAATGAAAGCTTTTGAATTTTAAACAAGCAAATCATTTATGCAGATGAAAAGTTGTTTTTGTTTTTCATGGTTTTTTTTTGTGATCACTGATTTCATGCAAGAGCAAAAAGTGAAAACAAAGGAAAAACAAATGTTTGACAATGCATTAATTGAATGAAAACATCATTGTATTAAAATGCTGCCAACAATGCCATCACTTCTCCTTTTGGCATGGGAGAAGGGTTTTAAACAAAATGAACAAATCACGCTGATTTATGAATGACCGTAGGAACATCCACAGCGACCCAATTGTGGCAGACACCACCAGGAATGACGAAATTGTTCACGTCTTCTGCATCTTCTTCAAAGATAGCAGCAGCCTCTTCTTCTGCAAGTTGATCAGCATGGATGATTCCTCCACTTGTGAACAAACCTTGCTCATTAAGTGCCCCAGAACAGTAGCCAACGCCAGCCCGGGAATGGATAACCAGGAATAAATCCATCAAAAGGAATAAATCCATCAACAGGAATAAATCCATCAACAGGAATAAATCCATTAAAAGCACTAAGGCTGGCAAAATCCTCTGAATTCACAACTCTCTTGCTCAATCTGATCCATCAATCTGGCAGAGTTGGCCCTTGTATAATACCGGCAAGGTGCGTCTCCAAAATAAATGAAGATCGCAGGGTCATACCACAGGACGGGAGACCGGAACAAAACACCTGTTTATGCAAATGATGCATGAAGTGTTTATGCATATGCTTGTTTTTATCAAAGGAACCCGAGGGTTTTATTTGCAAACTTTGAAATATTTGAGCATTTTGATCATACATGAGAATATCTCATCAGATATATCAGGTGAAAAAAATTTCCCGGTTTTTTCATGTTTGAGAAATTTTTTGCAAATAAACTCCTTTAAGTTCCTTGAAAATTTTTCTCTTTTTGATGACATGAATGCGGATGAATGCGTGAATGCATGAATGCAACAAACACACTCAAGGATCAAGCAAAGCACACCAAACAAAGGTCGTGGGAAAGCTCATTGTATCCCTAATATCAATCATCCATTTTGGTGGATTTAGGTTTTCACCTTATCGACACCCAAGTTCCATTGATATTAACGGTACGTGAACCGGCTCTAACATTCTTAATATCAACCAGCCGCTTTGGTGGATTTAGGTTTTACACCTGATCCGGGATCCATTGATATTAACAATGTTTGAACGACTCAACCACGAATCACGGGTTTGTTGAGAGTCACGAGCATGGAGTCTCGGTTAAGAACCACCCAAAGGAGTGTACTAGGGTTTAAACCTGCCAGACATGTTCTATCAGAGGTTCCCATAATCATCGTTCCATCTTTCGAATATTTTCGGAGGAACGAATACTCGTATTCCAAGAATATTCTCAAGAGAAACTCTTATGAGTGTAGTATCGCGTAACAATCGCATCAGAACTGACATCTGAACGACCTCCGCACTACGGTCCTAAAAATAGGCCAAGATGGGTTTGGTAAACTAAGGTCCTTGGCTTCTGCGGCACATGATTGAAAGAATAATGCCTAACCACAAATAACTTGTGTGACATTATTAGTTCAACATGACCTCCACCAAGTGAATGGACTCGCAAGTCAACTGGCTAAGGAATACTCCACACCAGTCAACAAGACTATGCCATTCTCCTATCCTAGAGTGCACTCGAGTTCGGGTATAGAACTCATCTCACAGATCACCAAAGCAAACAGCAAATGTATATCAAGCAATTCACACATTACAATCAATACATTCATCCCAAATTGTACAAAAATATGTCAGATAACAAATAATAACATATATCACAACAAGGGTGAAAAGTAGGCAATACCAACCAGAGATTCTGGGTTCGATCCCCAGCAGAGTCGCCACTTTTCTGTAGCGGTGTATTCGTCGCTATATGATCTATCGATTAAATCATAAGCTATGAGATACGTTGAAATTTTCGAGTCGCCACCGCACTTTTATTTATCCAAAGGATTGGCTAAAAAGCGAACAAAAGCCTAAGAAGTTTTACACGTAGAAAACTAATAAAAAGATCAGAGAGTCTGGGTAAGGGGTAAATTACGCAATGGGAAGGTGTTAGGCACCCACTACGTCCTAGGTACTCCTAGGGAGCCCTTTTCACACTTGTTGTAAAATATTGTTATTTGTTATGACATAAACATTGTGCAAACATGATTGGGATGATGAGAAAAGAATATACAGTTTTTATTGGGTTATTGGGTTTGAACGGATGAACCCGCTGCCTACGTACCTTCCATCAAAGGTAAGGATCAAAACGCCGTAGTTCGGCTAAAAGATTTCCAAAAGTTGGTGGATTCAGTTTTAAACACAAGCACTGAGGCTTTTCATTATCAATGGGAGAACACTCGACCAAAAAACAACATCCACCATGCGAGGATAGCTTCGACGTACTGGAGGGGTTAGCCCTGTTTTAAGTACGGAAGTCTTACTGTCGACTCACTAAGGATAGGCAAGATTTACATCAACCACAATGATAATTGAAACCTATGGCTAATGCATGAAAAGATTAACAATGGACAAAGCCAAAACAAGTGAATGAGTGAAGTTAATTGATTGTGATTATGAAAGTGAAGTCAAAGTATGATTAAGATTGATTCAAAAGAAGTATTATGAAATGAAGTTTGAAAAAAGTCAAGGACTTGAGTCCAGGTTTTTAGTTTGAAAACATGAAGAGGTTTGCACAATACTTATGTCAAGTTTGAAAGATAAAGTGTGAAAAGGTTTAGGACATAATGAATGATGAATGGATGAGGATGGATAGTAAAACTTCTTAGAAGGTTCATATAGCAGATGATTCAAGTGTGTCCTTTGGAATAGCAATTAATAATAACAAACAAACAAAGCAAGCAAAAGCGGATATCGGATGCCAATCACTGGTCTTATACCAATCTCCTAAAACAGAATGGGATGTCAGATGCCACTCAATGGTCTTACACTAATCTCCACAGGCAAAGAAATAAAAAGCGGATACCGGATACCAATAGATGGATTTACACCAGTCTCCTAAAACAGAAATGGATATCAGATGCCACTCAATGGTCTTACACTAATCTCCACAGGTAAAGAAATGAAAGGCGGATACCGGATACCAATAGATGGATTTACACCAGTCTCCTAAAACAGAACAGGATATCAGAAGCCACTCAATGGACTTACACCAATCTCCTCAAAAGAAAAACAAAGATGAAACATGGAAGTTAACTGCCAATCTATCTGGACTTAGGTTAACTCCACAGTATGGTCCTAGGAAATCCAATGCCACATTACAGGGACTTACAATGGATCCTCACATACAAGAACAAAAGCAACAATATGATCACATGAATGCAAATGCCAACTTACAGGGACTTATAATTGCAACCTCTCATACAAACAGATAAAACAAACTATGATCACAGGAAAGCAGATGCCAACTTACAGGGACTTATAACTGCAACCTCACATACAAATCAAACAGATCAAATTATGATCACAGGATAACAGATGCCAGCTTACAGGGACTTATAACTGTATCCTCCCATACAAACAGATAAAACAGAAGATATGAGTGACCAATGAGGTCTTACACTCTATCCTTCCATATCACAGGAGCAAATGCCAAAGCAATGGACTTACAATTGACCTCAATGGGCAAACAACAATGATAGCATCACAAAAGCAAATGAGATGATCATGCATTAATGGCAATTGATGATGATGATAGATGCATAACATACAGGCAAGTAAGTGCATATGAAGCAATCAATCAAACAATGAATATCAAACAGCACACTCTATAGCCAAACAATGGGGGCTCACACAAGAGGGTTTGACTTTGAAAGTCCACTGTAATAGGTGAAGGTCGCTCTTAACCTGGCCATTGAGGGGCTCAGGTGAAGCAGATGAAAAGGAGATGAGGGGTGTGCCTCATTGCTTCTATCCCTGATCGGGGAGAGCATATCAGAAAGTGTGGGAGTTCAGAAAGTAGGAACTCTCTCCACATTATTGACTCGATTAGATCTTGGGTTTTTATCTCAGTGCTTCAACCATGTAATGGGAGCAAAGAGAGGACACACTGAATAGTGGGGGATAGATTGCTTATCCCTACCTTCCACCAATTGCCTTACTTGAAGGACTTTTCCTGCTTGGGACAATTTTAAACAAACACAGGCATTGCCTCTTAAGGAGGACTTCAGACAGTTTGCCCGGTCAAATAACAGACCGGGTCTCCAGACTACATGAAGAAGAAGTAATTATACCTCAAAGCAAATGCTAAATAGCAAAGCAAGCAAGTTCAAAGAACTTAGGCAACTAAAGTACCTGAAAAAGTCAAACAATTAGTAAACAGCTCAACAGTCAAAATCAAAAGAAAATGAACCAATAGTCAACCACAGAGGGACCAATTGTGCAAGGCACAAAGACTCAAGTATATGAGTCACACCTACAAAACAAGGGTTAGCACATGAAACAATCAAACTAAAACACATTTGAATGATCCTCAAGGCATTGGTGCTTAACCTGAAACAGATGAACTCAACATAAGCTTAGAAGACCACTAGGACTAGCCTAGGGTCAAAGATAAAAGAAAAAGTCAAGGCAGCAAGGAAAAGTCAACCCAAACCAAGTCTAAACATTCAAGAAGCATTCTCAATTGGATTCATAATTATATCATGCATCATGGTCATTTCATATGCAAAAGGATGCAAAGCATGGCAAGAGAAGCATACAAAAGTCAACAGCAAAGACTTCATTCAAAAGTCAACTCAAACATTCTCAAAAATTATGAAATAAATCACACTCAATCCTAACATCTAACATGGTATACATGTCAAATTTCATGGCATTTGGATGAGAGGAAGGCAGTCAAATAAAATCATGAAGTCAAACCAAATTCAAGTAAGCATGGTGAAGGTCAACAAACATGGGTCAACTTCAAAAAATCATATCAATTTGAAAACAGAAGAGAAATGAATGAGATTAACACCAATGCAAAGCTTGAGATGTCTAGTTATCACATATGAAATTTCATGGTCATACAATAAGATTTGAGAATTTCACAAAAGATTTGGCAACATGTATCACATAAAGTCAACAAATGACTAAGCATGGAAGAAAATTCTCAAATAAATGGAAAACAGCATCATCAATTCCAAGAAAATTCATACACAAACTAGACATGTGATAGATGATTCATGCAAACTTTGGGGTCAATTGGATAAGAGGAAGCATGTGAACAAAAATTGGGAAAATACATGATCATGGTATAGCACCAAGTGTAACGCATAACTTCAAAAAATCATAACTCTCAATCCACAAATGATAAATGCACAAATTTATATGGAAATGAAGGTCAATGTGTCTAGTTTCACCACAAAAAATTTCAGGCTCATTGGATACAACATGACAATTTCACAATTGAAATGGCAAAGGGTGTCATTTTGGCATACATGTTGGGAAATCAATTATCATTTAAAATCCAGCCACTGGAAAATTAATTAAAAATCATGATAAAATAGAGGACACATTCATGAGTTTAATGCAAAAAATCCCACAATTTTTGGAGTTGAAATGAATAAAAAATAAATTGTTGAAGTTTGATGAAATAATGGAATGAACATGAACAAGATGGCATGGCAAGTGGTCAAACAAGGAGTCAACGATGGCAAACTTGTAATTAGGGCGCCACTAATCAAAGTGATGCGTTTTGGCCCTGCGAAACGAAATGTTCCTATTGGCTCTCAGCCAATGGAACAGTAGAACGACCAATGGAGCAAAATTCTGGGTTTTTCACATAAACCCTTAGGGTTTCTAACAGCAGCCAAAGCATTGCTCAATGTTATCATCATCATGAAACAAAACAAACAACAGCATAGCATTGGTATCATGTTCAGCTTCATCAATCAATCAAAACCAACAACAACATGTAGCAATGATCATACAACAAACCAGCATCCATGACCAAATTCAACAAACAACAGCATGTGAATTTTATGAGCAAGTTCAAAACAGCAGCAAAGTATATTCATCATCCAATGTTCAACATCATCAAACTAAGCAAAACAAACACTAACATGGCAATGGTAATGTTCCTACTGCAACCAAACAACAGCATACAACATAATCGAATGGATTTTATGAGCAGCCTTAGGGTTTAATAGCAGGGTACATTCATGTTGTCACCAATCATCAAAACAAAATGACTCGACCAAACCACACAAACAACATTGTATTGGTATAGCAACATCATTCAGCAATACACAAGCATGATCATGGGAAAAATCTGGAAATGATAGGTTTTACACAGCAGTATGCATCTCCATCATCAACTTTCATGGTTCACCAACATCCAACAAGTTCGAATAAAAACACACAATGGTATGGCAAGCAACATCAACCAATAACCAAGCAAACATTACTCCTGGAAATTCTGGACAAGAAAGTTTTGCAAAACAGCAGCATGTCATATTCAAACAATCAGCATCATGAACAAAACTAGACCAAGCATACAACAATCATCATGCAATCATCATGCAAACATTAAGGTGGTAGCATTGTTATTCATGACATGAACAACAAAACAAACACAAACAGGAAAAGTCATGGGCATGGTTTCCTAGACTGCAGCAAGTAATCATCATCCCAGTTCATCATCAAAATCAACAGCACATGAACACATCAATCAACCAATAATCAGGGCCATGAAACATCATCATCAAACAGCAAAACCAACATAACTAAGGGAATTTTGGGCACGGTAGGTTCATGGTTTAAGCGTAACAGCAGGGCATTAACAGCAGCAAGTTCATGTTCATAAAACCAGCTTCAAGTAAAATTAACACAACAGCACGGCATTTAAGTAAAGTCCATACAGCAACCTAACAACAACATACCAAATGCAATTCATGAGGGTTTTCTAAACTGCAGTAAGGTTCAGCAATAGCAGCATGGCAACTCATGTTCATCATCATCACAACAAAATTCGATCACCAAACAAACAAAATGGTATTGGTACAGGCCATATCAATCAGCAATAAACAAACATAAACATGAAAATCTGGGCAGGGCAAGGTTGCAGCAGCAGCATAAATTCATCATTATGCATCTCAAAATTTCATGAGCCCAGAAAACAAAATCAAACATGCTAGCATCATCATTAAACATCAGGCAACAAGAATATGGCAAGGGTTTTCATGAAATCAATTCCAGCAAAGCAAATCGATAAAAAACGCATTCACACAACATATTTCAAACCAAGATATCTTACAGCATACTCGACCATTTTAAGTCATTTAAAGTTCATTAAGATCAGCACAAAACAAACTAGCCAAAACATAGCATAATATAGAGAATGAAGAGATCGAGATTTTTACTTGGATTTGAAGAAAATGTGAAACAGGGTCGTGTTGAGTGGTTCAGGTGTAAACAGATGATGCTTGTGCTTTGTAGTGATGGATGATGAAGCTTTTCTAGCTCAAGGATGCGTGGAGTTGGACTGAATCACGATTTGCCATGACTGTTCCTTGAGAAAAACCAGAGCACGAAATGGGGTTTCCAGCAAGATTTTGAGGGTGCAAAATGCTCTCAACTAATGTCTAGATGAGGAAGGATCACAAGCTTGCTCGAGTTTCTTCAAGGGTTTTGCAGAAAAATGTTCAAATGCAAAAATGCAAGAAAGAGAATATGTGTTTTTCTGTTTGGTGGCTGTCAAAAACTAGGGTTGCAAATGGCAGAAGAATCACTTTATATGACCTGTTTAACATTACTTAATTAAATGGTAAGCTGGTTTTGTGTGTAATGATGCATTTTGCAAATTGCTAAGTGTGAGCAAATGGAAGTGGAGGTGTGTTAGCTGGCACGAATTTGGGCCTGAGCATGCTGCAAATGACCACTACCAATGCTGTTTGTGGTCTGTACCAGAAATGTTGTACCTTGCTTTGTTCTTTTAAGCCAATTGCTAAAATTGCCACATTTGTACTTTAGGCCAAAATGAGGGTAAAATGGTGATATGAACATGGTTTAGGAATTGGAACAAGTCACAAATGATGTATGGAACATTTCCCAATTGGCCAAATCAAGAAAAAGTCAAAGAATCAAAAAGTCAAAGTTTGGTCAAACTTTGAATTTAAATGCAAAAGGTCCAAAAATGCCATTTTGATTGGCAAGGTTTTAGGTCATGAAATTTATATTTTTGGAAAGAGGATGAAAAATGTGGTTTGTAGGAAAAAACCCCACCAAATTTGGCCTTATGGTTTGAGAGATATGGCTTGTTGAAGTTCAAAATTTGGTGAAAATGATTTGATCATATCTTGACAACCACACATGGGATTTGAGAGTTCTTGGACTTTTTGAAAATGGGAAGACAAGATCTTCAACTTTCATGTTGGGCAAAAATTCATTTGAAGCTTGTATCATGATGTAAGTTTAAGATCAAGAAGTTTCCATTTTTGGCAGTTGAAATTACAGGTCCACTTGCTATTTCTGGAAAATTTCTGATTGACTTGATTTTCTTCCATGATGAGGTTGAACATGATAGATGAGGCTTATACAAGCATGAATGAACTTCTTCAAATCAATTTTATCCATCAAATCCTTGATTAAATCCACAGTTGACCAAGTTTGACTTTTCTAGGGTTTTGGATGATTGAACCTCTTCTGATGAATTCCAAACCCTAATTCTTTGAGAACTTGACTTCAAATGATGTCTCAAGTTGTATGAACCTTTGATTATTGATCATGGTGCCCAAATTCTGCAAGAATGGCCACCATCCATTGCTTTGACTGATCAATGACTGACTTTGACCTAATTGCTGATGATTGCTTCAACTGCAAGCAACAAGGTTAGACTGACAATATTTTTGTACTTTTTGAATGATAAACATATGAAAGGCAAAGATATACAAATGCACAGTATGCCTGGTGATCAAGAAACAACCCACAAGGCAACCTACCCACTAGGAGGGGACAAAGGCATGCAATGATCCTTGAGGTTATGATATGACATGATATGGGCCATGAGGGATCTTAGGGCCCAAAATTGGGGTCTTACAGATGCCCCTATTTAAGGTCATTCTAGCCGGAGAAGTGAAGTTTAGAAATCTTCATCTCGACGCGGTAGAATGGACTTAAATAACAGTAATGAGACAAATTTTGGTCCCTAAGAGACCTCATGATGCAAATGTATGTATGCAAAAGACACAAATTCTGTGGGGAATATGGTTCATACAGAAGAAAAGACGATCCATCGGAGTATACACTCACCAGGAACAGAGACTCTAACAAGACTCTATGGGGATAATAAAAGAAAAAGAAATGTGTGAACAAGACACGACTCTAAACTGGGGAAAAAACAAAACTGACACAACGTGAACAAACACGACTCTGATTAGGGAAAAAACAGAAAAAACAGACAGGAGAACTCACTGGGGAGTGAAGGACTCACACTGGGAAAAAGAATTCCAAATGGAAAATAAATCCATTGGAGAGACACAAGCTGACTCCTGAGGAGAAGCAACAAAAAGTTCCACTGAGGGAATGCAACAAAGAAAATGAGAGGTTACCAGGCATACGGGTAACAAAACAGGAAAATCTGACTCCACAGGGGGACCGTGGTCATAATAGGGAGCAGAAAGGAGGGAGCACCAAGGATACCGGTTACTGGGTATATAATAGGTGACCGACCAAAGCGTGAATTGGATTTCACTTCCAAAACACTCATCATCCTGAAGAGAGATAGAAAAGCAAACTTGTTTATAGGATGGACATTCAATTCCACAAGGAAAATGAATCTTACTCTGAGGGGGAAACAATCAAAAGATCGACCCAAGAGTGAACGAGATATAATATCCATTACCGTCAGAACGTGGATAGAATACTCAGATGAGACATATTATTCATTACCGGCAGACCGTGAATAATATACTCGAAAGGAAAATTATCCTGAACCGGTTACTGGGTTGTTTATAGGATAAAGATCCGAAAACGTGAATTGGATTTCACTTCCAAAACACTCATCATCCAAAACACAAACTGGTTAAAGGATGGCTATTCGATTCTACAAAGAATACGAATCTTACTCGACTGGGGAAGATCAACAAAGGATTCCGACCAAAGAGCGCATGAGACATATTATTCATTACCGGCAGACCGTGAATAATACACTCGCATGGCAAGAAACACCAGGGATACCGGTTACTGGGTATATAATAGGTGATCTACCGAAAACGTGAATTGGATTTCACTTCCAAAACACTCATCATCCGAAAGGAGGGCTTGAAAAAGCAAATCGACTTACAGGATGGACATTCGAATCCACAACGGGAAAACGAATCTTACTCAAATGGGGACACAAACCCAAAGAGTGCATGAGATATAATATCCATTACCGTCAGAACGTGGATAGAATACTCAGATGAGACATATTATTCATTACCGGCAGACCGTGAATAATATACTCGAAAGGAAAAGACACCAGAGATACCGGTTACTGGGTATATAATAGGTGACTAACCAAAAAGAGAGACAATCGATACCAAGCATCCGGGTAAACGAAAGACAACTCAAAGGGATAAATTGCAAGCATCCGGCAATTATCCAACAGCAAAGAAATATTCGACTCCGCAAAGGGAAATAACGAATCTTACTCGACTGGGGAAACACAAAAGGCTTCGACTGAAGAGTGCATGAGATATACTATTCATTACCGGCAGACCGTGAATAATATACTCGCATGGAAGACTATCCACAACCGGTTACTGGGTTAACAAAGGATAAATCGACCGAACAGAAAGGCATCGGGATACCAAATTAGGTATATAATGATGACCAATCAAAAGGAGCAACAGACATTACCAACAGAAGGGTAAATGAACGGCGAATTGCTGAGGATAAATTGCAAGCATCCGGCAATTATCGACAGAAGACTAGCTGGGGATGCATTGGTAAACAACCAATGATCCGGGGAACAAATCACTAGCATACGGTGAAAAGACCCACTGGGGATAAAATTGCTAGCATACGGCAATTATCCACAAAAGACTTGCTAGGGATATAAGTGCTGATCTGAGCAACTTATCCAAGCAAAGGAAAATCAACATCAAGAATTAGATGAAGATAACCACCAAATTAGGGTTTACATCTACCGAATACGGGGTAGAAGACCAACAACTCCGCGTGGGGATAGAACAAATCACAAATCCGCACGGGAAACCAAAATAGGGTTTATAACAAACCACAAACTGCTGAAGAGCAGGAAAATAGGATTTACGACTACCGGGTAGTAGGTAGAAAACCAAAAACTCTGGCTGGAGAATAAAAGGTGTATAACCACAAATTCTATCAAGAAAGCCAGGAAAGATAGGACTTACAACTGCTGGTTTGTAGGCAGAGGCCCAAAAACATTCCGCTGGGGAACAACCCACTGGGAAACACAAGACATTGACAAATAGCCAATTCGGGAATAATCCGAAAAGACAGACTGAATAAAGACACGTCCTAATGAGGATGTAACTCAAATAGGAAAATCTATCCCAATATATGTGTTGGGAGGAAACGGAAGAAACCGTCATCCACGAGGATATATCTCAGTGGGGAACTGCAGAAGGAAAGACAAACATTTTCTGCTTATGGGGTTGACTCTATATGGAGAGATTTTAAACACCCGACATCTGCTTGGGGAGATCTATAAAGAGATCTATATCACCATAGCAGGAGACACGACAAACAAAAGATATATGGCAAGAAATGCAACATGAATATCTGAATGTTTCATGAATATGCATGAATATGCGTGATTTATGTTTGATGAATGCTGACAAAACAGACAATTCTAACACAAACAGGAAACAGGAACAAAACGTCCGGTATTATACTTCCAGGGGAAAAACCAGCTGGAGAGCCAATCTGCGGAGATCTACATGCTGAAGAGCAAAGATCTGCGGGTACTGCTGAAGAAGCAAAGAATCATAGATATCAGGAAACAACCCAATCAGGGTACAGAAAGTCACAACGGGCAAAACAGCCACCAAGACAAATCTGTAGGGGAACGAGAGAAGTCTCAAAGTATCTGCAGGGGAGTCCCAGTGTCAACTGAGAAACAAAAGTGCGTTGCACAAGCACAAACTGCTGTAGAAGCAAATCCACATAACTCCGCTGGGGAATAATCCACTGAGGGAGAATGATATCATCCAGATAGAATCTAACTGCATAAGCAACTCTACTGGGGAAAACTGTCAGCTACTCTCTTGGGAACAAACCACTGAGGGAGGACAGATCAAACAAATATATTCTGCAACGAACCACTCCACTTGGGAGAATATACAGCAAATTGATCACAACAAGTAGATTCTGCAATATAAGCCACTCTACTGGGGATCACAAACAGTCAGGGAATCAATCCGTTCACTGGAGGCTGAAGCCATCATCCGACCATATCGGGGGATTGAAAGAGTATTCAACAGGCAAGACTGCCACAACAAACATTCTGCAGACTAAGCTGAGGAAAAGATGGATGAAATACTGGGATATCAACCCAAATCAACCACTGAGTAGGAAAATAAATCCATGCTCTGCTGAAGAGAAAAAACTCTGATGGAGAGATAGCAACAATTCCGCAGACGACTTTGCCGGGGAAAAGGTAAAGTACCGGGTATCAAACCACTGACTTACCGAGGTCTTCAAAAAGAAAGCGCTCGTGCTAAGGAAACAGACAATTCCTGCTGGCCCACTGCATGGGGAAAAGCGGTAACAACTCCACTTGCAACTCTGGTGGGAGATATCAATAACAGCTCTACTCGCGACTCCGAGGGGAGTATCAATCAACAGTTATACTCATGACTGCGCTGAGGAGACAAATAAAGTCTGGGGCAGACAACCCACTGGAGAAAGTGACGGGGCACCAAGATGGCAAACCATCAACCGCCGAAACTTCACAAGAAACACCCAATCTGGGAAAACTGCTGCTGGAGAAAACAAAGTCTTCAACAACAAATTACTTGCGACTGTACTGGGGAACAACCCCAACAACAACTCTGTCTGAGGAACAACCTCAACAAAGATCTGAAGAAAGAAGATACAACCAAACCAGGAATATGAACAAATGTCTTACCTGTTGGGAATCATGCCACCCTCGGGAGAGCACTGAGATATTCTTGAGTATCCTTTCAATCTTGTGAATGTTCACTTTGTTTAAAACAAAAATTTTGAAAAATTTGATTTGTTTAAAACAATGACATTTTATCAATTTAAACATGCAAAACATTTGTTGAATTGAAACAAATAAGAGTGCAAATAATTGGATAAAAAGCTCAAATTGATTTGATAGAATGGTAGCCTGCAAATGGCAAGACTCCATAGATCTGTACAAATTTGAAATCAGTGATATATATTGGAAGAGGGCTATATTGAACATAATGATCCTTTCTCTACCAATTTGAATCTCGATGTATCCGAAGCTTCAGTTGACGACGAATCGAGAATCTTCTGACGAAATGACGACTGTTAAACCAGAAAGTCTTGTCAGGATGCAGTTACTTGCCAAATCCCTAATTTTTGCCTAGATTGCCCCAGGGTGAGGTACTCAATCTAGCGGGATGCAAATATATCCTTTTTCAAAGTCTCTAATTTTTGCCTGGATTACCCTTGCGGGTCCTCCACCGAGACGCTCGTTTTTGCCTAAGCCGCCCTTTCGGGTTTTCAACTTAGCGAGCAATTCTGTTTTTTTTTCATTCTCTTTTCATTTGCATATACTTTTTTTTCTAGGCAAAGTATCTTTTAACTGCATCCGAATTCACAGGACGAGTGAAATCCTCCCCATCCATTGTTGTAAGCATCAAAGCTCCGCCTGAAAAGGCTCTCTTAACAACATATGGACCCTCGTAGTTTGGAGTCCACTTGCCCCTGGAATCGGGCGCGAAAGACAAAACTTTCTTGAGCACAAGGTCACCTTCTCGGAACACACGAGGCTTGACCTTCTTATCGAATGCTTTCTTCATTCTTTGTTGATACAACTGACCATGGCACATGGCAGTTAACCGCTTCTCTTCAATCAAATTCAGTTGGTCATAACAACTCTGAATCCATTCAGCATCAGTCAACTAGGGACTTGAGGGTATCATCTTTCTTTTTTCCTTTGGAAAAAATTTTGAAAATTTTTCCTGGTTTTTGATTTTTTCTTATTTTTTTTTCACCCTCTTTCTTTTTTTTTTTTTTTTTTTTTTTTTTTTTTTTTTTTTTTGATTTGATTGCATTTGCAATGCCCCAGTTTAACTGTCTTGCTGATTTTCATGATACAGCTGAATGAGCTTCTTTTTTGGTGCTCAAGAAGGCGGGTAATCTCGTCAGGAATCCCCTTCAACATCATCTTCCTCTGCCTCAGATACAAGGACTTCAAGATTGGGAGATGGCGTTGGATCATTATGTTCAATGGGTTTAGAAATCCCTGCATAATGATTCTGGATAATGAAAAGCTTTTGAATTTTAAACAAGCAAATCATTTATGCAGATGAAAAAGTTGTTTTTGTTTTTCATGGTTTTTTTTTGTGATCACTGATTTCATGCAAGAGCAAAAAGTGAAAACAAAGGAAAAACAAATGTTTGACAATGCATTAATTGAATGAAAACATCATTGTATTAAAATGCTGCCAACAATGCCATCACTTCTCCTTTTGGCATGGGAGAAGGGTTTTAAACAAAATGAACAAATCACGCTGATTTATGAATGACCGTAGGAACATCCACAGCGACCCAATTGTGGCAGACACCACCAGGAATGACGAAATTGTTCACGTCTTCTGCATCTTCTTCAAAGATAGCAGCAGCCTCTTCTTCTGCAAGTTGATCAGCATGGATGATTCCTCCACTTGTGAACAAACCTTGCTCATTAAGTGCCCCAGAACAGTAGCCAACGCCAGCCCGGGAATGGATAACCAGGAATAAATCCATCAAAAGGAATAAATCCATCAACAGGAATAAATCCATCAACAGGAATAAATCCATTAAAAGCACTAAGGCTGGCAAAATCCTCTGAATTCACAACTCTCTTGCTCAATCTGATCCATCAATCTGGCAGAGTTGGCCCTTGTATAATACCGGCAAGGTGCGTCTCCAAAATAAATGAAGATCGCAGGGTCATACCACAGGACGGGAGACCGGAACAAAACACCTGTTTATGCAAATGATGCATGAAGTGTTTATGCATATGCTTGTTTTTTATCAAAGGAACCCGAGGGTTTTATTTGCAAACTTTGAAATATTTGAGCATTTTGATCATACATGAGAATATCTCATCAGATATATCAGGTGAAAAAATTTTCCCGGTTTTTTCATGTTTGAGAAATTTTTTGCAAATAAACTCCTTTAAGTTCCTTGAAAATTTTCTCTTTTTTGATGACATGAATGCGGATGAATGCGTGAATGCATGAATGCAACAAACACACTCAAGGATCAAGCAAAGCACACCAAACAAAGGTCGTGGGAAAGCTCATTGTATCCCTAATATCAATCATCCATTTTGGTGGATTTAGGTTTTCACCTTATCGACACCCAAGTTCCATTGATATTAACGGTACGTGAACCGGCTCTAACATTCTTAATATCAACCAGCCGCTTTGGTGGATTTAGGTTTTACACCTGATCCGGGATCCATTGATATTAACAATGTTTGAACGACTCAACCACGAATCACGGGTTTGTTGAGAGTCACGAGCATGGAGTCTCGGTTAAGAACCACCCAAAGGAGTGTACTAGGGTTTAAACCTGCCAGACATGTTCTATCAGAGGTTCCCATAATCATCGTTCCATCTTTCGAATATTTTCGGAGGAACGAATACTCGTATTCCAAGAATATTCTCAAGAGAAACTCTTATGAGTGTAGTATCGCGTAACAATCGCATCAGAACTGACATCTGAACGACCTCCGCACTACGGTCCTAAAAATAGGCCAAGATGGGTTTGGTAAACTAAGGTCCTTGGCTTCTGCGGCACATGATTGAAAGAATAATGCCTAACCACAAATAACTTGTGTGACATTATTAGTTCAACATGACCTCCACCAAGTGAATGGACTCGCAAGTCAACTGGCTAAGGAATACTCCACACCAGTCAACAAGACTATGCCATTCTCCTATCCTAGAGTGCACTCGAGTTCGGGTATAGAACTCATCTCACAGATCACCAAAGCAAACAGCAAATGTATATCAAGCAATTCACACATTACAATCAATACATTCATCCCAAATTGTACAAAAATATGTCAGATAACAAATAATAACATATATCACAACAAGGGTGAAAAGTAGGCAATACCAACCAGAGATTCTGGGTTCGATCCCCAGCAGAGTCGCCACTTTTCTGTAGCGGTGTATTCGTCGCTATATGATCTATCGATTAAATCATAAGCTATGAGATACGTTGAAATTTTCGAGTCGCCACCGCACTTTTATTTATCCAAAGGATTGGCTAAAAAGCGAACAAAAGCCTAAGAAGTTTTACACGTAGAAAACTAATAAAAAGATCAGAGAGTCTGGGTAAGGGGTAAATTACGCAATGGGAAGGTGTTAGGCACCCACTACGTCCTAGGTACTCCTAGGGAGCCCTTTTCACACTTGTTGTAAAATATTGTTATTTGTTATGACATAAACATTGTGCAAACATGATTGGGATGATGAGAAAAGAATATACAGTTTTTATTGGGTTATTGGGTTTGAACGGATGAACCCGCTGCCTACGTACCTTCCATCAAAGGTAAGGATCAAAACGCCGTAGTTCGGCTAAAAGATTTCCAAAAGTTGGTGGATTCAGTTTTAAACACAAGCACTGAGGCTTTTCATTATCAATGGGAGAACACTCGACCAAAAAAACAACATCCACCATGCGAGGATAGCTTCGACGTACTGGAGGGGTTAGCCCTGTTTTAAGTACGGAAGTCTTACTGTCGACTCACTAAGGATAGGCAAGATTTACATCAACCACAATGATAATTGAAACCTATGGCTAATGCATGAAAAGATTAACAATGGACAAAGCCAAAACAAGTGAATGAGTGAAGTTAATTGATTGTGATTATGAAAGTGAAGTCAAAGTATGATTAAGATTGATTCAAAAGAAGTATTATGAAATGAAGTTTGAAAAAAGTCAAGGACTTGAGTCCAGGTTTTTAGTTTGAAAACATGAAGAGGTTTGCACAATACTTATGTCAAGTTTGAAAGATAAAGTGTGAAAAGGTTTAGGACATAATGAATGATGAATGGATGAGGATGGATAGTAAAACTTCTTAGAAGGTTCATATAGCAGATGATTCAAGTGTGTCCTTTGGAATAGCAATTAATAATAACAAACAAACAAAGCAAGCAAAAGCGGATATCGGATGCCAATCACTGGTCTTATACCAATCTCCTAAAACAGAATGGGATGTCAGATGCCACTCAATGGTCTTACACTAATCTCCACAGGCAAAGAAATAAAAAGCGGATACCGGATACCAATAGATGGATTTACACCAGTCTCCTAAAACAGAAATGGATATCAGATGCCACTCAATGGTCTTACACTAATCTCCACAGGTAAAGAAATGAAAGGCGGATACCGGATACCAATAGATGGATTTACACCAGTCTCCTAAAACAGAACAGGATATCAGAAGCCACTCAATGGACTTACACCAATCTCCTCAAAAGAAAAACAAAGATGAAACATGGAAGTTAACTGCCAATCTATCTGGACTTAGGTTAACTCCACAGTATGGTCCTAGGAAATCCAATGCCACATTACAGGGACTTACAATGGATCCTCACATACAAGAACAAAAGCAACAATATGATCACATGAATGCAAATGCCAACTTACAGGGACTTATAATTGCAACCTCTCATACAAACAGATAAAACAAACTATGATCACAGGAAAGCAGATGCCAACTTACAGGGACTTATAACTGCAACCTCACATACAAATCAAACAGATCAAATTATGATCACAGGATAACAGATGCCAGCTTACAGGGACTTATAACTGTATCCTCCCATACAAACAGATAAAACAGAAGATATGAGTGACCAATGAGGTCTTACACTCTATCCTTCCATATCACAGGAGCAAATGCCAAAGCAATGGACTTACAATTGACCTCAATGGGCAAACAACAATGATAGCATCACAAAAAGCAAATGAGATGATCATGCATTAATGGCAATTGATGATGATGATAGATGCATAACATACAGGCAAGTAAGTGCATATGAAGCAATCAATCAAACAATGAATATCAAACAGCACACTCTATAGCCAAACAATGGGGGCTCACACAAGAGGGTTTGACTTTGAAAGTCCACTGTAATAGGTGAAGGTCGCTCTTAACCTGGCCATTGAGGGGCTCAGGTGAAGCAGATGAAAAGGAGATGAGGGGTGTGCCTCATTGCTTCTATCCCTGATCGGGGAGAGCATATCAGAAAGTGTGGGAGTTCAGAAAGTAGGAACTCTCTCCACATTATTGACTCGATTAGATCTTGGGTTTTTATCTCAGTGCTTCAACCATGTAATGGGAGCAAAGAGAGGACACACTGAATAGTGGGGGATAGATTGCTTATCCCTACCTTCCACCAATTGCCTTACTTGAAGGACTTTTCCTGCTTGGGACAATTTTAAACAAACACAGGCATTGCCTCTTAAGGAGGACTTCAGACAGTTTGCCCGGTCAAATAACAGACCGGGTCTCCAGACTACATGAAGAAGAAGTAATTATACCTCAAAGCAAATGCTAAATAGCAAAGCAAGCAAGTTCAAAGAACTTAGGCAACTAAAGTACCTGAAAAAGTCAAACCAATTAGTAAACAGCTCAACAGTCAAAATCAAAAGAAAATGAACCAATAGTCAACCACAGAGGGACCAATTGTGCAAGGCACAAAGACTCAAGTATATGAGTCACACCTACAAAACAAGGGTTAGCACATGAAACAATCAAACTAAAACACATTTGAATGATCCTCAAGGCATTGGTGCTTAACCTGAAACAGATGAACTCAACATAAGCTTAGAAGACCACTAGGACTAGCCTAGGGTCAAAGATAAAAGAAAAAGTCAAGGCAGCAAGGAAAAGTCAACCCAAACCAAGTCTAAACATTCAAGAAGCATTCTCAATTGGATTCATAATTATATCATGCATCATGGTCATTTCATATGCAAAAGGATGCAAAGCATGGCAAGAGAAGCATACAAAAGTCAACAGCAAAGACTTCATTCAAAAGTCAACTCAAACATTCTCAAAAATTATGAAATAAATCACACTCAATCCTAACATCTAACATGGTATACATGTCAAATTTCATGGCATTTGGATGAGAGGAAGGCAGTCAAATAAAATCATGAAGTCAAACCAAATTCAAGTAAGCATGGTGAAGGTCAACAAACATGGGTCAACTTCAAAAAATCATATCAATTTGAAAACAGAAGAGAAATGAATGAGATTAACACCAATGCAAAGCTTGAGATGTCTAGTTATCACATATGAAATTTCATGGTCATACAATAAGATTTGAGAATTTCACAAAAGATTTGGCAACATGTATCACATAAAGTCAACAAATGACTAAGCATGGAAGAAAATTCTCAAATAAATGGAAAACAGCATCATCAATTCCAAGAAAATTCATACACAAACTAGACATGTGATAGATGATTCATGCAAACTTTGGGGTCAATTGGATAAGAGGAAGCATGTGAACAAAAATTGGGAAAATACATGATCATGGTATAGCACCAAGTGTAACACATAACTTCAAAAAATCATAACTCTCAATCCACAAATGATAAATGCACAAATTTTATATGGAAATGAAGGTCAATGTGTCTAGTTTCACCACAAAAAATTTCAGGCTCATTGGATACAACATGACAATTTCACAATTGAAATGGCAAAGGGTGTCATTTTGGCATACATGTTGGGAAATCAATTATCATTTAAAATCCAGCCACTGGAAAATTAATTAAAAATCATGATAAAATAGAGGACACATTCATGAGTTTAATGCAAAAAATCCCACAATTTTTGGAGTTGAAATGAATAAAAAATAAATTGTTGAAGTTTGATGAAATAATGGAATGAACATGAACAAGATGGCATGGCAAGTGGTCAAACAAGGAGTCAACGATGGCAAACTTGTAATTAGGGCGCCACTAATCAAAGTGATGCGTTTTGGCCCTGCGAAACGAAATGTTCCTATTGGCTCTCAGCCAATGGAACAGTAGAACGACCAATGGAGCAAAATTCTGGGTTTTTCACATAAACCCTTAGGGTTTCTAACAGCAGCCAAAGCATTGCTCAATGTTATCATCATCATGAAACAAAACAAACAACAGCATAGCATTGGTATCATGTTCAGCTTCATCAATCAATCAAAACCAACAGCAACATGTAGCAATGATCATACAACAAACCAGCATCCATGACCAAATTCAACAAACAACAGCATGTGAATTTTATGAGCAAGTTCAAAACAGCAGCAAAGTATATTCATCATCCAATGTTCAACATCATCAAACTAAGCAAAACAAACACTAACATGGCAATGGTAATGTTCCTACTGCAACCAAACAACAGCATACAACATAATCGAATGGATTTTATGAGCAGCCTTAGGGTTTAATAGCAGGGTACATTCATGTTGTCACCAATCATCAAAACAAAATGACTCGACCAAACCACACAAACAACATTGTATTGGTATAGCAACATCATTCAGCAATACACAAGCATGATCATGGGAAAAATCTGGAAATGATAGGTTTTACACAGCAGTATGCATCTCCATCATCAACTTTCATGGTTCACCAACATCCAACAAGTTCGAATAAAAACACACAATGGTATGGCAAGCAACATCAACCAATAACCAAGCAAACATTACTCCTGGAAATTCTGGACAAGAAAGTTTTGCAAAACAGCAGCATGTCATATTCAAACAATCAGCATCATGAACAAAACTAGACCAAGCATACAACAATCATCATGCAATCATCATGCAAACATTAAGGTGGTAGCATTGTTATTCATGACATGAACAACAAAACAAACACAAACAGGAAAAGTCATGGGCATGGTTTCCTAGACTGCAGCAAGTAATCATCATCCCAGTTCATCATCAAAATCAACAGCACATGAACACATCAATCAACCAATAATCAGGGCCATGAAACATCATCATCAAACAGCAAAACCAACATAACTAAGGGAATTTTGGGCACGGTAGGTTCATGGTTTAAGCGTAACAGCAGGGCATTAACAGCAGCAAGTTCATGTTCATAAAACCAGCTTCAAGTAAAATTAACACAACAGCACGGCATTTAAGTAAAGTCCATACAGCAACCTAACAACAACATACCAAATGCAATTCATGAGGGTTTTCTAAACTGCAGTAAGGTTCAGCAATAGCAGCATGGCAACTCATGTTCATCATCATCACAACAAAATTCGATCACCAAACAAACAAAATGGTATTGGTACAGGCCATATCAATCAGCAATAAACAAACATAAACATGAAAATCTGGGCAGGGCAAGGTTGCAGCAGCAGCATAAATTCATCATTATGCATCTCAAAATTTCATGAGCCCAGAAAACAAAATCAAACATGCTAGCATCATCATTAAACATCAGGCAACAAGAATATGGCAAGGGTTTTCATGAAATCAATTCCAGCAAAGCAAATCGATAAAAAACGCATTCACACAACATATTTCAAACCAAGATATCTTACAGCATACTCGACCATTTTAAGTCATTTAAAGTTCATTAAGATCAGCACAAAACAAACTAGCCAAAACATAGCATAATATAGAGAATGAAGAGATCGAGATTTTTACTTGGATTTGAAGAAAATGTGAAACAGGGTCGTGTTGAGTGGTTCAGGTGTAAACAGATGATGCTTGTGCTTTGTAGTGATGGATGATGAAGCTTTTCTAGCTCAAGGATGCGTGGAGTTGGACTGAATCACGATTTGCCATGACTGTTCCTTGAGAAAAACCAGAGCACGAAATGGGGTTTCCAGCAAGATTTTGAGGGTGCAAAATGCTCTCAACTAATGTCTAGATGAGGAAGGATCACAAGCTTGCTCGAGTTTCTTCAAGGGTTTTGCAGAAAAATGTTCAAATGCAAAAATGCAAGAAAGAGAATATGTGTTTTTCTGTTTGGTGGCTGTCAAAAACTAGGGTTGCAAATGGCAGAAGAATCACTTTATATGACCTGTTTAACATTACTTAATTAAATGGTAAGCTGGTTTTGTGTGTAATGATGCATTTTGCAAATTGCTAAGTGTGAGCAAATGGAAGTGGAGGTGTGTTAGCTGGCACGAATTTGGGCCTGAGCATGCTGCAAATGACCACTACCAATGCTGTTTGTGGTCTGTACCAGAAATGTTGTACCTTGCTTTGTTCTTTTAAGCCAATTGCTAAAATTGCCACATTTGTACTTTAGGCCAAAATGAGGGTAAAATGGTGATATGAACATGGTTTAGGAATTGGAACAAGTCACAAATGATGTATGGAACATTTCCCAATTGGCCAAATCAAGAAAAAGTCAAAGAATCAAAAAGTCAAAGTTTGGTCAAACTTTGAATTTAAATGCAAAAGGTCCAAAAATGCCATTTTGATTGGCAAGGTTTTAGGTCATGAAATTTATATTTTTGGAAAGAGGATGAAAAATGTGGTTTGTAGGAAAAAACCCCACCAAATTTGGCCTTATGGTTTGAGAGATATGGCTTGTTGAAGTTCAAAATTTGGTGAAAATGATTTGATCATATCTTGACAACCACACATGGGATTTGAGAGTTCTTGGACTTTTTGAAAATGGGAAGACAAGATCTTCAACTTTCATGTTGGGCAAAAATTCATTTGAAGCTTGTATCATGATGTAAGTTTAAGATCAAGAAGTTTCCATTTTTGGCAGTTGAAATTACAGGTCCACTTGCTATTTCTGGAAAATTTCTGATTGACTTGATTTTCTTCCATGATGAGGTTGAACATGATAGATGAGGCTTATACAAGCATGAATGAACTTCTTCAAATCAATTTTATCCATCAAATCCTTGATTAAATCCACAGTTGACCAAGTTTGACTTTTCTAGGGTTTTGGATGATTGAACCTCTTCTGATGAATTCCAAACCCTAATTCTTTGAGAACTTGACTTCAAATGATGTCTCAAGTTGTATGAACCTTTGATTATTGATCATGGTGCCCAAATTCTGCAAGAATGGCCACCATCCATTGCTTTGACTGATCAATGACTGACTTTGACCTAATTGCTGATGATTGCTTCAACTGCAAGCAACAAGGTTAGACTGACAATATTTTTGTACTTTTTGAATGATAAACATATGAAAGGCAAAGATATACAAATGCACAGTATGCCTGGTGATCAAGAAACAACCCACAAGGCAACCTACCCACTAGGAGGGGACAAAGGCATGCAATGATCCTTGAGGTTATGATATGACATGATATGGGCCATGAGGGATCTTAGGGCCCAAAATTGGGGTCTTACAGTATCAATTGTTGATTGAACAATGAAATTAATATTTTTAGCTTTGTTTAAAATAATTTAATGTGTTATTACATTTGAGGATTGCTTATCGTACCCTTAATGGTGCTCGCGCAGCTTGGTGAAAATAATAAATATCCGCATAATACAGAGATACATTTTTGGAAACACCTCATCCACACTCCATTCATTCGTAAGTGAGTCACGCCCTCATTTTTTCAAAAATTACTACAAAGATACATCTTTGTAAAAATACATAAATATACCTTTGGACATGTTTTTAGTCTAATACGTGTCAGACCTTCCCCTTCCGGATTTCCAACAAAGCCTCTTAAGTCACTTCTTAAGTCAAATCCAAATATGTGTGTGAGAACCCCAAATCTAACATTTTTCAACCTTGCTCAATTTTTTTTACTACATTACACCCAATCCAAGAGCATTATTAATCACTTCTAAAGACCATTCAATCCAAGTGTTTCGAATACTCACATTTAGTAAGTTTTTTCATTTCCATCTTTCTTTTTATTTGTGATGCATGCATTACTAATTAGGTACATTAGGTTGTTTAAAGTACATTATTAAATAGGAAGTTACATTCATAGTTAGGTAGTTTATTAAGGCATGTGTTTTCTGCCACTTTTTTGTTCCCTCTATTTTCTGCCATTTTTGCATTTTCTATGTTTCAGAAAACTACGGAAGTGCACTTTTATATTTTGTTTGAATTTGATTTTCCAGAAATACGAAAATGCACTTTCTTATTTTGTCTGCATTGTTTGATTTTGAATGTCTTTCATCTGTGTTTGATTTTTTTATGCTTTTTCTGGTACAATTATAGGTAAAATGGTTGATAACTAAGAACGATTAGGGTATCCCAGCATGCATCTATTCACAAGGATAAAGCTCGGCCCTTGCAACCACTGGGTGGTGCAAATTCATTTGATGGGAAAGTGTCCAGTTTTGAAGTTCACGTGTCTTCGGCTTCATTTTCAAGGAACCAAGTGTCACCTATTGTTGCCCTGAAATCCCCACCATTCCATGTTAATGCATTTACCGTCGATGTTGTCGTTCTTGAAGTTTATGGAGGAGGCGCCTATGACACATCACTATTTCATATGTATGCAAAACCATGCTGCTAGAAACGCGTGGGACGGAGAGGTAAAATTTATATGTATTTATTATTTAAAATACAAGTGTTATAACATTTTAACTTTTTGACGATGATGTATTTTTTTGTAGCACGGTGATGCTTTAAAATGAAACAACCATGGTAGGAAGATTGCGACGTTGTAGCAGCCTGAAGAGCAATGATTTCATGATGTCAGTAAGATTTTTGCATGATAGATTATACTATTATTAACCATAGTATGTTGTTAGCTTTTGTTAAAATATGGAACTTAGAGACATCATCTTTTAATCTTCCATGTAGTGAGTTGTCCATCACACTAGATGATGTGTCATCCCTGCTACATCTTATGAGTATGGGAAGATTATTAGATACTTCATTGACTTCAAGTGGATTCATGAGTACAAGTGGGGGGCACTCATCTGGTACTATAGGAAACACAAAATATTCCAACTCTTCAACCATGAAGTAGTGCATTTGGCTACATCAAATGGTATTTCAAAGTGTCACATCCTTACATGATACATGATGTTTGTAACATTGTATGAACGATCATTTAATCCAAAGGTTGCGAATCCTACAAAAAACATTGTATGAACGATCCATTGTGAGTTGGTTCAGCGGTTTCTGGTGCTGAACTTGGTAGGGCGGACTACGGTCTGATCCCTCGCAATCTGCAATGGACTAAATGACGAAGTTATCCAACTTATGTACCAGAACTTCAAGCTAAAAAGGGGATCAGAATCACTAACCGATTACTCCACTATGTGCGCGAAAAGATAAAGGGCTTAATGTGATTTCGCTAGAACGAAAACGGGTGAAATAAGAGTAAAGGAACTAGGATAGCTATAATAGCGTGACTCGAACTGGTTTGCATAAGGTGGGGTTATCTGAGGTTGTAACGGTAGTTGTTGATGTTAAGATTAAGCTCAGGCTATTTCTAAATGAGATTTACTTGCGACCTAGCGCGAATTGATGTGTGTTTAGAAATTTCATCTGGCTAATATTTTAAAACGATTTCTATACTGTATCTTGCTTGAGGACAAGCAAAAGTCTAAGTATGGGGGAGTTTGATAACATGAAATAATATCACACCTTTGGACTCAATTTAATTAAATTATATTATTATTTGTTTCGATTTATTTTATATTATTCGATATTACTTGGTATTTTCCTTCTATTTATTCTAGGCAACATTATTTGAAGCATACGTGAAAAAGAAAGAAAAGGAGGTGCAAAAAGATGATAAGAAGCAATTTCCACTAAAGCCCAGCCCACTACTATCAACTAGAAGCGCTGAAGCTGTGACGACCGCCACACAAGGTGTGACGAGCGTCACGCCCCCCTGCTTTGTGTTACGAGCGTAACACATGGTGCGACGAACGTCACACCCCCATTCCTATATTTTTGGGTTTGACGCGTAACAGAAGCACGTTCATCCTGCTTCTTCGCTTGACCAGTAGACTCGTTGAAACTTACTGAATGGACTATGGAAGAAACAGTTACAAAATGGATTGATATAAATAGGACCAATTGTGGAACCTTGCGGCTCTCGCTCAATTTTCCAGTTTTCGGCACCGCATTATTTTTATTATTTTTCTTATTTTCCAGCACTCTACTTTCCTAGCAATTTTTATTTCCTTTTCTTTTCCAGTCAATTTTAAAGCATTCAATAAATTTTCTCACAATAGTTTCTACACCGGAAACTATTGTGTAATTTTTACTGGATCTAACCTTACGTTAGATCATAGTATTTTATTCCTTCGTTTTTATTTTCTTGTCCGATCGAAGATTGTAAGAACAAATCCAACCGGTTTGTGGTGGAGAGTTCAAGCATCGAAGCTAGGAATAATCAAGACTTCTATTAATTTTACAGGTTCTTTAATTTTATTGTTTAAATTTATATATGCTCTGCACTGCTATTTATTTATATTGTCTGACTGACATGGCTGTATGTAAGCATAATTATTGTTTAGGCTTGTTTAGCATGTCTGGCTAAATAAACTTAGATATCGGTATGTAAAGTAAGCGGAATGAAGGAATCAAAACTAAGTTGGTTTAATTTTGTTTAAAAACATAATCACTCTTTTTATGGTCTCAATTTACAGAGTTAATACCAAGGTTTTTGTACGAGAGTAAAAGACATAAAGAAGTTAAAATCAATAGAACGACGGTTTGAGTTTTTAACTGGACAGTGTAAATTGGACATTAATTTTAAATCAGGGCGAAAGCAATTTTTAGAGTTAATTAAATTCTAATCATTTTCAAAAAGTATTTTTAAAGGTTAAATGTGAGGACGAGAGTTAAGCATTTAAGTTTAATTATATAATCTAAGTCAACAGAGCGAGAGTTTGAGACAAGGGTGTTTAAATGGTTAGCATTTTCTTAAAAAGAGTTTCTATAGATTCTATTGTTTTCAAAAAGTGATTTTGGACTTAACTAATTAGTGACAGCGCACGTTAATATAAAGTCATAGTCTATTCAACAGAGCGAGAGTTTGAGAAAAGGCTTTTAAATCAATAATGTCTACCGAAAAGATTTATTTTAAAACTACGAAACCAACTAAGATTTGATTCCCTAATTACGACGAACTGCATACCGATATCCGCTTATTTGATATTTAATTTAGATCTTATTTTTGTTTTATTTTTCCCCTAATCAACAAAGTATCATCCGCCTTAGCTTTACGAAGTAACCTTAGAAAACGGTATATCGATTCATAAGTCCCTGTGGGATCGATATCTTTTATCACTACGCGTTTAGACTGTGCACTTGCAGTTAATACCCCAATAGACTCATAAAGTCGCGATCAGAAATAAACGAGTTTGACATAAAAGCCTCAACAACAAACTCCAACATGAAAAAATATATAACACAATTAGTGAAAGACATTTCATTCCCAATGCTACATATCAGAGTGAATCCTCTAAGACCCAATGATAAAAGCTAAAGAGGCATTGACACCGTCCTCTAACTCAGCGGCTACTCATGTACCTGATTGTTTGTACTCCTGAAGAGCACAAATGCCACAATAATAAATAGGGGGTGTGAATACATCTAACAAATGTTAACGGCGAAATTTAGCAAAACAAGATAGTAATAACGAATTATACAACATCTCAATCACACTCAAAACATAATCAAAATAAATAACAATGCAATACTAATGCCACCAACTCCTTCTCAAATGCACGTGGTACCAAAATCAATGGAATCAAAGGTATGTTACTGATTTTCCCATGTCTCAAGTTCCTCTATACACTATGTCCCTCTCTAGACGTGAGAACTCCATAGTTCCTCTTTGAACCAAGCCATCACTAGACCGAAGTCCTACCTATCTCTGAAATAAATGAATGCATGTTATGAACAATACAAACATACAACAACATCAACATCACAGAATCACAAAACACAAATCTCAAAACATTCTAAAAAAGGTTCCACTCTTGATCCTTTAATTCTCCACACACAAGTCATCATTGTAATCCCTCTCTGGATTACTATGCTCAAATCGCCAATAAAGGCCTTATTGTAATCCCTCTCTAGATTACTATTTTCAAATCGCCAATAAAAGTCTCATTGTAATCCCTCTATAGATTACTATGTTCAAAAACATGTTTTCTAAATAATTTTAATTATTTCTACTCAAAAAGGTAAAATTATGTTATTATCCAAAATACTCAATAAACTCAAAACGTCTCAATACTCATAATTTCTCAAAATTCTCAAAAACTCATAATTTTTCAAAATTACCAAAAACTCATGATTTTCTCAAAATGTCATAAAAAAAGTTTAAAAAATACACGAGTGATAATTCTACTAGGATAATGACAGACAATTTCCTCAATTTACTAACAAATGACTCTAAGGTCGCCAAAAGGACTATAACGTCACAAGATGCTCAAAAATACCACCGAAATGCTCTTGAACTCAAAAGCTCTAGAAAATTCTTGAAACTCGGAAAATGTCGAAAATGCCTGAAACATCGAAAAAGTCGAAAACGCTCGAAATCGGGAATTGTCGCTGGAAAACGTCTCAAAAACTCATTAATAGAGTAACTCATTGTTATTACTTGTGTCAGACCACCAACAGGATAATAACCTTTAACACCAAGACATACCAACATAACACTAAAACATATCAGAGCTTCTTAAACTTATCAATATAATTATAAAACTTAACAGATTTTCTCAAAGGTAACCCTAAAACATATCAAACTACCAACTACACTCTCACAACTCTAAACAGATCAAGATTACTCAATAGCAACTCTAAACTCATCAAACAACCCCAAATTCATGCTTCCTACTAGTCACACATCATATTCGAATAATTATTTAAAATATTAAACAAAGTCGGAATTAAGAACATGAAAATATTTTCAAAAAGTATTTTTAAAGGTTAAATGTGAGGACGAGAGTTAAGCATTTAAGTTTAATTATATAATCTAAGTCAACAGAGCGAGAGTTTGAGACAAGGGTGTTTAAATGGTTAGCATTTTCTTAAAAAGAGTTTCTATAGATTCTATTGTTTTCAAAAAGTGATTTTGGACTTAACTAATTAGTGTCAGCGCACGTTAATATAAAGTCATAGTCTATTCAACAGAGCGAGAGTTTGAGAAAAGGCTTTTAAATCAATAGTGTCTACCGAAAAGATTTATTTTAAAACTACGAAACCAACGAAGATTTGATTCCCTAATTACGACGAACTGCATACCGATATCCGCTTATTTGATATTTAATCTAGATCTTATTTTAGTTTTATTTTTCCCCTAATCAACAAAGTATCATCCGCCTTAGCTTTACGAAGTAACCTTAGAAAACGGTATATCGATTCATAAGTCCCTGTGGGATCGATATCTTTTATTACTACGCGATTAGACTGTGCACTTGCAGTTAATACCTTAATAGACTCATAAAGTCGCGATCAAGTTTTTGGCGCCGTTGTCGGGAACTTTTATTTAGTCGATATCGTAACTCTTCCGTTACGCTGTAGAGACTAAGGAAATTTTTATTTCTTTCTTTCGTTGATTTGTATGCCACACACTCGCTCACAAGGCGAACCGTATTACTTACGAATCAACGACGTTGAACGATATCTCCGAGTCTTTTGACGAATTTGGGAGTATCGTACTGCAAACAATCTTCCTCCAATCGAAATTTTTGATCTTAAAAATCTTCTTCCTTCGCCAATACCCGAGATGGCAGAACCAGCTCGTGCTCTTCGAGATTACGCCGCTCCATCGCAAGACAAGCCGCATTCGAGTATTGCTCCACCCGCAATCGAAGAAAACAACTTCGAACTTAAACCTTCGCTGTTATAGGCAGTGCAACAGAATCAATTCTCTGGAAATCCTACCGAGGATCCAAACCTTCATTTATCCGTATTTGTTCAATACGCTGATACTGTTAAAGCTAATGGTGTCACTTCATAGGCAATTCGACTTCGTCTCTTTCCTTTCTCGTTAAGAGATAAAGCTAGAAGATGGCTTCAGTCTCTTCCTTCCAACTCAGTCACCACATGGAATGAGTTGAAGAAAGTCTTTCTTGCCCGATATTTTCCTCCAAGCAAAACAGCTATGTTAAGAGCCCAGATAAATGGATTTAAACAGAAAGATAACGAGTCTCTTCGAAGCATGGGAAAGATACAAAGACATGATGAGACTTTGTCCACACCATGGTTTAGAGGACTGGTTAGTGATTCATACCTTCTATAATGGTCTCTTATACAACACAAGATTAACAATAGACGCCGCCGCAGGTGGTGCGCTTATGGATAAACCTTACACCGATGCTTATCAACTTATCGAGAGTATGGCCCAAAACCATTATCAGTGGGGAAGTGACCGAACAATGGTAGAAAAACCTCAAACGAAAACTGGCATGTACGAGATAAGTAGCCTTGATCATGTTAATGCAAAAGTGGATGCTCTTGCCCAGAAAATTGAAAGTTTAAATGTATCACCTCCAGCCACCGTGGTTGCCGTGACTCAAAATTGCAAAGTCTGTGGAATCCAAGGTCACACTCCTACAGATTGTCAACTCCTAACAGGAATCCAAGCAGAGCAGGTGAACTATGCACAAGGAAATCCTTACTCGCATACCTATAACTCAAACTGGAAGAACCATCCTAATTTTTCATATAAGAGCAACAATGCCTTATACGCACCAGGACAAGCTCCCAATCAAGCCCCAGCTATACCACATGGATATCAAAAGTCGACCCCATCTACACCTAACAATAACGTTCCTAGGAAATCCAACTTGGAAATCATGATGGAGAACTTCATAGCTTCTCAACAGCAAACCAATAAAGATTTCTTAAACCAGAATGTACACACTAACGAACAGATTAAACAACTAGCAAGTAAAGTAGATGCCCTGGCTACCCATAACAAAATGCTGGAAACACAAATCTCACAAGTAGCTCAACAACAAGCGCCTATTGCTGCCCCAACTGGTACATTTCCTGGACAACCCCAACCTAACCCGAAAAGCCACGCTCATGCAATTATATTAAGAAGTGGAACAAAGGTAGAAGGACCATCTGATCCAAGAATTGAAAACCAAAACTCTAAAAAGCCAACTGAGGAAGAAAGTAAACCTAAGGAAAAGGAAGAGAGTAATAAGGAAACCGTAGAGAAGAAAGAACCTTATGTACCTCCACTGCCTTACAAACCACCTATCCCTTACCCTTAGAGGCTAATTAAAACCAAAGACGCAGGCCAATTTAAAAGATTTGTTGACCTACTGAAACAATTAAACGTCACCATTCCTTTCACAGAAGCTATTACACAGATGCCCTCATATGCTAAGTTCTTAAAAGAAATTCTTTCTAATAAAAGGAAACTTGAAGATAGCGAAACCGTTACACTCACTGCTGAATATAGCGCTATAATCCAGAATATGCCTCCTAAACTTAAAGATCCTGGTAGTTTCTCTATACCCTGTCACATAGGAAAATTTGTCATAGACAAAGCTTTATGCGATTTAGGAGCCGGTATCAGTGTTATGCCCTTGTCCATATGCAAGAGACTTGAAATGGGAGAATTAAGACCAACTAAAATGTCTGTGCAATTAGCAGATCGTTCCGTTAGATATCCCGTAGGAATTCTTGAAAACGTTCCCGTGCGCATAGGTCAATTCTACATCCCAACCGATTTTATAATTATGGACATAAGAGAAGATGAAGTTACACCCATTATATTGGGAAGACCTTTCTTAGCAACCGCCGGTGCTATCATAGACGTAAAACGAGGACGACTCACTTTCGAAGTAGGAGAAGAGAAAATTGAGTTCATTCTTTCCAAATTTTTGAAAGCACCTGCAATAGATGACACATGTTACTTCATGGATATCATCGACGAATGCATAAAAGAAACAGAATTAGAAAATGACAAATTGTCTGACTATCGTGTAGAAAACAGACTTAACCAATGTTTAGCAATAACACCGGATCCTACGCAATGCCTTAAGAAACCAACCCTCGACTTGAAAACACTTCCCAAAAATCGGAGATATGAATTCCTAGACTTAGAACTTGAACGACCAGTGATAGTTAATGCAGACCTAGGAAAACTCGAAATCGAAAAACTTCTACATATCTTAAGAAAATATCCAACCGCACTAGGATACAACATCACCGATCTTAAAGGGATAAGTCCTTCTATTTGTATGCATCGCATCATGCTAGAAGAAGACTGTAAAACTTCTAGGGAACATCAGAGGAGACTAAACCCGATCCTGAGTGAGGTAGTGAAGAAGGAAGTAACGAAGTTATTAGAGGCAGGTATCATATATCCTATATCTGATAGCAAATGGGTTAGTCCTGTACACGTAGTACCAAAGAAAGGAGGTATAACAGTTATCGAAAATGAAAAAGGAGAAACTATAACCAAACGAATCGAATCGGGATGGAGAATGTGCATTGATTATAGAAAGCTAAACAAAGCAACCTGAAAAGATCATTTTCCTTTACCATTCATAGACCAGATGTTAGAACGATTAGCAAAGCATTCTCATTTCTGCTATCTAGACGGCTACTCAGGCTTCTTTCAAATACCAATTCATCCTGATGACCAAGAAAAGACAACATTCACATGTCCTTTTGGTACCTTCGCTTATCGACGAATGCCGTTTGGCTTGTGCAATGCTCCTGCAACCTTCCAAAGGTGCATGATGGCAATATTCGCCGATTTTCTTGAAGACATCATGGAAGTCTTTATGGATGATTTTTCCGTATGCGGGCAAAGTGTAGCACCTCAAATTTGCACCTATCATTATGCATACATTTTCATATTAGGTCATAGCATATCATGATCCATTGCATAGCATTTGCATTGTCCCTCAGTTGCCTCAAGTGCAAGCAATCAAGAATTAGGTCAAACTAATCTCCCGATCAGTCAACCAAGCAAGCAAAGGAATTTCTCATTGAATCAAGGCCTTGAGGTTTGTCCAACAAGTTCACATGGCTTGGAGGTCTATTTGAAGTGTTCAAGTCAAGGGTTGAAGGCTCAGAGGTCAGCAGTTCATACACAGACAGTCAAAAGTCAAAGAAAGTCAACTGTCAGTCAAAGCAGTGGATGGTGGTCATTCTTGTGGAATTTGGGCACCATGATCAATAATCAAGGGTTCATACAACTTGGGATATCATTTGAGGTCAAGTACTCAAGGAATTAGGGTTTGGAATTCATCAGTCAATGCATAATCAGTCAGAAACCCTAAAAGTCAACTGTTGGTCAATTGTCCATTTAATCAGTGATTGGATGATTGGAATTGGTTTGTGAGAGTTCACTCATGTCCAAATAGTCATCATACATCATGCCAAACACCATCATGGAAGAATTTGAAGCCAGATCAAAAATTTCCCAAAACGGAAACTGGGCCTGTAACTGAAACCTGCCATAAATGGAAAGTCTTGATCCTCAAACTTACATCTTGATACAAGCCTCAAATGAATTTTTGCCCAACATGAAAGTTGAAGATCTTGTTCTCCCATTTCCAAAAAGTCCTAGAACTCTCAATTCCCATGTGTGGTTGGCAAGTTATGATCGAATCGATTTCAGAAAATCTTGAACTTCAAAGGGCCATATCTCTCAAACCGTTTGGCCAATTTTGTTGGGGTTTTTTCCTACAAGTCACATTTGATCCCCTCTTTCCAAAAATATAAATTTCATGAGCCAAAACTTCACCAATCAAAATGGCATATTTTGACTTTTCTCATTTAAATGTAAGTTTGACCAAGAGTTGACTTTTTGATATAAACATTTTTTCAACATTTGGCCAATTGGGAAAGCTCATAAATGTCATTTAGAATGTGTTTGCAAAGTCAAAATATGCAGTACATAAGGCCATTGCTTGGTTGCTTGAATTGTAAGAAAGGTACAAATTCACCATACTTGTCCATGCTTCCACAACCATGCCTTGTACTAGCAGCATTATGCAACATTTTTCTGTCATGGTGAGCCTCACTTGCAGCCTGAAATCAACAGCAAGACAAGAAGCCATTCCTTGCTTGCTTAAATTTTGGAAAGGACACTTCCACTCCATGCTTCCAACAATACCTTGTACTATCCAAGCAAAGCTTATGCAGGATTTTTCTGTCCTTTTGGACACAAATGCTGCGGCCAACATAACAATAGTAAAACCAACTCACTGAGGCAAAAAAGGGCTGGCTCTCTCTCACTTGGCAAGGATAGCAAAATTCCATCAAAAAACACAAACTCACCTTGCTTGTGCCTATCAAAAAACCAGTCCAGAAAAATACCAAGGAGACAAATGCCTTGGACTGTACCACAACCTAGCAGAGTACATCATATCATTTTTTCTGTCAAAATGAAAAACAAATAGCAGCCACAAAAACAACATCCACACTCCTCTCAAACCTCACTCTTGCTATGCATTTCTGTTTTGCTGCCAAAGACTTCAAAATGACATGAACCCTGCCTTACCTTGCCAGCCACCATCCAACTGCAGTAAAATCAATTGCCTACCTGGCCATTTTCACCACCATTTCACACTTTGGAACCATGATAGCATCATCCAACATAGCCTAAAAAACATTGTGCTCTCAAAACCACACCTTGACACTTTTTTCATTTGTCAGTCCACAAACTCCAAACACCTTGACCTTGTTGGTTCATCATCAAGGCAACATTGTGAACCATTGCAATCACATTTTTCACACTTGGAAGCATTGGTTCTTGCATTGTTTTAAAGAAGTGACTTCCATGGCAATCCAAGTTTGAGACCATTTCAATCTACACAAGTCAAACAACTTTCATCATTCATCATCTAGGACCCTAAGGAGCAACTGTTGCACTTCAATAATATCAAACAACATCAAGAACACAAACTGCCCTTCAAAAAAGGTATGGATTCGACCCTCCCATTTTCTCAAATTGACATATACTTTGGAAAGGTCTTTCAATGCTGAGTGTCATGATGCTTTCCTTTTTGAAAATAGTTGTGTATTCATGAAGATATGATGAGATGAAGTTTGGTGCTTGAAAATGTTTCCTTTGATTTCTTGTTGTGTAGTTCAAATTAATGAAAATAGGGTTTGGATTGTTGTTGTATGTTGTTTGCTGGTCATTTGGGTATAATCAATTTTGATTTTAGGGAAAAGTTTGTAAAACTCAAATTTGGGGATGGTGATGAACATAAACCCTAGTTTCCCAATTTGTATTTTCCCAGATTTTCTGCCCCCTTTCACGTGCATGGCTTCTTTCCCAACAACCAATAGAAACATTTCAATCCTTGCCCAAAACGACTGTGTTTTGATTAGTGGATTCCAATATTACCAAAATGCCATTCTTCCAATGTTAATTTCAATAATTATTTCATTTTTGATGCCCATCTTGTGAAAATCATAACTTGTTCAATCTTGATCCAAATTCAATGGGATTTTTTGTGTTGTGTTCATCATGATCTCTACTTTTTTATCATTATTTTTCCAGAATTTTTGGATGAGTGGTTTTTAATTGGCCTTAGGGTTTGTGACATGTGACCAAATTTTGTACACTTTGCCAAATCAATTGTGAAATGATGAGAATGTATCCAATGGCTCCCAAATTTTTTGTGCTTAAACTAGACACACTCATGGTGATTTTGGTATAAAGTTTGTGAATTTATCATTTGTGGTTTGATAGTTATGATTTTTTGAATTAGGGTGTGACAATTTGTGTCACACCATTGATGACCAACTTCATGATTTTCATTGCCCTGCTGCTTGACCTCCAAATGGATTGAAATTTTGCATGAACCTACTCTTGTATGTCTAGTTTACATGTGAATTTTCCTGGATTTAATTGAACTATTTTCTATTTGTTTGAGATTTTTCTTCCCTGCCTAGTCAATTGTTGACTTTGTGTGACACATGCTCCCATTTCATTTGTGAAATTCTCATACTTTATTAGATGGACATGAAATTTTGCATGAGATAACTAGACATCCTCATCTTTGCCATGGCTTTAGTCCCATTCATTTATCATACACCATTTCTGATTTATGATTTTTCTAAGTTGATGCATGTTTGGTTGACTTCTTTGAGCATGTTCAAAATTGCTTTGACTTTCTGATTTTCATTGACTGCCTTCCACTTGTCCAAATGGGATGAAATTTGACATGCTTACCATGCTATGTGTTAGGTTCGATCATGATTTATTTGGTGATTTTTGGAAAATGTTTGGATTGCTTTTGAGTTAAGTCTTGCTGTTGACTTCTATGAGCTTCTGTTTGCCATGTTTTGACCTAAATGGTTCATGAAATGATGATGATGATTGATATGAGTGTGAATCCAATTGGTTGTGTTTCTTGAATGTTTAAACTTGATTTTGATTGGATATCCTTTGCTGTTTTGGCTTTCTCATTCACTTTTGACCCTAGGCTTGCCCTAGTGGTCCTGCTACTCACCTTTGAGTTTGTGATTTCAGGTTGACCATCAAATGGCCATTAAGACCAATTCTTTTGATTGAGCTTACTCGAGTATCATTGTCTAACCTATTTGTTTTGTAGGTGGCTTGGCTCACATGCCCTAAGCCTTGTGCCTTGCACATCCATGTGCCTCTAATGGACTGTGGTTGTCTGTTTCTGTTTGTTTTGTTTGAAGTTGCATACTAACATCTGCTTGACTGTTTCAGGTGCTTTAGTTGCTTAGTTCTTTGTGAACTTTTTGCTTTGCTTTGCTTGTATAAGCAATTTGCATTGAGGTATGTCTCCTTTTCTTCATGTAGTCTGGAAGACCTGGCCTGTTACTTGGCCAGGCAACTGTCTGAAGCCCTCCTTAAGAGGCGATGTTTGTGGATGTTTAACTTTGTCCTTGCATAGAGTCAAAGACCTCCTAAGTGAAGAGGCAATTGGTGGAAGGTAGGGATATGCAATCTATCCCCCACTATTCAGTGTGTCATCTGCTTTGCTCACACCACTGTGTTGATGCATTTCAGATAAGAACCCAAGATCTTGTGCAATTGCACAGTTGAGTCAGTATCAAATGTGTAGAAGGGTTCCCACTTTCTGAACCCACACATTCTTGTCTTGAGCTCTCCCTGGCCAGGGATAAGAGCCGTGAAGTCTTACCTTCACTCACCTTTCATCTGCTTCACCTTAGCCCCTCAATGGCAAGGTTAAGAGCACATTCACCCAGTTCCAGAGGTTTGTTTGTCGAGGTTGATATGACCCCTTGACTAAAACCTAACCCTTGTTTGAGCCACTTGTTTGTGTATAGCGTGTGCTATCTGTGCTTGTAGGATTGTTTGACTTGTTTCCTGTGCAAGTTAGGATAGTTTGACTTGCTTCCTGTGCAAGATAGGATTGTTTGACTTGCTTCCTGTGCAAGTTAGGATTAGTTTAGACTTGCATCCTGTGCAAGTTAGGTTTTGCTTGGCTTGCTTCCCGTGCAAGTTAAGTGTGTGTGGCTTGCTCCCTGTGTGAGCCATACTTAGGATAGGTTGGCCCTTGTGCCATTTAGCTAGAAACCTTAACTTAGGGTTGACTTTGCATGATAACATCTAGGCTCGAGTCGTAGTCTCCCTAGTTGTGTCTCCCTCTGTTATCTGGTTAGGCTAATCCTTTATCCCTGCGTAGGGGAACTACATCGCCCTGATCTTCATACCAGATGAAGTATGTAGGCAGGAGATTGAGCTGATCTCTCCGGGCGCCCTTTTTTCTTTTTGTGTGTGTTGTCTGACCTTTGCTAGGCTCGAGTCTGTGACTCCTTAGCAATTTGTTGTCTGTCTGTTTGAGTGTGTGTTTAACAGTTATAGGCTGAGTCCCCGACTCCCTATCAACCTGTTGTGTTGTTGTGTGCTTGGAAGCCGATATAAGTCCATCAAGTGGCATTCGGGTTCCAGTGTGGGTTTGTTTGGTTCGGATGCTGATGTAAGTCCAGTGATTGGCATTCGGGCTCCACGTTTGCCTTCTTGTGTGTGTTTTGGTTCGGATGCTGACGTAAGTCCAGTGATTGGCGCTCGGGCTCCACGTTTACCTTTGCCTGTGTTTGTTGTGTGCGTGTTAGCGGAGCTACGAATGCTCTGATTCTTCTCTCGTCCGAGAAGATACGTATGCATAGGATGCGATATCCTAGCGAGCATGTGTCGTTTCCCCAGTCCGAACTACTTCGACTCTGATGTCTATGCCTGATAGACTAAGTAGGCCCAGGATGCGACATCCTGCCGAGTCAGTTTCAGTCAGTCTCTTGCGTTTCTTTCAGCCAGTGTGTGTGTGTGTTTGAGCAGTGTTTAGCAACCAATATTCCTTCCTTTTGTGCGTGGATCCCGTAGAGTACTACGGATGCGTAGGGGTGCTAATACCTTCCCTTCGCATAACCGACTCCCGAACCCATTCTTTTTGGTCGCGAGACCATGTTCTTTTCCAGGTTTACTCTGAGCGTTTCCTTTCCCTCTTTTGGGATAAATAACGCACGGTGGCGGCTCTGTTGTTCTTGTTTTCCCGCCGGTTTTTCGCGCGATGCGACACAAAGTTTCGAAGAATGTCTGGAAAACCTAGAAAGAGTTCTAGAACGATGTGTAAAAGTAAACCTAGTACTTAATTGGGAAAAATGTCACTTTATGGTACAAGAAGGAATTGTTTTAGGACACATTATATCAAATAGAGGAATTTAAGTAGACAAAGCTAAAATAGAAGTAATTGAAACCTTCAACCTCCGAAAACTGTGAGAGAAGTACGAAGCTTCTTAGGACATGCCGGTTTTTATCGACGATTTATTAAAGATTTCTCTAAAATAACTAAGCCTCTAACCGGATTATTAATGAAAGATGCTGAATTCATCTTCGACAATAAATTTTTAGAAGCATTTCAAACACTTAAATAAGCATTAATCTCCGCGCCCATAATGCAGACTCCGGATTGGAATGAACCATTCGAAATAATGTGTGACGCAAGTGACTACGTCGTAGGCGCTGTTTTAGGACAACGAAAGGATAAAAAACTTCACGTCATATATTATGCAAGTAGAACTCTAGATGAAGCACAAATGAATTACGCCACGACCGAGAAAGAACTTCTAGCAGTAGTATTTGCACTAGACAAATTTCGTTCTTACTTGGTCGAAGCAAAAATAATCGTTTACACTGACCACGCTGCCATTAAATACCTCCTAACAAAAAAGGACGCTAAACCTAGACTCCTAAGGTGAATCTTGTTGTTACAAGAATTTGATTTGGAAATCAAAGATAAAAAAGGAACTGAAAACGTAGTGGCAGATCACCTTTCTAGACTTGAAAATCTGGAACCGGAAAGAACATCGATTAACGATGACTTCTCGTACGATAAACTTATAGCTAATTTGGAAGAAAATAGAGCTGATGAACAAGTAGAGACCACCTTGGCTGTATGCGTTACACCATGGTACGCCGACTTTGTCAATTATTTAGCCACCTGAATGGTTCCACTTGATTTATCCTACCAACAAAAGAAACGATTCTTCCATGACATAAAACATTATTATTGGGACGACCCTTTACTTTTCAAAAGAGGCCCCGATGGTATTTTCCGTCGATGTATACCTGAAGAAGAGATAGAAAGTATAATCCAACATTGTCATTCCGCTCCTTATGGTGGACACGCAAGTACATCCAAGACCTGTTCTAAAATCCTACAAGCCGGTCTTTATTGGCCAAACATATGGAAGGATGTGCATGCTGCTGTCAAGAAATGTGATAGATGTCAACGCACAGGAAACATATCTAGACGTGACGAAATGCCACAAAAGGGCATTTTGGAAGTAGAGATTTTCGACGTGTGGGGAATAGATTTCATGGGACCTTTTCCACCTTCTTTCGGTAACAAGTACATACTCGTAGCGGTTGACTACGTATCAAAATGGATTGAAGTTATAGCTTCTCCAACAAACGACACGTGAGTAGTAACTAGACTCTTTAAGAATATAATCTTTCCAAGATTTGGTGTCCCAAGAATAGTAGTCAGTGATGGTGGATCGCATTTCATATCTAAGATACTCGAAAAACTATTGTTTAAGTATGGTGTAAAACATCGAGTAGCGACACCATACCGTCCTCAAACCAGTGGACAAGTGGAAGTGTCTAACAGAGAAATTAAGCAGATATTGGAAAAAACAGTCGCCACGTCAAGAAAAGACTGGTCATCAAAATTACCCGAAGCTTTATGGGCATATCGAACTGCTTACAAAACTCCCATAGGAACAACCCCATTTAAGCTTATTTATGGTAAATCTTGCCACCTCCCGGTAGAATTAGAACATAAGGCCTATTTGGCTATTAAAAATTTTAATTTAAACTATAAGGCCGCCGGTGAAAAGCGAATCCTTGATATAAACGAATTAGAGGAACTGAGACGAGACACTTACGAGAATGCCAGAATCTACAAGGAAAGAACGAAAAAATGGCATGATAAGCGCATATCAAGGAAAACTTTCAAACAAGGCGACATAGTCCTATTGTTTAACTCTAGACTTAAGTTATTCCCAGGAAAACTACGCTCTAGATGGTCAGGCCCTTTCCAAGTTACTAATGTTTACCCTAGTGGAGCTGTGGAAATTAAAGGCAAATCTATGGAAGCATTTATCGTAAACGGGCAGCGTCTGAAACATTATCACTATGATGAAAACAATGAAGACTCGCAAGTCCTGAAATTAGACGTATTGTCTCCTAAATCTATAGATTAACATTTACTAGTTTTATGTCGAGCTTGCGACATTAAACAAAGCGCTTCGTGGGAGACAACCCACAACTCTCTATTTTATTTTCTATTTTTATTTTATATTTTTTTCTTCTTTGATTATCCCTTTTGATTTTATTTAGTATTCATTCTTCATTTATTTTATTTTATAAAACTTCTCTTCTTTTCTTCTTTCGGCATCTGGCCAAATCCTGACTAAATTCTTGTTTTTCTTTTCTTTAGTTAACACTAACCTGATGGGACAAATTGATCGTATGGGTATCAAATTCAGAGGGAAAGCTCAGAAACAAAAGTTTGAAGAACTAGCAGAGAGAGAGAGATGCTACCTAGTTTCTATGCTGATGATTGGGCAATGACTGCCCTTGGACTAAGAGAGAGTGTCATGTATCTGCTGAGTCAAATAGGGTGGGAAACCACTCCTATTCGAATACAATTTGTCACTTACCGGAGGCTAACTCTAGAATTCCTTAGCTCCCTGATCTATCTACCCAGCCGTGGAAAAGGAATAAGCAGAGGTTTCATTCAGTTCAGGATGTTCAATATGGAGTATCAATTTAACATTCAAGACTTTACTAACCTTTTAGGGTTTCCTACCTCTTTTGATACATTCACCATGAGCCAAGGAGACCTTTTTGAATATAGAGAACTTGAACATTTTTGGGGAAGTTTAACGGGAAATGACGATCCTGAGGAGCATGAGTTTCTTTCTGGAAACATACGTAACCCAGCTTTTCATTATTTCCATAAAATCCTAGCACACACTCTTTTTGGGAAGAAATCAAACATTACCACAGTTTCACGTGATGAACTCTTCATAATATTTTGTGCTTCCCAGAACCGTCCAGTAAATGGTGCCACTTATATGTTGGCGAATTTTGACCGCCTTATTCAAGATGACCGAGCACCAATTCAAATAGGCAGATTGATAACCATGATTGGTAATGCTATCGGATTACGCCAACCCATGCTTGACTTGAGCCCTTTTGTGGCATTGCGCCTATGAGTATACCCTTCCTTTTCAACACTTTGTTTATCAGAAATCTGGGACCTGAAGAGTTTGAATTAATAATTAACAACCAAGTTCTTTTCCTATTCACCTTTCCTAGCCCGAGGACTAGTGTTCATAACCGAAACAATTGGCTCTACAATCTGAATGGAATACCTTCTCCTGTTAGATCTACTGAATCCATCCAAGACTATGAGATTTGTGACGACCAGATTCCTTATGCTGAGTCTGACCCTCAGACACCATCTGGTTATTATGATATTGACTCTCCACCTCATCCTATCCCGACCAAAGAGTCAGCAATACCTGATCTTAGACATCATATGCCCGGAACTGATTATAACACCGCCATTCAAGCCTTGATGTCAGAACAAGAAGCCATCAGAAAAGAGCTAACTAATATGGGACATGAATTTCTGGGATACATGAGCAGTATGACAAATCAATTCCACGAGTTGCTAAACCGTGTTAACTCCTTTGCTCCTCCGGCCAAAGATCCTACAAGTGGCTAGAAGTTTTTAGTTAATTGGTTTTAGTTTTAGGGGATCTATAGTTTCATCTAACATTATTTTAATCTCAGTATTTGTTTTCCATGTTTTCTTTTACCTTCAAATGTTACATTATGTTTATTTTATGAAGCTATTGCATTATTGGTTTATTTTATTTTATTTTGTTCTATACAATATCTACAATTATCAATAATGATCTTTACTGTATGCTACTTACATAGCCTATTAGAGAAAAAAATATATTTACACTATGGTGTAATAGAGTAGCAGACATGGTATTTCTAAAATATATCAATAGCAAAATAAAATAAACATAAACAAAACAAAATAAAAACAATAAGACAAAATAAAAACATATTATGAAGCACCCACGTAAGTGACCGTTGCAAGCTGACTGGTGTGACGAGCGTCACACAAGCCATCACGGTCGTCACGCAAGTGCATGTGACGCCCGTAACACCTTCCGTCACGAGCGTGACAGCTCCAAAATAGGTGAACGCTAGTGACCGTTGGGGACACGACCGTTACACCTCACTTTTTATTTTCCCCATTCATTCACCTTTACTCCATCCCAATCACATTCATCCACATTTATTTTCCTTTCACCCACTCATCTTCCTACTTCCAAAAACTTTCCCTATAAATACCTACACTCCATTTCTCCCTAAACCACACCATTCCAACAAACCACTCTATACAAATACATTTTCACCCTCTTTCATTCTTTCAACCCACCTATCGATATGGCGAAAAACCAACAATTCGGAAATATCATCTTCCGATCCGAAGACGATAACTTCCAACGCGAGCAGTTCGAACGATTTCAACAACGAGGTGCCGTCTCTACCAGGTATCCTGATTTAAATTGTTTACAAGAATTAGGATTACTTCAAGGTGTACAATAGATGCTTAGGCTTGCTGATTTAACCTTTCTTTGCACACACAATCAACCTACCTACCCATCACTCACCTTAGAATTTTTAAGTTCTTATTCATACACCACTCCACCCGGTGAAGACGAGTACTTAACCGATACCGCAACTTTCCGCATGCTCAACACCGAATACTCACTATCCCAGGATCAGTTGAGTGCCATGCTACAGTTCCCTGTAGGAGACCAAGTCCACCCAAGAATCCCTCCGAACTCACAGTGGCCCATAAACGCCTTCGACCTCTTTAGAAAAATATCCGGTGTGGAAACCGATAATTGGGATGCACTACTTGCTTCCCACATACACAACCCAAACATCCGGTATTTTATCCGCATTCTGCAAAACACCATTTTCGGTCGACCCAACAACAGCAAAGTCAATGCCAAGGAATTATTCTTCCTCCACTGCGTCTTTGCAATGGATACAAAGGTAAACGCCGCTTCTTTCTTATTTCACCATATCCGCATCCTATGTGCTAGAGGCCGCCAACCTTTCGTGATTGGAGGATTAATAACCTCCATAGCACTTGGTTTGAATCTAGGGGACCGACTTCAAAATTTACAAGCTCTCCCACCCCTATTTATGGATATAAGCTATTGTCGCTCCAACCGCTTAATCAAAAATAGGGTAGGCGGAAGGTATTATCTTATGGTGAATAACCAAGAAGTCCCAAGCATTGTTTTACCCAACATTGCCCTCACAGATGTCACCAACCCCGACCGATTCATCTACGACCTTAATGCTCCTGAAGCTACCGAGCTTACACAAGCAAACCCGACCCCGAACGAGTTTGAAGAAATGGAGCAAGGTGATCAAGGTCTTGAACAACAGTCAGCCCCGCTTAACCCTTCTGATAATGCAACTGGTCCATCCTCCCGACGTCGTCGAAGAAGAAGGCCAGCAACTAATGATGACATCATGGATGCTATTGATGTCATGCATGCGCAGAATACCGAAGTGATGCAACTGATGCGCCAGATGCAACAACAACAGGAAGCGAGGAATGCAATAACCGACCAGCGGTTCACCGATTTGCTCAACAGGTTTGATGACTTAGAGGTTCGTCAACGATCATTGGGGCCGAGAACAAGAGGACCTCGGCAAAATTAAGCATATTTATCTATTTATTTCCTTTCTTTTCGCTTTTCTCTAAAAAAAATTGGGGACAATGTTTCATTTAAGTGTGCGGGGGAAAAACTTTGTTTCAGTTATGATTACTCCTCTTTCAACATTTCTTTTTCAAGTATGTATTTCCCTTTTCATTGTTATTTCCCTTTAATTTTATTGTTTAAATTTATACAAAAAAAAATATTTATAATATATATTTATTTTAAAGTTAAGTCCCTAGTGTGAAAATTTTTTATTATCTATTCCCCTCAATTTTCTTGAGCCATAACAAAAATTCAACACACTCAAAAAGTATAAAGGTTGCCTATTTTATCAAACTTGAGTAAAATTAAGACAAAAATTATTACCGCCCTAACGCTCTAAAAACCTCAACATGTTAGATCAGAAAAGTCCCTATTATACCAATCCCTTGAACTTTTAGGTTTAGAGTAACCCCGAGTAGTTTATACGAGAAGTCGGCACCATCCTAATAGCAAACTACGTGGAGAGCCGATGAATATAAGTGAATGATTCCCAAGACAATATATATAAAAAAAATCAGGAAATGCACTAATTAAGTTAGGTGATCCTTACCCGATCATTTAATCCAAAGGTTGCGAATCCTACAAAAAACATTGTATGAACGATCCATTGTGAGTTGGTTCAGCGGTTTCTGGTGCTGAACTTGGTAGGGCGGACTACGGTCCGATCCCCCGCAATCTGCAATGGACTAAATGACGAAGTTATCCAACTTATGTACCAGAACTTCAAGCTAAAAAGGGGATCAGAATCACTAACCGATTACTCCACTATGTGCGCGAAAAGATAAAGGGCTTAATGTGATTTCGCTAGAATGAAAACGGGTGAAATAAGAGTAAAGGAACTAGGATAGCTATAATAGCGTGACTCGAACTGGTTTGCATAAGGTGGGGTTATCTGATGTTGTAACGGTAGTTGTTGATGTTAAGATTAAGCTCAGGTTATTTCTAAATGAGATTTACTTGCGACCTAGCGCGAATTGATGTGTGTTTAGAAATTTCATCTGGCTAATATTTTAAAACGATTTCTATACTGTATCTTGCTTGAGGACAAGCAAAAGTCTAAGTATGGGGGAGTTTGATAACATGAAATAATATCACACATTTGGACTCAATTTAATTAAATTATATTATTATTTGTTTTAATTTATTTTATATTATTCGATATTACTTGGTATTTTCCTTCTATTTATTCCAGGCAACATTATTTGAAGCATACGTGAAAAAGAAAGAAAAGGAGGTGCAAAAAGATGATAAGAAGCAATTTCCACTAAAGCCCAGCCCACTACTATCAACTAGAAGCGTTGAAGCTGTGACAACCGCCACACAAGGTGTGACGAGCGTCACGCCCCCCTGCTTTGTGTTACGAGCGTAACACATGGTGTGACGAACGTCACACCCCCATTCCTATATTTTGGGGTTTGACGCGTAACAGAAGCACGTTCATCCTGCTTCTTCGCTTGACCAGTAGACTCGTTGAAACTTACTGAATGGACTATGGAAGAAACAGTTACAAAATGGATTGATATAAATAGGCCAATTGTGGAACCCTGCGGCTCTCGCTCAATTTTCCAGTTTTCGGCACCACATTATTTTTACTGTTTTTCTTATTTTCCAGCACTCTACTTTCCTAGCAATTTTTATTTCCTTTTCTTTTCCAGTCAATTTTAAAGCATTCAATTAATTTTCTCACAATAGTTTCTACACCGGAAACTATTGTGTAATTTTTACTGGATCTAACCTTACGTTAGATCATAGTATTTTATTCCTTCGTTTTTATTTTCTTGTCCGATCGAAGATTGTAAGAACAAATCCAACCGGTTTGTGGTGGAGAGTTCAAGCATCGAAGCTAGGAATAATCAAGACTTCTATTAATTTTACAGGTTCTTTAATTTTATTGTTTAAATTTATATATGCTCTGCACTGCTATTTATTTATACTGTCTGTCTGACATGGCTGTATGTAAGCATAATTATTGTTTAGGCTTGTTTAGCATGTCTGGCTAAATAAACTTAGATATCGGTATGTAAAGTAAGCGGAATGAAGGAATCAAAACTAAGTTGGTTTAATTTTGTTTAAAAACATAATCACTCTTTTTATGGTCTCAATTTGCAGAGTTAATACCAAGGTTTTTGTACGAGAGTAAAAGACATAAAGAAGTTAAAATCAATAGAACGACGGTTTGAGTTTTTAACTGGACAGTGTAAATTGGACATTAATTTTAAATCAGGGCGAAAGCAATTTTTAGAGTTAATTAAATTCTAATCATTTTCAAAAAGTATTTTTAAAGGTTAAATGTGAGGACGAGAGTTAAGCATTTAAGTTTAATTATATAATCTAAGTCAACAGAGCGAGAGTTTGAGACAAGGGTGTTTAAATGGTTAGCATTTTCTTAAAAAGAGTTTCTATAGATTCTATTGTTTTCAAAAAGTGATTTTGGACTTAACTAATTAGTGACAGCGCACGTTAATATAAAGTCATAGTCTATTCAACAGAGCGAGAGTTTGAGAAAAGGCTTTTAAATCAATAGTGTCTACCGAAAAGATTTATTTTAAAACTACGAAACCAACGAAGATTTGATTCCCTAATTACGACGAACTGCATACCGATATCCGCTTATTTGATATTTAATCTAGATCTTATTTTAGTTTTATTTTTCTCCTAATCAACAAAGTATCATCCGCCTTAGCTTTACGAAGTAACCTTAGAAAACGGTATATCGATTCATAAGTCCCTGTGGGATCGATATCTTTTATTACTACGCGATTAGACTGTGCACTTGCAGTTAATACCCCAATAGACTCACAAAGTCACGATCAGAAATAAACGAGTTTGACATAAAAGCCTCAACAACAAACTCCAACATGAAAAAATATATAACATAATTAGTGAAAGACATTTCATTCCCAATGCTACATATCAGAGTGAATCCTCTAAGACCCAATGATAAAAGCTAAAGAGGCATTGACACCATCCTCTAACTCAGCGGCTACTCATGTACCTGATTGTTTGTACTCCTGAAGAGCACAAATGCCACAATAATAAATAGGGGGTGTGAATACATCTAACAAATGTTAACGGCGAAATTTAGCAAAACAAGATAGTAATAACGAATTATACAACATCTCAATCACACTCAAAACATAATCAAAATAAATAACAATGCAATACTAATGCCACCAACTCCTTCTCAAATGCACGTGGTACCAAAATCAATGGAATCAAAGGTATGTTACTGATTTTCCCATGTCTCAAGTTCCTCTATACACTATGTCCCTCTCTAGACGTGAGAACTCCATAGTTTCTCTTTGAACCAAGCCATCACTAGACCGAAGTCCTACCTATCTCTGAAATAAATGAATGCATGTTATGAACAATACAAACATGCAACAACATCAACATCACAGAATCACAAAACACAAATCTCAAAACATTCTAAAAAAGGTTCCACTCTTGATCCTTTAATTCTCCACACACAAGTCATCATTGTAATCCCTCTCTGGATTACTATGCTCAAATCGCCAATAAAGGCCTTATTGTAATCCCTCTCTAGATTACTATTTTCAAATCGCCAATAAAAGTCTCATTGTAATCCCTCTATAGATTACTATGTTCAAAAACATGTTTTCTAAATAATTTTAATTATTTCTACTCAAAAAGGTAAAATTATGTTATTATCCAAAATACTCAATAAACTCAAAACGTCTTAATACTCATAATTTCTCAAAATTCTCAAAAACTCATAATTTTTCAAAATTACCAAAAACTCATGATTTTCTCAAAATGTCATAAAAAAAGTTTTAAAAATACACGAGTGATAATTCTACTAGGATAATGACAGACAATTTCCTCAATTTACTAACAAATGACTCTAAGGTCGCCAAAAGGACTATAACGTCACAAGATGCTCAAAAATACCACCGAAATGCTCTTGAACTCAAAAGCTCTAGAAAATTCTTGAAACTCGGAAAATGTCGAAAATGCCTGAAACATCGAAAAAGTCGAAAACGCTCGAAATCGGGAATTGTCGCTGGAAAACGTCTCAAAAACTCATTAATAGAGTAACTCATTGTTATTACTTGTGTCAGACCACCAACAGGATAATAACCTTTAACACCAAGACATACCAACATAACAGTAAAACATATCAGAGCTTCTTAAACTTATCAATATAATTATAAAACTTAACAGATTTTCTCAAAGGTAACCCTAAAACATATCAAACTACCAACTACACTCTCACAACTCTAAACAGATCAAGATTACTCAATAGCAACTCTAAACTCATCAAACAACCCCAAATTCATGCTTCCTACTAGTCACACATCATATTCGAATAATTATTTAAAATATTAAACAAAGTCGGAATTAAGAACATGAAAATATTTTGAAAATCCTAGAGAGTCTATTTTAAGAGTGTCATTTTTATTTCATGACTTAATACAACAATCGGTTTCAGTTTAATTAATCAACAAGAACGGGTACTCGTATCGGGAAGAATGTTTCCCCTGACTTCAAAATTGTGCCAAAATTGTATACTTATGAGAAAATTATGAACATTTCTAGTTGAAAATATCATTAAACTCTCTTTTTAACGCAACTAACGATATCCCAAAAGGACTTACGAAACTCAAGTTATGTCTGAATCATAATGACTAACACATTATTAAAATTGACTACACCTCTGGTATAAAAACTAGTAACCCGCTACTGTTGTAGCCCTCCTAGAACCAATTTCACTACTTCAAAATAAAAATAATTGTGTTAGCTTTCTAACACTTCGAACCGTGTCTCAATCCGAGTCCTGAAACTCAAGATATGCCTGAAATAAGACGGTCAATCCCCTTCAAAATATACCTGTGATTTTTCTGCATTTTTCTCTCTATTGAAAATATTTAAAACTCGTTTAGTTATGTCTCAACCGTTCTTAAATGCTCAACTAACTTGATCTCTCTGAAAAATCCAATTTTTTAAATTTTTTTGCAAAAGTTCCGAATTTGAAGTTTTTTGTCAAAAATCTTTTTTTTCATGTAAAATGTGTCATTTTGAAAATAAAAAAGGTTTTACTGCATTTGGGAAAATTTAGAAAATAGATCAATTTTCATAAATTTTGGAAAACAAAAAACAGTTCAGCAACATCACAAAATTGAGAAACCAAATGGTCCAAACATAATCGTTCGAATTCCCGAGGCAGAATCTCAACTCTACAGGGTTATAGCACAACACAACACAAAACTCATACAATATCATCACCAACAACAAAATGTTTGTAAACCTACAAACAACAGCACTGAAGAGATCATAGAGGATTTGTCTCAAATCCTTTTTTGGGTCTCAGAGCAATCATGCAGAAAAATAATTCCAACAATCACACTAATAAGGTTTTGCCCAAACATTATTTGGCCAATTTACAAATATCATATAAATTAAGAAAAATTGGGGAAAAGCAACATAAATCACAAGACGCTGATAGGAGGGTAAGGAACTTTCACTATCCTGCATGCCTAAATCATCCATAAGAAGACAATTTTTCCCCCTACCTTGAAATTGCAGAGTTCTTGGTGAAGTTTAGTTTTTCCTTCTTAGAACTCTCCCTTAGGATTCCCGGTAGCCGCTTTTCAGTCTTCTCACAATTTCACGTGAAAATATTTCTTAATCCCAACTTTTTATATTTATATAACGTTAATTCACAATCTTTACCCACAATACTCCAATATTACAACTTAACCCCCAACAACTTCTCTAAAAACTTAACTTCTTAACCCATTCTCAATTTTTTTTATAAACTATTATTCAAATTAAATAAAGTATTTAATTTAAATAATGATTTAGTTTAATGTTTTCTATACTTTCTACTCCTCCAACCTATTACGAAATAATTAAATATGTGTTATTACCCGTAATAGTCTCAATAATAATATTTTATTTTTTTTACTCTCAAATCTTATAACCCCCGGTAATTATTAAATTATCGAAATACCCCTACATACCGAAAAACACTAAAATTCAAGTATAATGAATAAAATACATCAATAATTAAATAAATTACTCTATTTAAAAGTTGTGGTGTTACAATGTTCATAGAGATCCATCTAGGTCAGCTCATCAAGAGATATTAGAGGAATATCAGGTTAGGTCAGATCACGTCGTTGATGTTTTACCTGCATGTCGTCGTGTTATGGATATTGTGTGAGCGAGTATTGAAATATGAGAGTTTCTGAAAGGAACTTCTGGGAGGGCCATTATAGATGCCATTCTATCTGAGGAAAGACCAATATTGTAATACAAGAGGTAGACAAAGAACATGTGGGTCCGACATACCTAGTAGTATTTGATAGTATTTGTATTATGGATTTTAGATTATGGTTTATAATTTATCATTTCGATTGTATTATGGATTCTTGATTGATTATAATATATGTCATTTTAATCTTACTATGAAAGTATACTTACTATAAATGGTCTATTACATCAGGATACTTATAACATTAGTCTATTTCTTTAAAAAAAAAGTTAAACCTTACTGCCTAAGGATTATTAAGAAAGTATACTTCCGTAAATTTTACAAAGATGCATCTCCGTACTAATTTACGAAAACATGAGGGTGTGACTCACTTACGAATAGGTGTGGTGTATATGATATGCGTACGCGAGTATATTTACATATATGTGAAGGGCACTTTTGAGTTTTATTAAGGTGCCTCTTCACCATTAAGGGTGGGAAGAACAAACCCCTTATTTTTTCTATAAATCCCTTATAAGAACTTTTTTTTATAAAAAAAACTTATTTAAAAATAAATAAATAAAAACATATAAATCCAAAACCTACATAATCTTTATATATATATATATATATATATATATATATATATATATATATATATATATATATATATATATATATATATATATATATATATATATATATATATATATATATATATATATATATATATATATATATATATATATATATATATATATATATATATATATATATATATATATATATATAATCTTATATATATATATATATATATATATATATATATATATATATATATATATATATATATATATATATATATATATATATATATATATATATATATATATATATATAGATATATAGAGAGAGAGAGAGAGAGAGAGAGAGAGAGAGAGAGAGAGAGAGAGAGAGAGAGAGAGAGAGAGAGAGAGAGAGAGAGAGAGAGAGAGAGAGAGAGAGAGAGAGGTGCAAACTCAAAGCCGTCTCAATTTTTCAGAGGTCCTGTGTAGATTAATGGTAGTTTAATCATGGAGAAAAATTAGAGATCCTATCTAATCATTGGTTAACCATTATAAATATTTTATGAAACCCTTTTTAACCACATATTAACTATGACAAATTTGAGGCCTTGCGCAGTAGATTGTCTTGCACGCCCTCAAAGAGGCCCTACGTAAATCTTTCAACAAGACTGCCCTTTATATCCTTATAATAATAGTAGAGTAAGGATGGGGGTAGGCATATAAGGGTGTCCTTGAGTAAGGATGGGGGTAGGCATACAGGTTGTGTTATTAGATTGATATGGACTTAAAAACTAAAAAATCCAATAAGAAAATAAATTCAAAATCCAGTAAAAATGATAAAAAAATATAATATTTAGTACCGGTCTTTAAAAATCTAGTAAAAATGCATTTGTTCCAAAATCCAGTAAAGAATATGTAAGAAATTTTGATTAAATCGGTAGCAAATCGATAATTAAAATAAATAAAAAACATTAAAAAACTTGTGTTAGTTTTATTTCTTTATTAAAAGAGTATGATGGCCATATTATCTCATTTATAAGGGTATTAGGTCAAGTTGAGGTACTAGTTAAAGAAAATTTTATCCCGTATCATATTAATTATCCTTCTACCCCTACATTATAATTTTTTGGATCAAAATACCCTTATATAAATAAGATATATTTTAGAAATTTTCACTTTCACCTCACTTTCGCTCAAAGTCTTCCGAAACAGAAACTCGCGCTTTGCAAATCATAACACATTTTTCAACTCTTTCGGTTCACATTTTACAAACCGGCACAGATTCAGTAAGTTTTATGGTTTCACATGTTCACTGGAACTCAATGCAAAACTCATCAGATTCTTTAGTCTACACATCGAAACTCATTTGATTTGTCTTCTGGTTTGGCCAAATATTTCACCGGAAGTCTTCCCAAATGTGTTCCAGTTTTTTTAATATTTTTTAATCATAACTCTTTTAAAATATGTTTCGGATTGCATTTTTAAATAATTTTTAAACGTTTTTTGTTGTTATTTTGACAGTAGCGTGAACACGAGGAAGAGACGGTAAGATTTTAAATCGTGGTTTAGGACGGGGCGCTCCATCGATGTTGGTTGGTGAGGAGGAGCATATTGGGGCATCTGCATCTGTAGTATAGTCGGTTGGCTTTCCAGGAGGGTCATACGATACGTCGATTGATGTCATGTTAACAATTTCAAACAAATGTTGCCTATATTTGTTTGTCTTGTAGGTGTTGCCATAACTAACACAAAAGGAAAATATTGAACAACTTAACTAAATCTAGATGGGCCCAAAATATATCTCTTATAACTCTCGAGTTATCTTTTTTTCTACTCCAATAAACATAGTTTGTGTCCTCTATAAGCTTAAACAAATGTTATATCTAATTTATAGGATATCTTATCTCTTTTTGTATCATACTCTTATGTTTATATATTTGTATGATCCGAGTGACATTATCTAGATATCGCTCTTGCAAGGAAAACAATATGTGTTTAGGTGAAAAATGTCTCTTTGTCAAATTAACAACATGTTGCTTCTCATTTGTAGTCACTCACCAACAAAGGAATGACTTTCTAATTTATCAGTTAAACCATGATTATGAACTCCACATTTTACATTAACCTTCCATCCAGACCCATCTTTCGCCGGAGTCGATTTAATTTTAAATGGACATCCCCATTTTTTGTCACACTTTGTGTTCCACTATCAATATCCTTGTATTTCCCACCTTTATCACAATCAAATATTAATTTTTTACTTCTCCCTCTCTTGCTTGTTTCAGTATCTGAACGAGTGATAATAACAATTATTTTATTTTTTATTCCATTCTCTTTAATCCACCTTATCACCTCTTCTCGTGTACCAAATTTTTGAGTAGTTGAAAAAATATCAGAAATATCTACACATATTGGATGTTTATCGTATATTTGTGGAGGAACTTTCATACCTGGAACATAAAAAAAATTGTAAAAAAAATAACTTTAACAAAGCAAACCGGGTGTCTTGATAAAAGAGTTTTGGTACATAAAATACATAAACTGAATATCTTGTCTACAAGTGCTCAAGTGCACATAAGCATATAAACCGAAACATATTTGGAAAGTGTTTCAGTATAATACATTTTTTCAGAAAAAATCGGAATTCTTTTAGCAAGTCTTTCATAACTAATTTTGGTATAAACCAGATATATTTTGTAAAGTCATCTGGTAAAGAAAAAAAAGCACCGGAAGTCATTTTCAAAATGTTCCGGTACAAATGTGAAGGGGTGCAATTTTCGAAAGTTTCAAATAAATAGTAAAAAATAAAATAGTAAATTCATTAAAAAATATATAAGAGTAAAATTGATATTTTTAATAAATTTTTTGTAGGAGTATGAGTATAAATATAGAGGTATGAGGTAAAAAAATTCTAGTTAGACTTAAGTTAGGTTATGATTTGATTTTGTAAGGCCCATGTATAATTTGTAAGGCCCGTAGTTCAATTCTTATAGGCAATTCATTAATTATGACAATTTGAAATATTTTCAATTCATCTTCTAAAAGTAGTAGGAGGTTTATCACAAGTATGTTTTCAATAATTCATCTATTAAAAAGATTTGTTTTGTTGCGGTGCAGTATGTTTTCCGTCTGCGTTTCATTTTTATGTAAATAACATTATTCTTTTAATATATGTCATAATATTCAACTTATCATTGATCCTCTTCATAATGAAGAGATTGTTCAAATAGACATTCAAAAAATAAAGAGTTGAATCTATTAAAATCTTGACAAAAAATCTTGCACTTTTCATTTATAAGTAGCCAAACCCTTGAAACTGAAATGATTGTCTCTATTTGGCTTTTAGGATATGTTAAGAGCTTCATTTGATTCCTTCACGTATAGGCAAAATTAAAGTTGGTGTCAGTGTTACCCCAACTCATAGGGTACTATTCCGTGGGGTATTATTTGTTCTGATTATGAAATGCTATCATTCTCTATTTATTAGCCTCACAACTTAGTTGTCAACTTGCCTAATGTTAATGTTCATCTTAAAGCTAGATAAAATAGTAAATCACTTGTATGCATGGAAACAATTAACGACTGTTCTATCATTTGGTTTGGTGCATTATGTCTTATTTTCATATGCTTAACCAATGATCATAAAGATGTAATGAAGGAGCATGTATGGAAGACAACCTTGAGAAAAGAGTTGAAGGCCATTGAAAGGAACAAATTTGGGATCTTCTCAAGTTGCCTCTTACAAGGAAGCCAATAACTATTATATTTATTTATTTTTTTAATGTAGAGGGCCTAGGACCAAACAGAAGAGTTATATACTCCCTTCGTTTCTTTATAAGTGTCACTTTCTTGCAAAAAAATTTGTTTCTTTTTAATTGTCATTTGCAAAGTTCAAGATAGTATTAATTACAATTTTGTCAAAATTACCCCTAGATAATGATTGCAGAGAGAGAAAAAGTAAAGTGAATGTAATAAATAATTAAGGGTATTATAGGTAAAAGAATAATTATTGTTTGAAAAGTAACAATAATGATTAGCTTTTTTGGTATGTGTAAAAAGTCAAAAAATGACACTTAAAAAGGAACGGAAGGAGTACAAGTTTGTATCAAAGGAATCTTTCTGACATCCTTAAATTTAGTATCTGACATCTCTATATTTTTTTATAATGATAAATATTATTGTCAAAATTTTAAAAATCGAAATAGTTCATTTTGGTAGGAAAAAAACAAATTGAAATTAACAATATTTGATTTTTCAAAAAAATCAATATAATATCAAATATTTCCAAAAAATCGATAAAAATTCAGTTTTTTGAACAATCTGGTAGTATGTTTTAAAAAAACTGGTATAAACTCATAGTTTTTTTGAAAAATATGATAGTGTATTTTGAAAAATTCGTAAAACTCATTGTTTTTTGAAAATTCGATAGTGTATATTGAAAAATCCGATAAAAATTAATATTTTTTTGAAAAATCTGGTAGTGTATTTTGGAAAATACGGTAAAAACTCAGATTTTTTGAAAATTCTGGTAAAAACTCATACTTTTTTATAAAAATCAGGTAGTGTATTTGAAAAATCCAATAAAAACTCATAGGATTTTGAAAAATCCAATAGTGTATTTGAAAATTTTGGTAGTTCAAATTTGGTAATTTTTTAAAAATCGGATAAAATTTATAGATCCCCAAAAGTCGGATAAAAATTGTGAGATTCTTCAAAAATTTGGTAAAAACAAAAAAAAATCAAAAATCTGAAAAACACACAATTTTTAAAAAAACATGAAAAATCACAAAGGGTATTATGATAAAAGCATATGTGGTGTATAGGTGCCAAGTAGAATTTAAGAGGTGGCGGGAAGATTCCTCCCCGTCTCATAACAAAAGAATCATTTAAATCTTCTATCAAATCATTATACAACTAACTTGGACATCCATCATACACAATGTAGTACCTTGTTCTCATGCTCCCTTGTTTGACTAGAGTCTTTGCACAACGATTAACTTTCATGTATATGTGTTATATACGCAAATCTTTAATGTTTCTCCCTACTTGTCGAATTATTCACATCAAATTTAAACTTAGCCCTTCTTTCATGTGGTTCTTGTGAATAACTTCAACCACAAATTTGCTATCAATTTGCACAACCACTCGACTGTAGCTTGTCCCTAGCCATTTCCAGTCCTACCAAAACGCCAGAAAGTTCAACTTTGTGGCTGCTACACTTACCTATATGCTTGACAAATCCTCCTAACCAATTGCCCTAATTGTCTCTAAAGACTCCCCTGCAATCTACATCTTTCCATACTTGCATAATCTCATCAGAGTTCAAGCAAATCCAGTCCACTTTAGGAGGCCTCCATTTGATCTGAATTTCAACTCTCTGATTTTTTCTGACTTTATTTTGCATGTTAATGTTTTTGTTGTACATCTTAACATTTCCCTGAATTACATGCACCAAGTTATGTGACATGACTTAAGTTGGCACATGCAATCTTTGGTTTCTCCAGTATCAAATATTGTGACATGCAATGGCCCAAATTATCGACCAATCAATCTTATCTCTACTTTGATTATACCTCATGTTTATCTCCAACCAATCGGCCAACTTCACATTAAAGAATACCTGCTTGTTGGCATTGTTTACTAGTTGTAGCCAAACCTGTTTAGCTATTTTACAATCTCTCAAAGCATAAATTGTTGTTTTCACCTGATCCACATAGTCATCACATAAATTATCTCACAATTTTAACTAGTTTAAATACCTGTTAATTTTGAGGTCATTTTGATTTATCATCTAGATGAAGCTTCTGATTCTCTCATGCACCTACATATTCTATTTTGATTTTTAAAATGAAGACAAAATATTGAAAATTCTTCCTCGGTGTTATACCCTTACTCTCTTGATTGTGGTATTTGAGTTGTCTTCATGGTAACCTCAAACATGTTTTTGAAATGTTAAATTTAATTTTATATTGTTTAGATACTATAACATTTGTAGTATAATGTTTTTAACGTTTGGACATTCTTCACATAAAAATTGGTTGACTTTTGTCTAATCCATAATTTTAAAAGTTTAAAATGATATCATAAACGATTTAAGATCATCATCTACTATTAGATTTTCATTATTAAATCATCTACAATTTAGAGCATTCACATTTATTACACTCATTTATGTTCTTTAAATTGACCCTAGTTAATTTTTTATACTTTTACTCATTTTTCAATTATTTAAAAAATATAATTTTATTTTTTAAATATCCATTAAAATTATCAAAAAATATAAAATAAGTTTCACTAGACATTTCATTACACTTCATTTTTAATTAGACATTTCATTACACTACATTTTTAATTATTAATTATTTTTTAATTTAATTCATATGAAAAGAATGTACTTTAGTATGAACATGTTCTTAAATTAAAGAACCGGTCTTACATGGACAAATATCTATAAAAATATGACATAGTATTTGTAGAAATTTGGGTCGAATTCTAATCTCAACAAGAATAGTTTTTTGGTTCGACAAAGGTTTAGAATGTATTTAAAGTTTGTTACATATTGGTCCTGTATATTGTAGTCAAAATATGCTCAAGTATGTGGTAGTCGAAATTGCTAGGTATATTAGCATGTCGAATTTGAATTTTTATTTAAGTCTGATTGTTTAAGTTAACTTGTAGTTTAAGTTAGCTTAATAGCATATAAATAGACTAGTTCTTTTAGGTTGTTGAGAGTAGTAGTGTTGGTTGTTGATATTCACTTGTAATCTTTGAACCCTAATAGAGAAAGTGAATAGTAAAACATTTATAATCAATCCTGATTCTTTTTCTTCTTTCTTCTCTTTCTTTCGTAATATCTAATAAGGTTTCTTTTGTTTGTTCAAGAAACATAATCTTACTCATATTTTGATTTGTTTTTTACGACATCAATTTACAACAGTATTTTTGTAAAAAGTGAAAACACAATTAAAAGATATTTATAATGATTCTCTTATATCAACATACCAAATTGAATAAATGTAATATATCAGAGATGTGTGTTAAAATCTCATATCATATAACATCGTATAATCTCAAATATATGTTTATAAGATTTGGATTATACCAAAATGTTTGCACTTGTAACTACACTCGAAACTACTATTAGATTATTTTGAAAAAATTGATCCATGTACCATTTATATGTAAAACCTTTCTTTTACAATGAACCATTAGAAGATATGATAAAACCTTCTAGTTTTGCAATAGAAGAAAATGAGGATTTGGTGTACAAATTACATAAGGCCTTGAATGGTCTTAAGCCAAATAAGAAGATCGACTCATTTCAATTATGCTTTTTTTTAGATATTTCGATAGAGATTAGTCATGGTTAATCATAGATAATATTTTACACCAAATCAAAATGATTTAAAGGTACACTTGATTTTGACATATGTATCATTTTTTTATAGGAAGAATTAATAATCCCTAGACGAATTATGTTACTAAAATTTCATTGAACGAAGTGTTAACATTTTTGATCATGCTAAGACAAAACTTCATTTCCAGTAACAAAAGGTGAACTTATAATCTACAAATGATAATCACATCACATAGTACAATAAATTGAAGAAAAAGAAAAGCCTTGACCATTATATCAAAGAGTGTATACAAATAACCAAATATTCATATCACCCCACTTGGTACATTAGCACAAATCCATCGCTTAAAAAAGCAAAGCAATCTATTTGTCACCTAATGGATTTCGACAAGTTTTGCAATTCCCACAAATACATTTTAAAATAAGAACCTCTCATTATAAGATGAGAAAAGTCATGTTCAAATTCCTTCTCTTAACAAAAAAAAATATATTTATGGAAAATTGCAAACTTCAATGAGAGATCTAAAAGTCTATTATTCATATCATTATTTTTATATATATACTATCATATAATTTTTGGCTCAATTCATTGGATCCTACTAACTCTTCTCCTCGAGGAAATTACACCATTAACAAGTCAGATTTGGCATCTCCAATGCAATTTATAGGTCGAAGATTTTCACGAACAATTTTTTGACTCAAAAGACGGTTTACTAATCTGTCCAAAGCCTCTTTCATCCACCAGTGTTGACAAACCTCTCTTGCCTCACTTATGCTCATCTACACAAAATCCAAAATTGAATCTTTCAAACTCATTTGCTACATTAAATAACAATAATTGCCACATAATTGTTTATTGTTTATGTTACTTACCCATGTTCTTTGACGAAGGTTTTGTTCCGGCCAAAACTCCATTTGTTCTTGAACAAGTAAAGGGAACATGTAACCATCATATAAAGTGTCATATGTTTTACTCTTGAAACTCCATTTACCTAATTTACCCTCAACAATGCCTTTTACACCAGCTTCCTCCATAGTTTCTCTCATAGCTGCCTCCTTCTGAGATTCATCTAATTCCCAACCTCCCTGTAGAAATCAGTTAAATCAGTTTAGTTAAAAGTTATACACGGAGACATGAGTTATGAGATACAGAGACGCGAGTTGGAATCCTGAGACATCCAAGATATATTCATTATTATATAGTACCTTTGGAAATAGCATCCCTTTTCCTTTTTGAGAACTTATGACAAGCACTTCCAATTCATCCAAAACATCCAAGGAATTTTTCTCTCCAATCTTGAATCTATATGGTATACATCTGCATAAACAAAAAGTTAGTTATTATTTAGAAAAAAAAAGTATAGTTGAGAAAATGATTGAAGAAAAAGAAAGGGGTAAGTTTGTGAAGAGACGAACCCAACAACTTGACGGCGACCTTTTCTGTAACGCTGCAACTCTCGACCGGTACGAGAAACCAATGTCACGACATTTTCTTGAGAAACTAAAGCAACCATTTCTAATAATTGTTGTTCTGGTTTTACTCTTTGTGAGGAATAATGAAACAGAGACAAGAAAAAGAAACGAATGAGAGTTTTGTTGAGTGGATAGCATAACGGGAAGCGAGGAAGGGACCCCTTTTAATATTGGTAGCGGCTTAGAGAGAGAAAGAGAAAAGGGTGTACCTTTTCTGGAGAGAGAAACTTTATATTATTCTTTTCTCATTCTTTTTTTAAAATTATTTTTCATTCTCATATTTATATATTAGTTATTAGTCATTTTTTTTGTATTATAGCTTGTTTATAATTTATAAACTCAGAAGACGATAAAAAATTATTTGGTAACACCTTTTCATCACAACTTATACTTTACTATTTTATTAACTTATAATTTTTAAATGTTATTTTAAATAGTATTTTAATTTAATTTATGATTTTTATTATTATTTTAACCAAAAACACATATTATTATTTTTTTAAACTTATTTTAAGAATTTAATTGAAATGAATTGAAATTATAAAAATATTTTATATTATCATTAAATTATAATTATTAATTTTTAATTTGTAAGAGAAGTTTAACTTTTTACTATAATAACATTAACTATAATTGTGATTGATTGACTATGTAAAAAATTTTACATTCAAAATACATAATAATTAATCTCTTATTTTAATTTAAAATAAAATAATTAAATATTAAATATATTTTATATAATTTTAATTGATCAAATAATTGAACCTAATTTTATCAAACATTTTAATTAATTTATCATTCATCAACCATCAATTATAAAATATAAACTATCAGTTAACAAATACTCATTATAAACTATAAACTAACTTAACTATTAACAAGTTATTTATTTATTATTTGTCAAAAAGTAAAATATTATAGATTCAAATTTTTATTTCTACATTTAATATCTAATATTTTTGCATATCCATCAAATAAGTTGATTTAACAAAATATTATTTATAGATTAAAATTAAAGAAAAAGAAAAAAGAAAAAGAGAGAGAAGGGAAGTGACGTTGGAGATTCATGATACCCACTTGGAAAGGAAAATGCCTAGACCCTACATACACGTGTGAATGACGTGTCGTGTAGCTCTATATGTGGCTACCAATATCTGCTCTTATGTGAATCACATTAACGATATAACTGAAAAATCTTATTTTCATTTTTTCTAATTATATAAGATTTGCATATGTATTTAAATTGAGTTAACATATATAAATACTTTATAAAATAATATTTTCGTAACTTTTGTTCAAAACAAAAAAAAAAAGAAAAACTTTTTTATAAAGATATCAAATAGGTTGGGACGAGTAGAGTTTTGCTAAATATGAGTTAAATTGGCTGAAAAATTCCAAACTTAAATATGAATTTTTTTCTGTGATAAATTTAATTTTAAATTTAGATCTAATATTTTTTTATATTGATTGATCTATTAGTCTACTTAAATATTTGAATATTTATAAATAAATAATTCAATTAATATTTAAATAAATTAATAAATTAAAATACCAATGAGATTAAATATTTATTCGCATTGAATTATTCGAGTCAACTAACAGCATTAGTTTTGTGATATTTGAGAAAACTTATGAAAACCACTTATATCATTATTTATAAAAAGAAATTGAATTTGATTTCATCCGATCTTTAAAATAATTAAATTTTAATTTTATATTTTAATTCAAAGTAGAAAATAAAATATAATAATAATAAAATTATTTATATTTATTTAAATCGTTGAATCTAATATGTTTAAAAGGTTTATTTTATTGTCTGATTTTTTTAATTAAATAGCTTTATAAAAGAATATTGACTTTTTTATTTTAAAATAAGTCTAGCTTGTCTAGGTAGGTTAGATAATAAATCTGTGTTAATTAGTCTGATTTATTCCTACTTCAGGTGTATTTTTCATCTCCACTTTAATCTTATAAATAGTGGAGTGGTTAAATAGGTTGCTTACCTGAATTTTCCCCAACCGTACATCAAAATTGTTTTTAAGATAAAATCATCTAGATACAAATTACTTTATTTTATTAAAATTGATATTTAACCAATTCAGTATAGATATATTTAAAATCATGTTCATCAAATGCTTATTCGAAATATTAGAGTTAATTTAATTTATTATTATAAAACCAATTTATAAATTTAAAGTATAATTCTATATAAAAAATTTCAATTTTCTATCTCTGATCAATATGAAATTTAGAATTTTTCCAAAATACGAGCACACACTTTAATTCAATAATGGTTTTTTTAATTAAAAAAGAGTACTACTATTTATTTTTTGTTACATCACAAAAATTAAATGAGAATTGTTGAAATAATTTATATTTAAATATTATTTAATTATTATATTTTAGTAATTATTATATGAGCATATGTTTATAATAATAATATTAGTCGTTTGGAGGCATGGAGAAGGTACAAGAGGTGAGGTTACAAACTCACAAAAGAACGTATGAATTGCTTCTGATTGAAGACAATGAAAACATAATTGATTTCTTCACTAAGGTTACGATATTGGTGAATCAAATCAAAGTGTGGAGAAGTGTTGACATCAAGATCTGTTGTTGGAAAGATCTTGAGGTCGTTGGCTCCAAAGTTCGATCAAGTGGTAGTAGCCATAGAAGAGTCAAAAGATTTGTCAAAACTGACAAAGGAATAACTTCAAGGGACGTTTGAATTTCATGAACAAAGAATGGCCGAAAGAGCTGCAGGAAAGTCGAAGAGTGATATAGTTTGCAGGCACAATCAACAAAAGAAAGGAAATGCAAAGGAAACTGGATGGCAACAAAGGCAAAGGAGGCTACAACAATTTGACTGGTAGAAATCAGCAAGAAGGAAACTGGTCGAATAAGAGAAAATGGTGGAACCAAGGCAACCAAAGAGGTGGTGGTGCAGGTAGAGGAAGAAGTGATGATCAAAAGCCATACAAGAGTCACATTCAGTGTTACAATTGTCAAAATAATGGTCATTATTCTAGTGGTTGTCCAGAAAAGCAAAAGTATCAAGAAACTTATGCAAAGATGGCGAAACATGAAGAAGAAGAAATGTTGTTAATGGTTACAACGAGAGATGAAGAGAGATTCAAGGACCAATGGTACTTGGACTCAGGATGCTCATCACACATGTCTAGAAGGAAAGATTAGTTTGTCAACATAATACCCTCAATAAAAAACATGGTGAAATTTGCAAATGACTACACTCTAGCAGCTGAAGATGTTGGTGATGTTCTGATTATGAGGAAAGATGGCAAGAGGTCATTAATTTCAGATGTGTTGTACATACCAGGCATGAAGAGCAATTTGCTCAGCATATGGCACTTAGTTGAAAAGAAATACAAGGTGTCGATCGAAGACAAAATGACGAGAGTTCTTGACTCAAATAGAAGGTTGATCTTGAAGGATCAAATGTCTCAGCATAGAACCTTCAAGATTGAGCTTAATGTGATGGAGCATAAGTGTCTTGTAACATCAACCAGCAAAGATGAATGGATATGGCATTATAGACTTGGCCATCTTAATTTCAAAGACATCAGAGATTTGAAGAGAAGAAATATGGTTTCAGGATTACCAGAAATCGACATTCCAAACGAAGTGTGTGAAGAATATGTGCAGGCAAAGCAACATAAGAACAACTTCAGTAAGGATGCAGGAAGTAGGTCTAAGGCAACTTTTGAAGTCATATACTCTGATGTATGTGGTCATATCCAGGTGGATTCAATTGGAGGTAACACATACTTTGTTACATTTATAAATGATTTCAATCAAAAACTGTGGGCTTACCTGATCAAGAAGAAAAGTGAAGTGATCGAGGTATTTTCCAAGTTTAAATCTATGGTTGAAAGACAAGTCGGTCGAAAGATCAAGAGTGAGGACTGATGGTGGTGGAGAATATGTGTCGAAAGAATTCGACACATTATGTGTGAAAGAATGGATTATGCATGAGGTGGTTCCACCCTACACTCCACAATAGAATGGAGTCGCAGAAAGAAAGAATAGAACCATCACGAATACGGTGAGAAGTATGTTGAAAGGCAAGCAGCTTCCCAAAGAATTAATGGGAGAAGCTATGTCGACTACAACATATATCCTGAACAAATGTCCGACAAAGAAGCTAGAAGGAATCACGTCAGAAGAATGTTGGTCTGGTGTCAAGCCTATCTTGAGTCATCTGAAGGTGTTTGGATCTATAGCACATAGACATGTGCCAGACCAGTTAAGAAGAAAACTTGATGAGAAGTCAAGTCAGATGATCCTGATAGGATATCATTCGACTGGATGATACAAGTTGTTCGACCCAGTGAATAAGAAAGTGGTAGTCAGCAGGGACGTGATCATAGATGAGCTTAAGGAATGGGATTTGACTGAGAATGTTAAGAAGGAATCAATGAGAATCTTATGTGATGAACCAGCTAGTGAAGTCGAAAGAGATGTTCGACACGAAGTCAGAGGTGAAGCAGGCCCAAGCAGACCTCAAAGAACAAGACACATGCCTGCAAGGTTGCAAGAATGTGTGATTACAGATGATGTGGTCAATGAATAAGCTGAGGTGGTAAACTATGCTTTCTACGCAAATGTTAAACCAATCAATGCAGCTGAGCCATTGAAAGATTCAAAGTGGGTGAAAGCCATGAACAAAGAATTGAAGTCAATCGGAGTCAACAACACTTGGTCACTTGTCGAATTTCCCCAAGACAAGAAGGCAATTATGTAAAGTGGGTATACAAGGTGAAGTTGAATCCCAAAGTATAAGTGACTCGACACAAGGCGGGACTTGTGGCAAAAGGATTTCTTCAGAAAGAAGGAATCGACTTCAACGGAGTTTTTGAACCCGTTGCTAGGATCGAAACAATCAGGTTAGTTATTGGTCTAGCAAACATGAACAACTGGCAGATGTGTCAAATGCATGTGAAATGTACATTCCTGAATGGCCCCTTAGAAGAATAAGTTTATGTTCCACAACCAGCTGGGTTTTTGAAACAAGGCAAAGAAAAAAAGGTGTACATGCTGCATAAAGCCCTGTACGGGCTTAAACAAGCTCCAAGAGCTTGGAACAAGAAGATAGATGGCTTTCTAAGGGAGAAGTAATTTGTGATGTGCACAACTGAACATGGAGTATATGTAAGAAGAAGCAAGAGTGAATTGCTTATATTATACCTCTATGTCGATGACTTGTTGATAGCAGGTAGCTGCAAGAAGGAGATCGAAGATTTCAAAGGTGATCTCAACAAGGAATTCAAAATTTCAGATCTGGGTGACATTTCATATTTCCTTGGCATCGAATTCTACAAGAGTGGTAGAGGTTTGATGATGCATCAAAGAAGGAATGCAGGTGAAATCCTCAAGAGATTTGAGATGCAAGATTACAGACCAGCTTTGACTCCAGTTGAGCCCAGATTACAACTGTCGAAAGATTCAGATGAAGATGGTGTCGATCTAACTCAATATAGAAGACTTATTGGGTCACTTAGATACATTTGTCACATAAGGCCTGACTTAGCATACAATGTAGGTATGGTGAGTAGATTCATGCAAAAGTCAAAGGTATCACATCTAGCAACGGCGAAGAGGATACTAAGGTACCTGAAAGGAAATCTCGACTACGACATTTTGTTTCATGCAGCTGATGAAGGAAAAGAATGCAAACTACTTGGATACACCGACTCAAGTTAGTGTTGTGATGTTGAGGATTGAAAATCCATAGCTGGATATGTGTTTATGCTAGGTGGTGCACCAGTTGCTTGGAGTTCGATAAAAGAGCCAATAGTGACATTATCATCGCGCGAAGCAGAATACATAGATTATTCCCTTTGTGCATGTCAAGCAACATGGATGGTGAATCTGGTCGAAGAAATAACAACGAAGATTCATGGAGAAATTACCATGAAGATCGACAACGTGTCAGCTATCAATCTAGCAAAGAATCCGATAGCACATGATCGAATCACGCACATCGAAATGATGTTCCATTATCTTCGAGAGCAGGTAGCAGATGGGAAGATGAATGTGGAACACGGCAGAAATGAGAATCAGAATGCATACTTCATGACGAAGGGAGTGCAGGTTGTAACACCCTTCTAAAATACCCCAAATATTTAATTAGAATAACAATATATCAATCAGAGTAATTATGCAATTAAGGGTGTCACACAATCATTTCACACCATTCATCATAATAACTGTCATGCTCTATCATTAATTCAAAACATAAAGCATTTACACAATACGCAGCGGAATAGAAATCAAATCAATCATGCAAAACATGTAACACATTACATGTAAAATTATTCAACAAGGTAAAACATCCCGTCCCGATGTTACATCTATCAGAGCATGACCCACTAAGGAGACTACACTAGACTCCAAGCACTAGCTTCTACTCAATCACTGCTCGTTACCTGAAAAATAGTTGTAAGGGTGAGTTCCTCAATCGATATAAAAAGCATTATAAAATATCATGTCATGTTAAGTAATTTGACACATTAATCACCCTAATCACATCACACCTCCAGTAACGGCACATCAACTCAAACGTCATACTCAATATCAACACAAGCACCACTGCTCAATTAAATTAAATACTCATACAACAAACCAACAAAATGCAATTCTAATGAGACTCGACTCGTCATGCATGTGGTACCATTTGGAGTAAAACTCCCAACTTAAAATTTGCCAATTTAACGAGGCATCAAGGCTTAAGCCTTCAACTTTCAACTTTTGCCAATCCAGGCCAACGTGGTGTGAGCAAAGCTCCGACTTAATGCATATGAATTCCGACAACATGATAACAATAGCAACACAACAATGTCTTCAACATAATCAACTTATAATCAACTTTGACATACACGACTTTAAATTCCGACAACATGATAACAATAGCAACACAACAACGTTTTCAACATAATCAACTTATAATCAATTTTGACATAAACTAAGTACTATATAATTCCATTCCAAAACGTACACAAGATTCAATTATCAATTTTTTTCTCTTTTCCCACAGTGTTAACCGGTTAACGCCCTGGGTTAACCGGTTAACGCAGACAGAACACGCTTTCTGGCAAAACTCAACAGTGTTAACCGGTTAACGCCCTGGGTTAACCGGTTAACGCAGACAGAACAGCAATATTTCCACAACTCACAACAGTGTTAACCGGTTAACGCCCTGGGTTAACCGGTTAACGCAAGACAGAAAGCTGTTCCTGCGCTAACACGAAGCAGAATGCAGAATTCTCCGCATTTTCCGCCGTTGGAGGACTTCCGGACCTCCGATTCCAATTCCGTAAAAAGCGATACGCTCGGGGAATCACGACTCACACAATTACCGATTCAATCACAGCTTAAACACAGTTTATTCATCACAAATTTTCAGCACTCATCATTCCAATTAGGGTCAATTCAACGGTTTATCACTACCCATTACATGTTAATCTATAATACCCATTAAACGACGATAAACCCCCCTTACCTGAATTAATCCGGCGAATCTTTAAGCTTCAAGCTTTTCTCTTCTCCAACCTTCTTCCTCTTGCTCTGCTCTTTGCCCTTTTCCTCTTTTCAGCCGCTTCTCTGCTTTTCACGTAAAACCCTCTTTACCAAAAATGGAACTCTTTTTCCTTATTTCCAACTTATATATTTTCCAATAATTATTATTCCAATAATAATAATAATAATAATCCAATAATTCCAATTATTTTAATTAAATTAATAAATATAATATTAACTTAAATTAAATAATTATCTTATTTTTTATCGGGGTGTTACAACTCTCCCCCACTAAAAGAGTTTTCGTCCTCGAAAACATACCTCAAGCGAATAGCTCCGGATAAGACTCCTTCATCTGACTCTCAAGTTCCCATGTCATGCTTTCGCCCGCAGCTCCCAACCAAACGACTTTAACCAACACAATCTCTTTTCCTCGAAGAGTCTTTATTTCACGATCTTCAACTCGTACAGGCTTTGTCTCCATTGTTAAATTATCCCGCACTTGCACATCATCCATACTAACCACATGAGACGGATCTGAGACATACTTCCGAAGCTGCGACACATGGAATACATCATGCAAATTCGAGAGATTAGGTGGTAATGCCATCCGATAAGCAACTTTTCCAACCCGTTCTAAGATTTGATACGGACCAATGAAGCGAGGAGTGAGCTTTTTAGACTTCAAAGCCCTCCCAACACCGGTCACAGGCGTGACTCTCAAAAACACATGGTCACCAGCTTGAAATTCTAATTCCTTCTTCCGCTTGTCATGGTAACTCTTCTGCCTACTCTGAGAAGCTTTCATCTTCTCTCGGATAAACTTCACTTTCTCGGTAGTTTCTCGAACTAACTCTGGTCCAAGTACTACACCCTCACCAGATTCGTGCCAACACAACGGAGTTCTACATCTACGACCATACAATGCTTCAAAAGGCGCCATTCCGATACTAGAATGGTAACTATTATTATATGTGAACTCGATCAATGGAAGATAAGTGTCCCACGAACCTCCTTGTTCAAGAACACAAGCTCTCAGTAAATCCTCCAATGACTGAATAGTTCTCTCTGTTTGGCCATCAGTTTGAGGATGATATGCCGAACTCAACCTCAACTTAGAGCCCAACGAATCTTGCAGACTTTTCCAAAATCCCGACGTAAACCTCGGATCTCTGTCCGACACAATACACAGAGGAACACCATGCAACTTTACAATTACTCGGATGTAAATCTCTGCCAACTTCGCAATTGGGTAAGTGATGTTAATAGGTATGAAGTGAGCCGACTTCGTGAGCCTATCAACGATCACCCAAATCGAATCATACCCTCTTAAAGTAGCAGGCAACCCCGTTACAAAGTCCATAGAAATACTATCCCATTTCCACTCTGGAACTTCCAACGGTTGCATCAACCCAGCAGGCTTCTGATGCTCAATCTTCGACTTCTGACAAGTTAAGCACGCATACACAAAACGAGCCACATCTTCTTTCATTCCGGGCCACCAAAATATTTTCTTCAAATCCTGATACATTTTAGTAGCTCCTGGATGAATACTCAAACTGCTCCTATGACCCTCTTCTAGAATGCTTCTTTTCAAAATCGCGTCATCAGGAATACAAATTCTTTCCCCTAATTTTAGCACACCTCTCGCATCAATCTTAAAGTCACTCTTCTCTGATTGACCACAACGATTAAGGATATCTACTAATTTCACATCCAATTTCTGTTCCTCTCGGATACTATCCATAAAATCATTATTAATCTTTAGCATTCCTAGCATTACACTCTGCGGTGTTACTTCGCAAACCAAACTCATATCACGAAATTGCTCAATTAATTCCAACTCCTTAATCATCATTGCTGACACATGCAAGGTCTTTCTACTTAAAGCATCGGCCACAACATTTGCTTTTCCTGGATGATAATTCAACCCGAAATCATAATCCTTAAGCAATTCTAGCCACCTACGTTGTCTCATGTTCAGCTCTTTCTGATCAAAAAGATACTTTAAACTTTTATGATCGCTGAAAACTTCAAATCTGGAACCATAAAGGTAATGCCTCCAGATTTTTAGCACAAACACCACAGCAAGTTCAAGATCATGCGTAGGATAGTTCTTTTCATGAATTCTTAACTGTCGCGACGCATAAGCAATCACTTTATTATTTTGCATGAGCACACCTCCCAAGCCCATCAATGAAGCATCACAGTAGATTATAAACGGTTCCTCCGGATTTGGCAAAGTCAAAACCGGCGCCGACGTCAATCTCCTTTTTAATTCATTAAAACTCTCTTCGCACTGAACATCCCACACGAAAGCTTTACCCTTACAAGTTAATTTAGTCAACGGAAGTGCTAACTTAGAAAATCCTTCAATAAACCTTCTATAATATCCAGCTAACCCCAAAAAGCTTCTAATCTCGGTAACCGACTTAGGAGTCTCCCATTGCAATACAACTTCTACCTTGGAAGGATCTACAGCAATACCTTTTCCTGAAATTACATGGCCGAGAAAACTGACTTCTCTTAACCAAAATTCACACTTGGACAGCTTCGCATACAATTTCTTATCTTTCAAAACATCCAACACTAATCTCAAATGTTCCTTGTGCTCTTCTTCGGACTTAGAGTAAATCAAAATATCATCAATAAATACTACCACAAAATGATCCAGATAAGTATGGAAAATACGATTCATGTATTCCATAAATACTCCCGGCGCATTAGTCACACCGAAAGGCATCACAGAATACTCATAATGTCCATACCGAGTTCTGAACGCTGTCTTCTGGATGTCTTCATCTTTCACTTTGATCTGATGATAGCCCGATCTCAAATCAATTTTTACTGAACACACAAGCACCCACTAATTGATCCATCAAATCATCTATTCTCGGTAGTGGATACTTATTCTTGATCGTTACTTTATTCAATTGTCTATAATCGATACAAAGCCTCATACTACCATCTTTCTTCTTTACTAGCAACACTGGAGCTCCCCACGGTGACACACTTGGTCTTATAAACTTCTTCTCAAGTAAGTCTTCCAATTGCTTCTTTAATTCACACAATTCAGATGCCGACATTCTATACGGTGCCATCGAAACAGGCCTAGTACCAGGCACCAGATCAATAGTAAATTTAACTTCCCTCTCTAGCGGCACACTAGGAATTTCATCAGGAAAAACTTCAGGGAATTCTTTCACCACTAACAGTTCCTCTATCTTAGCTTTACTCTCAACCGACAACGTCGCCATCAAAGAAAACATCTGAGCTCCCTCTTTCATCAATTTTCGCAATTCTCTGAAAGGTAATAAGTCAACTCCTTCCTCTTCAGGAGTGGAAAACCTCACCGACTTATGATGACAATTTATATGAACATAATTATACTCCAACCAGTTCATACCAAGAATTACATCCATCTCACCCAACGGCAAACATACTAAATCAACATAGAAATCTTTATCGAAGATCGACAAAGGACAATTTAAACACACCAAGGAAGTAGTTATTGATCCCTTAGCTGGGGTCTCAACAATCAATTCACCATCCAAAGCGGACAATTTTAAACCCAGTCTTCGAGCACAGTTATCAGAAATAAAACAGTGTGTAGCACCGGTATCAATAATAGTAATTAAAGGAGTACCATTTATGAAACATGTACCTCGGATAAGTTTGTCCTCACTGGAGGTTTGAGTTCCTGTCAATGCGAACACCTTTCCAGTTTGAGATTTCTTTGGCTTCTGACACTGACTTCCAATATGCCCTTCTTCGCCACAATTAAAACAAATCATTTCCTTGTGCTTGCAATCAGCTATTGCATGGCCAGTCTTACCACAGCGAAAACACCTCTTTACTTCAACAGTGCATACATTACTCTTATGACCAGCCTGACCACATTTGAAGCAAACTATACCAGCAGGAGCACCTCCCCTACTAGTCCTCTGAGCCGGAGCAGCTCCTTGTTTCCCTTTTCCCACTGGAGCATCATACGGCTTGCCACGATTTTGATGTTGCTTGCCCCTGCGGTCACTGACAATCTTGTAATGAGCATTATTGTCTTCTTCAAATATCCTGCAGCTATCCACCAATTCAGTAAAAATGCGTATCTTCTGATACCCAACAGCCTTCTTAATTTCAGAGCACAGTCCGTTCTCAAACTTGATGCACTTTGAAAATTCAGCACCAGCACCAGTGTAATGAGGATAAAATTTGGACAACTCCACAAATTTTGCAGCATAATCAGTGACAGACAAGTTTCCTTGCTTCAGCTCAAGGAACTCAATTTCTTTCTTACCACGGACATCCTCCGGATAATACTTTCTCATGAATTCCCTACGGAATACATCCCAATTAATGACTTCACCTGCCACGGTCAACCTCTCGTGAGTCTCTAGCCACCAGTCATCAGCTTCGACTGCTAGCATGTGAGTACCATACCGAACCTTCTGAGCTGGAGTGCAATCCATAACACGGAAGATTCTCTCGATCTCTTTCAACCATCCCAAGGCTGCATCTGGATCATGCTTCCCTTTAAACACCGACGGATTCTCTCTTTGAAAAGTCGCCAAGCTACGTGATCCAGCATCTCCACCCGCATTTGGCAAGTTCTGCACAGCTTGTGCCATCGCTTGCATTGCGGCAGCCATTGCAGCGTCATTCCTTCCAGCCATTTCAACTTATCACCACAACACAACTTAAAAGTTAGATTAGTAACAATACACAATTGTTAGACAGTAACGACACGACAACTGGCTGGACAGACCGACCTGCTCTGATACCACTAATGTAACACCCTTCTAAAATACCCCAAATATTTAATTAGAATAACAATATATCAATCAGAGTAATTATGCAATTAAGGGTGTCACACAATCATTTCACACCATTCATCATAATAACTGTCATGCTCTATCATTAATTCAAAACATAAAGCATTTACACAATACGCAGCGGAATAGAAATCAAATCAATCATGCAAAACATGTAACACATTACATGTAAAATTATTCAACAAGGTAAAACATCCCGTCCCGATGTTACATCTATCAGAGCATGACCCACTAAGGAGACTACACTAGACTCCAAGCACTAGCTTCTACTCAATCACTGCTCGTTACCTGAAAAATAGTTGTAAGGGTGAGTTCCTCAATCGATATAAAAAGCATTATAAAATATCATGTCATGTTAAGTAATTTGACACATTAATCACCCTAATCACATCACACCTCCAGTAACGGCACATCAACTCAAACGTCATACTCAATATCAACACAAGCACCACTGCTCAATTAAATTAAATACTCATACAACAAACCAACAAAATGCAATTCTAATGAGACTCGACTCGTCATGCATGTGGTACCATTTGGAGTAAAACTCCCAACTTAAAATTTGCCAATTTAACGAGGCATCAAGGCTTAAGCCTTCAACTTTCAACTTTTGCCAATCCAGGCCAACGTGGTGTGAGCAAAGCTCCGACTTAATGCATATGAATTCCGACAACATGATAATAATAGCAACACAACAATGTCTTCAACATAATCAACTTATAATCAACTTTGACATACACGACTTTAAATTCCGACAACATGATAACAATAGCAACACAACAACGTTTTCAACATAATCAACTTATAATCAATTTTGACATAAACTAAGTACTATATAATTCCATTCCAAAACGTACACAAGATTCAATTATCAATTTTTTTCTCTTTTCCCACAGTGTTAACCGGTTAACGCAGACAGAACACGCTTTCTGGCAAAACTCAACAGTGTTAACCGGTTAACGCCTTGGGTTAACCGGTTAACGCAGACAGAACAGCAATATTTCCACAACTCACAACAGTGTTAACCGGTTAACGCCCTGGGTTAACCGGTTAACGCAAGACAGAAAGCTGTTCCTGCGCTAACACGAAGCAGAATGCAGAATTCTCCGCATTTTCCGCCGTTGGAGGACTTCCGGACCTCCGATTCCAATTCCGTAAAAAGCGATACGCTCGGGGAATCACGACTCACACAATTACCGATTCAATCACAGCTTAAACACAGTTTATTCATCACAAATTTTCAGCACTCATCATTCCAATTAGGGTCAATTCAACGGTTTATCACTACCCATTACATGTTAATCTATAATACCCATTAAACGACGATAAACCCCCCTTACCTGAATTAATCCGGCGAATCTTTAAGCTTCAAGCTTTTCTCTTCTCCAACCTTCTTCCTCTTGCTCTGCTCTTTGCCCTTTTCCTCTTTTCAGCCGCTTCTCTGCTTTTCACGTAAAACCCTCTTTACCAAAAATGGAACTCTTTTTCCTTATTTCCAACTTATATATTTTCCAATAATTATTATTCCAATAATAATAATAATAATAATCCAATAATTCCAATTATTTTAATTAAATTAATAAATATAATATTAACTTAAATTAAATAATTATCTTATTTTTTATCGGGGTGTTACACAGGTCGAAGTATTCAGAAGATTAAGAGCTATGATGAATGTAGATAGCTTAGACACAATTAATTAAGTGGTGTGTTAAACTGTAATTCCTTGAAAAGCAGGTTGCTCGACAGAAGTAACGAAGGGTCGAATCACCTAGAGTGTCAAGTTGTATTAGTGTGTCGAAGTGTCGAAGCATGATGTTTCACACATGATTTTGACTTAGGCCTATTTTAGTAGTGTTAACTATTTTAGGCTTTTATAGTTTTGGGTTTTGACTTAGGGAGTCAGTTAACCTAAATCCATAAATAGAGGGAGTAACCCTTATTCTTCTAATAGAGAAGTCATAACATTGTATTCACAAAATTTTACAGTTGCAAACTGAATAAAGAAGTTTTCCACAGGTTGTGGACAGAGAAAAAACTCTACATAAAATATTCTTCTTCTCCATCGTTATTTCTTTTCTTTCTCAATTGTTCTTTTCTTTTCATTATCATTATGTGGGTGATAAAAATCTTGTTCATCAAGATTGATAGAAATTCTCCATAGGTTGTGGTGGATTTCCAACAATCTTTGGAACTAGAGAAGTACATGGATTCAACTTCAACCATAACTTCATAATTTTGCATGGTATCACGACCATTTTTTGATTTTGTATAGAATGAAAATTTAGTAATCTCGTATGCGCTCAAAGTTATTACATTAAAACTAGGCATATATGACATTTATTTAATTGTCTAGGATGCAATAATATCTTTAAAAACCCTTTCATTAAACCAATTTATGAAAAAAAATTATGCTCTATCAACATCAATTTTTCACTCATCCTAGGAAAATTTTCCTTTATAAGACTTTTGTGAGTGGAAATTTAAGGTTGAACTTCTTCAATGTTATTTAATATATACAAATGTGCTTTAAGAACTACATATCAGTCCATTGTCTTAACATTTAAACCTTGAGAACCTCTACCTCCATATCCTCCATCATGACAAGACTTAGGAATTCCTATAGAGTTTGCTTCTGACAAATAATTTGTACAAAACTCAATAGCTTCTTATATTATATATCATTCAACGATCAAAGCTTCCGGACAATGATGATTCTTTGTATGCCCTTTAAAGATCTTCATATATCTCACTCTACTGGATACATCCACCTTAAATAAACTGGACCACAAAATTCTATCTCCCTTACTAGATTAACAATTAAGTGAACCATAATGTCAAAAAATGATGGAGGGAAATAAATCTCGAATTGACACAAGATGACTTCAGCTTTATGTTCCATCTCACCTAAATTTTCAGGATCAATGACTTTACTACATATAACATTGAAGATTAAGCACAAACTACCTATAGTTACTCCTGCACTTTTTGGAAAAATATCTTGGATAGCCACTGATAAAAGTTGTTGCAGCAAGACATGACAATTATGATATTGAGAAGTATTCCAATTAAACTATCACATACATTTTTCTCCACATGCATCACATCAAGACAATGTCTTACCTTGAGACTAGAACAATATGAAAGAGCAAAGAACACCGGCCTTTTTTTTAGAATATATTTCTCCATGAGACCTTTTTGTTGTTTTCAAAAGACACCATTAATGTGTTGTTGTCTTTTATAAATTTCCTTCCCGGTTAAGGGATTTGAAGCAATATCAAACTCATGTTCTCCATTAAAATCCTTCCTCAATCTACAATATGAATGAATAGTCTTTTTTTTCATTTTATAGTTGGTGATAGCATGTATCATCTTAAAATATAGGACACACTTTATGTCCCTTGACGTTATATCCGGAATAATTATTGTATGCAGGAAAATCATTGATTGTGCAAAACAACATGACATGCATCTTACACTTATCACTCGTATACGCATAATCAACACCAATGCCTTCCTCCCATAAAACTCTTAAATCTTCAATCAATGGAGTTAAATAAACATATATGTCGTTCTCAGGTTGTTTTGGAAACAAAATCATCATTAATAACATCATATATTTGCGCTTCATACACAACCACAAAGATAGGTTGTAAATTATGAAAGAGCATGCCATGAAGTATGGTTAGTTCTGATATTACCAAAGGTTCATTCTGACGGTGGTAAGTCCAAGCTTAAGGTTCCTTGGCTCAAAGAAAAAATATGGAAACAACGAACCAATTTTCTTCTATTTTAATGAATCAACTACATGGAATTTTTTTCCATCACATACTCTTTCATTTGCACGTTATTTAGTATTTTTGCATCATTTACATTAGAAAAAAAATCTCTTGAACCTCTGAATTATTTGTAGGTACCAAATCACTTTGACAAGAACACCTTTTCTGGTTACATCATCATCATCTTTAGCACCATTGTCGTTCAGTTTGTAGCGTGACTCCCCACACCTCAGACACTCCTTCAAATTTTCATAATCTTTCATGTATCATATGCAACAATTACGACATGCATGTATTTTGACATAGTTCAAACCATTGGACACTTCTTTTTGGCCTCATAACTACAGTTCGACGATGTGTTACCTTCTGAAAGCATTTCTTGCAACAATTCAAGCAATTCAGTGAAACTTCTATCCGTTCATCCACCTATTGCCTTAAGATTAGATAGTCTTAACATTCTTCTATGCCACTTTGTAAAGTATCATCTACACAAGCTTTCTTAAAATAATCTACTCCAATATCACTAATCATATATTCTAGGATATCATTAATATATTCATCAACTTTAACTCTATGTGACACATTCTTTTTTTTTGCCACTTCACCATGCCATACCCATTTCGTATAAATTGAATAATTTCATCACAACCTAAGTAATTGAATATATCTCCCTTTGAATGTTTTCACGTATTTCTGCAGTTTTTACAAGGACCATAAAAAATCCCATCATTGCCAAGAATACTTTTCCGCAGATTCAAAAAATTGAATCACTCCATTCTAATACTCTTTATTTAATATATTGACTTTCGTTCAACTACGATCCCTAATCACATACAACTTCTGAAAATAAAATAAAAATCATACACAACCAACAACGATGAATGTCCTATCTAAATTAAACAACAATAATACTAAACAACAACTACTACAAATACCTGAAAAACAACACAATATTATACCCTAAGTCTCAAAAATGAGAGAGACTTAACATTATGATGTTGGAATATAATATTGTTTGGAGATTATATCTCAGTTGGTAGAAAAGCCGAGGAAAAATAACTGAGGTAAAAGTTGGATTCAATTAAATAAAATAAAATATTAAGCAACATTTTATGTCGGCTTTCTTAAAAACCAAGGTAAAAGATGATTTATAAAATAAGGGCGTCATTTTGGTTCTAAAAGATGATTTATGTCAATTTTCTTAAAAATTAAGGGATAAGAAATAATTAAAAAAAATAAAATGGCGCGTTCCAAGACATTTTAGTTTGCTTTGTCATAAAATGTATTATTTATAATGGTGTATGTCTTTAAAATTAAAGACGAATGATTTTACATTAATTATGTCTGAGTAATTACCATTGAATTTAAGACCATGATGACTCTCTAAATGACATATACCTCATATAGGTTCTTTATAAAAATAAGGATGACGAGAGTTGTATGAATGTTTTGGTTTTTCTTCGTTAACATGTATATTGCTACGAAAATAGAGATATTCATAAATATCATTAATATATTAAAAGAGTATCTTGATATTTAAATTATAAAGACTAAACGGTTAAACTAACACTACAAAAGTGTGGTTTAACCCAGAGAAACCTTTTTAAAAAATAGTCAAACTTACCGAATCCAAAAACAAACGAATTGCTGCCAGAGTAGACAATTCGTTTGTCTCAAACAAGATCATACACCATCGAAAAGAAATATTATAAATTTTATCTATTAATTTCTACAAAAACATATCTTCTCATAAGTGTTAGAAAACAAAAACTCATAAAGTGAGGATGGAAATCAAAGTCAAAAAACCTTATTTTATAAATAGTTAAAAATCAACTAACAGATTAACATCATAGATAGCACACTAATAATTCATACCCGTTAAGCTCAAACATTTAACAATTTATCTGCATTATTATTAATAAAAATATTATGGAAGACTTTGAGCTCTCGAGGGGTATACGATATTGGCTGGTGCCATGGTGCCATGTGAAAATAGAAAATCATTTATCTTTTTAAATTATAGATTTTAATTAATGTCAAACTAACTAATAATGTGAATTATTATATTTTTGGTAGGACTAATAATGTTAATATAATTTAAATTATAACTTACAAATGTCAAACCAACTAGTAATGTGAAAAGTAATTAAAACTGCACCTCATTTCAAAATGATCTGGAAGTAAATTAGTCGTTAGAGTATGAAGAAATTTGTTGAGCAAAGAAAGAGAAACCGACAAATCGTTGACAAAAATATCATTAAAAAATGATATGGAATTTCTTAGATTAAATTTGTCTAATGCTAGTGTTTCATATATATATATATATATATATATATATATATATATATATATATATATATATATATATATATATATATATATATATATATATATATATATATATATATATATATATATATATATATATATATATTACAAAAATATATTCCAATAAAACAAATTAAGTTGATAATTGTGCAAATTATAAAAAAAAAATTCAAATGAAAAGTGAATTTTCAGTCGATAAACAAACCTAAGAAAAAAAATGAATTTTTTGATTAATTTTTCTCAAAGAAGTAAAAAATAAATTTTTTCTAATAAGATATCGTAAAGAAAATTAATTAGAGAAAATAAATTTTGTTTCCCGTAACTCAAATGATGTGTTGTCTAATATGTTCCTCATAAATTCTTGAAAATAAAAGGCAAGTATTTTCCAATAACATTTTTCTTAGAAAAGACACACCAACAATATGTGTTAGTGTTTTGAGTAATTGCTTTTTAATTATTTTTATTTTATTATTAATTTATTTTTTAAAATTTTACTTTTTCAAGAAATAATTCTTGAAAAAAGACTTGATATAATTTTTTTAAAAAAATATCCCCACAAAAATTCCCATTATTAACAAGCAAATTGACATCCTTAACAATAATCAACTAAATAAGTTATTATAAAATTAAAAAATATAAATTATCAATTATCAGTTAGATTACCGTGTGGATCATTTTAGTAAAAGTATTATTTTTAAAATAAATTTTATATTACTTTTTTAATATAATATTAATTAATAAAACCCAATTATATTCTTAAACTAATACTGTGCATAAAATTTTAAAATTACTTTATTTCATTATACATTTATTATAATATTTAATAATCAACAATGGTTCAATGTTGTAAAATTGTTATATTAATTCATTCTTTTTTTTTAGATATGTGCGAAGAAATTTCAAGCAAAACTTATTTATGAATGGAGAGAGCAACTAACAACTGATCTCATATTTCTTTTTTTTAGTCTAAAAATGCAGCTGCAATACTACATTTGAGCAAGAGTTTTTTGTCTACATAATTTTTATTTATTTTGAAGACAAAGTAATAACTATCACCTGAAACTCACCCAATTGTAAATATTATCAACATTGTAACTTGAATTAAATTTTTTCTATTGATTTTATCTTCTAATTAAGAGATTAAATTCAGTTGGTGGGTGTAAAATAGACTAATATAATAATATAAAAAAATATCTCAAATCCAAAAGTAAAATGAGATTATAAGTGACCTCAAGTTCAAGAAAAAATAACATGCAAATTAAAATAGAAGTGATTCGTATTATTGAATAAATAACAAAAAAAAATGTGGATTTGATATTCATCTCTAATATAAGACTAATATTTATCTTTTATAAAGAAAAATGTATAATATGGTTAGTGCCACTCGCACTAATACAAAGTATGATTATTTATATAACTAATTCAAAGTTAGTTATATAATAGTTAGTTTACATAGTATGATTATTTACTAGCAAACTATATATCTCTCTTTATATAAGATGGTAATATCATGAGAGAGCTTTTCCCCATATTCTAACAAGTGGTATCAGGAGCATTTTTAGATCTTGGTGTGTTTTCTTCATTTTAAAAATGCAGTTTCTGATTTAAGGCGGAAAAAGCACTTGATTTGGTTATATTATGATATCTTCTTCCTCTTTGTGTCTCATTGAATCCCTACCATGGCTAATTCCTCAAAGTGCTTGACTCCAACAATTCCTAAATTTTATGAATTATATGATCAATGGGCTATAGTCATGGAGAATCTTCTTCGATCCAAAGAGTATTGAGAATTGGTTGAGCATGGCGTAACCGTTGCACCGCCAGATGCAACAGTGGAACAAAGAAGAAAACTTGCAGAAGAGAGCAAGTTCAAAGATGTTAAAGATAATAATGACTTGTTTCAAGAAATTGATCAGATAATTCTTTAAACAATCTTGATTCGTGACACAACAAAGGATATCTAGGATTCCCTGTGCAGGAAGTATCAAGGTTCTACGAAGGTGAAGAGGGCTCAATTGCAGGCATTACGTCATGAATTTGAAGTGTTTTGCACGAAGGATAGCGAAACGGTTGATGAATATTTTGCAAGGACTCTGGAAATGGCAAACAAGATGACTGCACGAGGTGAAATACTCGCGCAAACCGCAACTGTTGAGATCTAGGACAAAAAAAAATCAATTTTCTAGTGTGCTCCATAGAAGAATCGAATGATGTTACAACCTTATCAATTGATGAGCTTCAAAGTCTCCTTCTTGTACATGAGTAAAAAATGAAGATTAATCAAAAGAAAGAAGAAAAACAAGTGTTAAAGATAGAAAACTATGGTCATGGTGGTAACAACAATCGAAGTAGGGGATGTGGTGGCTTTTGTGGTTGTGGTAGAGGAAGGCTAAGCAAAGATCATATTTAATGCTACAAGTGCTACAAGATAGGACACTATCAAAGTGAGTGTCTAACTTGGCAGGAGAATGATGCCAACTTTGCTGAATTCGATGAAAGTGAGGAGCTACTTATATGTCACAACAAGAAATCATAAAACCAACAATCAAACGTGGTTTCTTGATTCATGATGTAGCAATCACATGGTGGGAACAAAGGAATGGCTATTCAATCTTAATGAAAGATTTTGAGAATCTGTCAAGCTAGGAGATGACTCCAAGATGCAGGTGATGGGAAAGGGAAACTTGAAGCTTGATATGAATGGTATCACTCAAGTGATCACTGATGTGTATTACCTGTCAAGCCTGAAGAAAAATCTTCTGAGTGTTGGTCAACTAGTTCAAAAAGATCTAACAATAATAATCAAGGATGGAGGTTGTAAAGTGCTTCATGGGGAGAAGGGTTTAATTATGAACACACAAATCTCTTCCAATAAGATATTTGTAGTTTCTGCACATGTGATTCATCCCATGTGCATGAAGGTTACTACAAACAATGTCACACACTTATGACATTGCAAATATGGTCATATGAGCTTCAAATGACTTGACACACTAATCAAGAAGGATATAGTAAAATGCATACCTATTTTGAAGGGAATGGATGAGATCTGTTAATATTTCTTGATGGGGAAGCCATATATAGAAGCCATACCAAAGTATGCGTCATGGAGAGGAAAAGAGAAGCTTGAGATAATCCACTCAAATGTGTGTGGACCTATCAAGAATGAATCAAATGGTGGAAACATGCACTTTATTACATTCACATATGACTTTAGTAGGAAAACCTGTATTTACTTTCTACATGAGAAGGCTGGTGCTTTTGAAGTTTTCAAACAATTCAAGGCATTAGTTGAAAAAGACCCAGGTCACCACATCAAATGTCTTAGGGCAGATAAAGGATGAGAGTTTATATCAAATACTTTTTCTGATTTCTGCAGTCTCCATGGCATTAAGAGGCAATTGACAAATGTCTATATACCACAAGAAAACGGACTATTTGAAATAAAGAACAAAACTTTGATGAATATGATCCGAAGCTTGATGTCAAGTAGAAAAGTTCCTAAGAGTGTTTGGTATGAAGCAGCTAAATGGGAAACATATATACTCTATAGAAGTCGCACATTATCTGTGAAGAAGATGACTCCTAAAGAAGCATGTAGTGGTGTAAAGCCCTTAGTATATCACTTCAAGGTTTTTGGATGTGTAGCTTATGTGCATATTCCTGTTGCGCATAGAAAAAAGCTAAATGTCAAAAGTACAAAGTGTGTTCACCTGGGAGTAAGTGGGGAATCCAAGACTTACAAACTCTATGATCCTGCTAAGAAAAAGATTCAGATAAGTAGGGATGCGATATTTGAAGAGTCCAAAGGTTAGTGATGGAATAAGAATGATAAATAATAATCAACTAACTAGAAATGTTGATGGTGTAGAAGAAGACATGGAGAATGATGATGAAGTTGGATTAGTTGATGACGAAGTGCACATTGGAAATGATGATTCTCAATATGAAGAAAACAATATAGAAAGTGCAAGTGAGGATAGTGCAACTGAAGAAGAAATCATTCCTCTAAGACAAGATCAAGTAGAGCCTGCAACAAGACAAAGAAGAAAACGAAGTAACTTAGATAACTATGTAACAAACATGAAAGTGAAGAAGAAGAATAGTTGCACAACTTAGCAGTGTTTTATAATAGCAATTATCCGCTCAATTATGATGAATAAGTTAAGCATGAGAAGTGGAGAAAAACTATGGATTTATTGATTCAATCCATTGAAAAGAATGAAACGTGGAACCTAGTCAACCTGCCACAAGGAGCTAAGAGGATTAATGTCTAGTGGATCTACAAAACAAAATGCAACGAAAAAGGGGAAATGGAAAAGTACAAAGCAAGACTTGTAGATAAAGGGTACACACAATAATATGGCATAAATCACAGTGAAGTTTTTGCTCCTGTGGCATTATGAGATACTAACATGACTATTCTAGCACTTGTAGCATGCAACAATTGGCAAGTGTATCGATTTGATGTAAAAAGTGTTTTTCTACATGGTGATCTAATGGAAGATGTATATGCTGATCAACCCTTATGCTACGATAAAGGAGGAAGAGAAAACGTCTACAAGATGAGGAAGGCCCTTTATGGCCTTAAGTAGTCACCAAGGGCCTGGTATAGCAAGATTGAAGCGTACTTCAATCAAGAGAAAATTAAAAATTCCCTCATGAACATACATTGTTTCTAAAGCATAGTGAGGGAAGGATCTTGATAGTTAGTATGTTTCTAGTACATATGCAACAATGAGTAAATGTTTGAAGGATTCAAAGAACAATGAGGAAGATGTTTGTTATGACAAATATGAGCAAGATGAGATATATCCTAGGGGTGAAAGTAAAGTAAAAAAATACAACAATCTTCATATACCAACAAAATTATGCCAATGAGATTCTCACAAGATTTGGCATGGATTAATGCAATAAGGTATGTAATCATATTGTTCTAGGTTATAGATTGACAAAGGATGAGAACAACAAGCCAATTGAATCCACTAGCTACAAGCATATGGTGAGAAGCTTAATGTACATGCTTGCTACTAAGCCTGATCTTGCCTATTTAGTATGTCTGGTGGTTAGATACATAAAGAGACAATTTGAAGTCAATTTAGCTTCAACAAAAGGACCCTAAGATGTCTAAAAAGGGTTGTAAACCTGAGAATCTTGTATAAGAGGAGTGATAAAATGGTACTACAAGGGTGGCCAGACTCAAACTATACAGGAGATAGTGATGACAAAAAAAGCACCACATGATATGTCTTCAAACTTGGATCAGGTCCTATATCATGGTCTTCAAAGAAACATTCTATTGTGACTCTCTCAAGCACTGAAGTTGAGTTTGTTACTGCAACCTCATATGTTTGTCAAGGATTGTAGCTTCGAGGCATTCTTCACCATCTTGGTCAGACTCATAATCATGGTACAGTCATAACGTGTGACAATAATTCCACAACTAAAAGAATCTTGTCATGCATGGAAGATGCAAGCACATATATGAAAAGTTTCACTTTCTTAAAGACCTAGCCAAAGATGCAACAATTGAAATGAGCAACTGCAACACTGAAGAGCAATTTACAAATGTGTTAACAAAGCCATTGAAATTCGAACCTTTCGATGTTGTATCATATTATAATCTGTTTATTGAGTATTTTCATATTAGAGGAGTGTATGTTAGTAAATTATTGAATGGTTATATAACTAACTCAGAGTTAGTTAGCATAATGTGATTAGAGTTAGTTATATGATAATTAGTTAGCATAGTGTGATTACTTGTAAACTATCTCTCTTTGTATATAAGATCATTATTTGATAGTATCATGACAAAAGTTTTCCCCATATTCTAACAAATCTTATCTCAAATAACAAAAGTCAATATTATTATAGCAAGCATCATTATCATGATTGAAACCTTGGATCTCATAGTTATATAAGTGAATTTTTAATATTTATTATTATTTCCTCTCTATAAAAAAAGTTATGTAATTTTACAAAAGCTTTTTATTTCATCTTTTATAAAATCACAATAAATCATTTTGATTATTGATTATGACAAACCCAATGTAATATCAAACATGGATAGAGAGGGGTCCCTTAAAGAGCAAAACTAGATGACACTAAGAAACATAGGGACCACTCAATCACATGGAGGTGCAGTTGAAGATGCGGCACATCATGCACTTGTGATGCTAAAGCTTGCATAGAAAAAAATAGAAGATTATTCATTGTTTGATTTGCGTATAAAGTATGAACAAGTCTAAGATAGTTGACATTAAATTTAAATCTAGAATCTGCATATATGTCCTTGTCTTGCCAACATCCAATTCAATCCTCTATTATAAAATCCATTTCTCCATCATTTTATTTATGGATAAGTGTACTCCTCCTACCAATAAAATCAACGACCAAGAAAATTGTGTGTGCTAGAACATTTATAAGAGTTTGAGAAGAAGGTACATGACTTAAATTATGGTTAACATATTATATGCTAACTAATATATTTCAATAAAAAAAACCAACCACCAAGAAAATCTCAACTCTATGCTTTTATTTTTCCCCTTCAAATTAAATACATACTTATACTTTTCGGGTAGAATTTTCAATAATGTTCTATTTAAGTATTGTGGCAATAAATTTGCATACCTAATGTACCAAAAGATAATGGATACCTAATGTCTCTCTTTATAACTAGTACTAGTAGGGGTGATCATGTCAGTTTGGTCGGATTATGCTTGGTGGAAATTTTCATTCAATCAAATTTAATTGGGTTGAATTTTTTAAAGAAAAAAATAATAATAGTTCGAACTAAAAAATTAATTAAAAAATACTGGGGAGTACGGAGAACTCTAAGAGTGTCAATGTACTCATTCATGATAAACGTTCATGATCTAAGAGATCACTTTAATACTATGTATTCATCCAAAATATTAAGACAATAGGAGTATGAATCATCTTCTTATATACCCTCCATTTTCTTTATTTTTAGTCGATGTGAGATTTAATCGCTGATGCTTAAATTCTAACAATTTTATCTATTATAAATTATTGGGGTGCAAGTGTGAGTGGTTAATCCCCACTTCGCTTATGAATGAGCGGAATGTGTTGTGATGTAATCCAAGTTGTAACCTAAGCTCAAGTTAGTTAGGGTAGGGTTTGTTAGTTACTTAGTTACCAGGTTAGTCAGTTAGTTTGTTACTTAGAGTTACTAACTTTGTATATAAATACATGCATATTGTAATTCAATTTTAGAATATTCAATAATAACAATCATTATTCCTCTCTCTCTCTCTCTCTCTCTCTCTCTCTCTCTCTCTCTCTTCTCCTCACTAAAAGTGTCTCACACATTAACAAATTAGTATCTAGAACTCCGGTTAGTTTCCTGATCATGTTTCCATGATCGTTGGTTGTTAATCGCATTTGTTGCAAAGATGAATGGTAACAATGACATTCTGAATTCTCTTTCAATTCTTGACGGCAAGAATTGGATCTGATGGAGAAAACGGGCGCAATCTCTGTTTGGATTTCATGAAACCCTAAAAGTGGTTATTAATGGCGTCTTTGTACTTGTTGAGAATGCAACTGATGCTCAGAGAGTCGCAAACAAGGAGGCCAAGAAGAAATACTGCAAGGTTGCATTTTATATTCAATCGACGGTAGACGCATCGAACTTTGATCAGATTTCTTATGCTGAATCAGAGAAGGAGACATGTGATATTCTTGTTAAGTATTACGAAGGATGTGAGAAGGTTAAAGTCGTCAAATTGTGGACGTTGCGAAGGCATTATGAATTACTGCAGATGAGAGAAAAAGAAAAGATTGTTGTCTATGTCTCAAAGGTGCGGAATCTTGTCTATCTCATGAATGGTTATGATGAAGTCCTAACTAATAAGATGATAGTTGAGAAGATAATGCATACATTGACCTCTCACTTTGATCAGGATGAGGATTTGGTTAGTTCATTGGAGGCACATGAGATGAGGATTGTCAAAAGGAAAGGTGTTCAAGATTTGATACAAGCACTACAAGCCCATACATGGAAGAAACATGGTAGGTCCAACAAGTTCAAGGGAAAAGGAGACAAGACTCGGAGCAAGAAGTCTTGGTCGAACCCTCAAAAGCATAAGGTCGATAATAGGGCTTATGTATCCTCGAAAATATGAGAAGGAAACTCATATCAGAAAGACAAAAAAGAGAAACAAGGTGTGTAGTGCTATAACTATGAAAATTGGGTCATTTGGCCAAGAATAGTTGGTACAAAAAAGGCAAGAATGAATGAGAAAACCTTGCACGCCAAGATTCATATGATTCTAAAGACATGTTGGTTATGACTGCAATTGAAGACGAGCATGTCGACATCAAGATATGGTTTCTCGACACAGGTAGTTCGAATCACATGACTGGTTGAAAAGCATGGTTAGAATATATCGATGAGTCGAAGAAGACCAAAGTCAAACTTGCTAATAATAGCTCGTTGCAAGTAGAAGGCACTGGCGACATAGTTATGCAAAGGAGCAATGGAGAAAAAGCTATGATCAAAGATGTACTCTATGTACCTAGAATGATGTGCAATATGTTAAATGTTTGAAAACTAGTCGAAAAAGGTTTCTCAGTGGTTATGAAAGATGAAGCCTTTGAACTATTCGACACTCAGAATAATTTGGTCTTAAAATATCCTCTTCGAAGAATATGATATTTAAGACCATGATCAATTCGACTGAGGTACAATGCCTAAAAACAGTTGTCGGCCACAAGTAGTTGGTTGTGGCATTATAGGTTTTGCCACTTGAATTTTAGGTTACTCAGTCAACTGATTACTCAAGATAGGGTAACTAGTATACCAAGTCTTGGGATTCCCGACAAACTCTGTGAAGGTTGCATAATAGAGAAGCAATCCAGAATGTCTTTTGTTTCGACTATGCCAATGAGGTCCTCTTGCATACTAGAAGTAGTATATTCAAATGTATGTGGCTCATTCGAGGATCATACCATTGGTGGAAACAAGTATTTTGTCTCATTTATCGATGAGTATAGTCAAAAGCTTTAGATCTATGTGATCAAGAGAAAGGACAAAATATTTGAAATTTTTAAGGGATTCAAGATTTTTTTTTTGAAAACCAGAGTGAAAAGAAGATCAAGGTTCTGCAAACAGATGGAGGTGACGAATACACATCCAAGATATTTGAAGAGTTATGTGTAGAACATGTTATTGATCATGAGGTAACTGCTTCTTACATGTCTCAAATCCCTATGGGGTGAAGCTGTCACCACTACTGTTTATATTCTGAACAGGTGCCCTACTAATAAGTTGAAGAGAAAGGTTCGTGAAGAAGTATGGAGTGGCAAACAACCATCAGTGAATCATCTAAAGGTGTTTGGCTCTATTTGCTATAAGAATGTTCCTAATGCAAGAATAAGAAAGCTTGATGATAAAAGTGAACTTATGATTCTGGTAGAATATCATAAGACCGGATCTTACAGACTATTCAATCCAATCAATAATAATATCATGATGAGTCGAGACATTGTGATTGATGAGAACTCTGCATGGGATTGGAATTCAGGTGATGTGAATGACAAGTCAATAATGGGCTATGAAGTTGATGAAGAAAGCAGTGAGGCTAGCCAAAGACCTCAAAGAACCAAAGTACTCCCAGCAAGGCTTCAAGACTATGAAGTGGTTGGTGATGATGAAGTCACAACAGACGGAGAATTAGTTCATTTTTCTTTACTTGCAGGTGCACAACCAATCAATTATAGCGAGGCTTTAAAGTATAAACAATGGAAGTCGGTTATGGTCGAAGAGTTACAAGCAATCGAAAGAAACAACACCTGGTAGTTAATCGAATTTCCAACACATACAAAAGTTATCTAAGTGAAGTGGGTGTTCAAGTTGAAGCATAATACTAATGGTTCGATAGAAAGACATAAGGCAAGATTTGTAGCTTGATGATTTCTTCAGAGAGTAGGACCTAACTACTCAGAAGTATATGCACGAGTAGCAAGATTGAAGACTGTTCGATTGGTAGTAGCCTTGGCATGTAAGTAAGGTTGGTCGAAATTTCACTTAGATGTGAAATTAGAGTTTTAGAATGGTCCTCTAGATGAAGAGGTATATGTCACACAACCTCTTGGGTTTGTGATACAGGAGGAATCCATGAAAGTATACAGGATGCACAAAGCGCTTTATGGCCTCAAGCAGGCACCTAGGGCATGGAATAAGAAGGCCGACTCATACTTGGTCGAATTGAGATTCATCAAATGCAAATCTGAGTATGATGTCTATGTTCAGGTTGTGGTACAAGATATAAAAAATCATTTGCTTATATATCGATTACTTGTTAGTAACTGGAAATAGCTTGGAGAAGTTGTCGAAGTTCAAAGAGCTGATAAAGAAGGAATTTGAAATGTCGGATCTAGGAAAGTTATTGTACTTCCTAGGCATGGAATTTCAAATGTCAAAGCAAGTTATGGTGATAGATCAAAGAAAGTATGTCAAAGCAAGTTATGGAAGACTCAAATCCTACATCCTCATTTGTCAAACCAAATTTGAAGTTGGAGAAGCATAAAAAGGAATACAAAGTCAATGTCACTTTGTTCAAACAAATTGTCGATTCTCTGAGATATGTATGAAAAAGTCGACCTGATATGGGTTTCTCAGTCGGATTAGTGAGCAGATACATGAGTGAACCAAGGGTGTCACACGTGAAGGCTGAAAGAAGAATCCCGAGATACTTAAAAGGATCGACAAACTATGGATATCTATTTCCATGAGATTATAAAAGCCAAGAAGATTAGATTACTTGTTATTCATATGTTGATTAGTATAGAGACAAGGAATATCAAAGAAGCACGACTGGTTACTTCTTTCAATTATTTGGTGCCCTAATCTCATGGTGCTCGAGAAAGTATCTTGTGGTGGCATTATCATCATGTGAGGATGAATATATAGCAGGATCCTATGCTTATTATCAAACAATCGGGATCAGGTTTGTGCTGGAAGAGATGGAAGTCGAAGTGAAGAAATATATGGTGTTGCAGATCGATAACAAATCAACCATTAATTTTGCAAAGAATCCAGTTTTTCATGGGAGAAATAAGCACATTGAGGCTAGGTTTCATTTCCTAAGGGAGAATGTAAACAAGGGTGAACTTAAAGTGAGACATTACTAGAGTGAAGCACAGTTGGCTGACATTTTCACCAAAGGACTGAAGATCGACAGATTCCTAACTCTGATTAGGAATAGTTCATATTTACTATGATTAGTTTGTGCTCGATAACTTGGATTATAAGGGAATATGTTGTGATATAATCCAAGTTGTATCCCAAACCCAATTTATTTAGGCTTAGGGTTTGTTAGTTACTTAGTTACTTAGTTACTAAGTTACTTAGTTAGTTTCTTACTTAGAGTACAAGTAACTTTGTATATAAATACATGCATATTATAATTCAGTTTTCTCTCCTCTTTTCTTCACTCTCTCTCGCTCTCTCTATTTTCTTTCCTCACTAAAAGTTCCTAATTCACTAACATAATGTTGAATTTATAAGAGAGAAGATTCATATACCTAATGCATTAAGGTTTTGGGGTGGAGATGTGACGTCTTTCTCTCGTGTAGTCATGGAGAATTGGACTCATATACCTAATGCATTAAGGTTTATTTTTAGCTACTGATATAATGAAAACATAAGTAAATTATGAAAAAGAAACATAAAAGATAAGTTCATAGAAAATGATAAATTTTATTGATTGTATATGCTGAAAATAAAATATACAATGAGTATTGATAGACACCAATTTTCTTATTGCCTAGAACATTGTGACCTACAAAATATAGCTTTGAGTTTCCTTTTTCCACTATTTTTGTTGGTGGTCATGATTTTGTATTTTATTATGTTTACCTTGCACTCCACAAGTAGTCTAAGATAAAAAGTGCCATAAAATACTTGTAACCACTCATGGAGGGCTACCTTATAGATCTCACCCCATCCACACACATCAAAATACATATAGTCTAAGATTCTTTATGTTTTGTCTTTTCTAGACTTAAAAATAAATATGTACCCTAAACATATAATACATGCACAAATCCATATTGAAATTACAATACTCTTTAATATATTCCTCTTATCAAACTCTATTATTTCACGCTCACTGAGATAACTCAAATACATATTTTAGAATTTAGGTGTAGCATTACCATACTCGAATGGAACTACATCACTAACAACAATACTTTCCAACAATTTATATATGTTACCTACAATTGTTTTTTCTATAATTATCATCAAAGCACCTTTGTAGATCTTCATAATGTCCATGTCTCCATCATAAGTGTGACTGAAAGCATTTTCCTTTATAATACCTAGAAAAATCAAATTATTTCAAAATTATGGAATATATATGACATCATTCAATGTTTGTGCGTCAACATGGTCCATCTAAATTTTAACTTTGATTATACCACATGATTTTGTTGGTATTAGTTGAAACTATATATGTTGAAGAACTCCCATATAACTTAGTTTTGTAAATGAAAAAGAGTCTAAAGCTATATAAGGGATTCACATTTTTCCATTACAAAATGCACCAATCAATAAAACTTTAATCTTGTATTTGGTTTTTATATTTCTCTTATGTTCTTGTGTTAGAGTGTTGTAAGGGATAGTTAAATATTTACTTTCGAGAGTATGGGTGTCTTGGAGTCTTGGGGTGATTAAGGATAGTATATGAGTTGTAACAGTTTTCACATAATATTATTTTTTGGTTGTTATTCGATAATGACTGAGGTTTTTTCTCCGGTTTTGGAGTTTTCATTTTATGTCTTTATGTTATGATTGTGTTCCTTTTTTTCTCTATGAATTAATTTTTCCTAACAATCGATATTAGAGTTTTTGGCCCGATCTAGGTATATGAGTTCTTACTATGCTCAGTGGTTGTAGTTGTCTGATCTTTCACATTAGAAAATAAGGGCAACATTGTGAAAGAGTTGTTGAACCACAGTCACAAGTTCCATTGTGTAGTTTAGCCTAGAGAAAGTAGATGAAAGAATTGTTTTTGACTTGTGGAAAATTCAAATCAAAGATGTGTTAATATATAATCAGGATTACACAAGATGTTGGTTAGTGGTTAGCACATGGGCACTGGTTGACGTTGATGTAAGGTATTTTGTGAGATTATGTCGGGGGTTGAAAAGCTTTCAACCAACATGGAAGTTACACCATAAGTTTTCAATGTTTTTTCAGACATGTGAAAATTCTTATAGTGGTTTAGCTTCAAGTGATTTTACTTTTCTGGTGGAGTAAAATAGTTTTGGACTATGATTGTTGGTGAAGACAATGTAAAATTTTTTGGAGTTATGTAGCTTCAAGTGATTATACTTTTTATGATTGAGTATGATATTTTTTGAATTATGATTGTCAATGAAGACAACGTGAAAATTCTTAAAGTGGTGTAGTTTAAAGTGACTATATTCTTTATAGTGAAGTATAATAGTTCTTTTGAACTATTATTGTCGGTGAAGATAATATAAGTGGATGCATTGTTTTCAATTAAGAAGGAGATTGTTGGTGTTGGTTAAAAATATACATGTTGAAAAAATCACATGTTGCTTAGTTTTTTTTAAGGAAGAGAGACTCTAAGACTATATAATGGATTCAAGTTCTTCATTACAAAATGCACCAATCAAAAATACTTTAAACTTGTATTTTATTTTTATTTTTATTTTATAATCCTGTATTAGAGTGTTGTTAGAGGTAGTTAAATATTGACTTAAATAGTCTTTTGGTCTCTATAAATTGACGTGTTTTTTTTTCGTCCATGTATCTTTTTTTTCTGGAAATAATCTCTGAGTGTTAAAATCCTTTTGGTTTTAGTCTCTAAAGTTAAAATGCCCAAGAAAATCCGGAAAAAAATTGAGGAAAACCTGCAGATTTTCTTGTGGATTTTAACTTTAGGGAGTAAAACTAAATGAAATTCAACATTTAAGGACTTCATCCAGGAAAAAAAAAGATTCAGGAACGAAAAACTAAAACATGACAACTTACAGGGACCAAAAGACTATTTAAGCCTTAAATATTTTATTTGGAGAGTGTGAGTGTATTGGTACATTGGGGTTGGTTGATGGTGATCTATGTATTATAATAATTTCATATAGTGTTTTATTTTGTCATTTGATAACGACCGTATTTTTTTCTCCAATTTTTGAGTTTCCACATAAATTCTCGTGTTTTTATTGTGTTTCTTTTTTTCTCTATCCCTTAGTTTTTCCTGACATCTTTATCATAACTCAAATAGACTCATCCAAAACTACCTAACTTGAATGTGGTGAACCACTCCCTGTGCAGAATAATGTGGTAAGAAAATTCATTGTCAATAATCTACTCTTCCGTACACTTGTTAGATGAAGCACAAAGTATATCACCTTCATTGCATGAGTCGTAAGTTTGAACCATGTTTATAGAACTCGATGGGTTTTGCTTTCTATTTTGACAATACCTCTTTCAATGTATCAATGTATGATCTATTTGCAACTATAGCATTATGTTATGATTTTTGTTCTTGAATTTAGATGTTTTCTTTCAAAAACATACTTTTTGTTTGTATCACCCATGATTTCTTCTCCCCTTCACATACATAGCTTCATCTTGAGTTTCTTCCATTAAAAATTTTCTACTTTGAAGATAAGACATGAATGTAGTAGTAATTACATCGAGATTGGTAGTGTTTTTTTTATGTAGGTAAGAGTAGTCACCAGATGGTCGTAAGAACTAGTAACGAGCACAAAAAATAATTTTCTTGTATTCGTCATTGACTTTCACCTTAAAACTCACTTGATCAATGATTATGGTGTTAAATGTATTGTCATGTTGTGGAAAGTTAGACCCCTCCTACTTTTCAAACGATATAGTTGTTACTTCAGGAACAGTTTGTTCATTATCCCAAATTAGAGACATTAAATTTAGAATATCATATCTTACTCGTCTAATATATGTAAACATATTCTAAGGTAACTCTCACTAATTGGCATCCACAATTTCTACCCATTTCACTTTATACAATGCCTTGTGTTAAACTCGCTTCTCATTATTTTAAAATTGTATGTTTTATCAAACTTTTCCATTTTAAATTTTTCTCTAACATTAATTCTTATATATGTCAATTGTCAGAATAACGACAGTTAATAATAGATAAAATGGAAATGTCAATCGCAAACAATCAACAAGATCATTTGATTACGTATTTTGGAATATTCTACCTATGTCTTTGATTTATCTGACATATTTTTTTATTTTTTATTTTTTGTTATTTCTATTTTTTAATATTATTCTCTTTTGTTTAAAAAAGTCATATGCCAAGGCACAATATTTCATGTTCGAACCAAAATGCTTACAAGAAGCTTTTGAGTCGGATTCTTCCCTTCTAAAAGATAAAAAGCTACATGTAGGTTTATTAGCAAAGCATCTTTAATTCTAAACTTCTATTTACAACAATTCTATTGACTTAAAAAACACATTTTTTTGGCCCGCACATAGAAATACCAAATATAAATGAGTTAAACATGTTACTATTGTTGTTGTTACATTTAGTAGAAGTAATATTAGGACTAATATACACTTCAAGAATCACTTTCCTAGTAAACAAATTTAATGTTTGGCCATTGGCCTCAATTATGAGCTGATTCAATTGATTATGACATTTTATTATAGCTACAAAAGTATCGCTTTCAATTGAAATTTCAAAGAGCTTAAAAAACGTGATGTTTCATGTAAATAAAGGGTGAACCATTTTCAGGTTTGTTAGAACAAGCACACAGAAAGTTGTTTTTCCAAAATGAGTACCTATAAAACAATGGCTGGGAATGAAACAAAGGGTGGTGACTCACATAATTAATATACTTTTTTAATACGAAATGTTGATCACTTTTGGAAAAAAGTTCCCTTTACGGCTCTACTAAAAGAAGAGAAAATAAAATATATAAAAATAGTATGATGAAAAATAAATGTTAATATTTTGTTAAAAACGTAAAATAATTTGTAATTTGAGACAAAGGAATTCCATAATTATACATTATATTTTGATAAATTAATTTATTTTAAAATCCAATTATTAACATAATACATGACATCAAATTAGTAACGCATAATATGATGCAAAATCTTTTTTTTAAATTCATATATATATAAACCTTTTTGTCTATCAATAAAAAATAATATTATAATATAAATATTCATCACAAAATAAGAAAAAAATATAATATAAAAAATATACAATAATTCTAATTTTTTTTTGTTAGTTTTAATGATAAGTGAAAAACTATAATATAAAAAAGTATGAGGATGAGTTTGAAAATAAGAAATGATGGATTTGAGACTGTCAAACCAATAAACTTAAACCATCAATTCAAAAATAAAAATATGTAAAAGTTTTTTAAATATATTTTTTAATTATAATATTGAATTATTAATAAATAATATAATGATTAGATAATCATATAAATATTCAACATCATGAAATCTATAAAATTCTAATATAAATATTCATAACAAAACAAGAGAAAAACTACAATATAAAAAAAAATGATCATTCTATTTTTTATATTTTTTGAATGATAAAAAAAATTAAAATATAAGAAACAACAATGACAGGTCTGAGAATTTAATATCTGTCATTCAAAAATAAAAATATATTACAATTTTTTTTATAAATATATTTATTAAATTTTAACTATTAAATTAAAATATAAAAATATAAAAATATAAAAGTATAAAAATATAAAAATATAAAATTATAATATAAAAAATAACAAGGACGAATATGAGAATAAAAATTCACGAGTCTAAGAATTTCATATCTGATAAATATAATTCATTAATTCAAAAATAAAAATATATAACAAAGTTTTTTTTCATATAATAATAAATATGATAAAATGATTCATCTTACGGGTCACTATCAACACAATATATATTTTATTTTAATTAATAATTATCTTTATTTGTAAGACAAAATTCTTATTTTCAGATGTCAAAATTTTCTTTTTTTTTCCCTTCTTTATCCATTTCGCAAATCCTTTTTTATATTATTATTTAATACAATTGAATTTATATATCACTGTTCATTTAACAACTAACTAATTCATTTTAAATTTACATACACATCTAAATATATTTTATGTCGTATCAAATAAAACTACCTATGCGGATACACGAACATCTTCTTAGTTTGAATAGTAGAACTTACCTCTTTTTGTGATCACTGCGTTGGTCATAATATTGACAAATGTTAGAAGTTGAAAGGAAAAATTATTGAGAAGCCACTTATTAAAGAATCTTTAAGATACACACCTAAAAAGTCCAAATAGACTATACTAGATACAATGAAGAATTTAGTTTGATCCGCTTCTATAAAAAAAGTTACATGTTGTTAATATAAACCCAACATAGTGTGATTCATATATACTGCACACAAAAATCCATAGGCTTTTGTTGATCAGAGAGAATTTTAATAGCTAATCTAGTATTTCCGACTCCTTTAACATTCAAATAAATGGCTTTCATTGAGTGATGTTGTATTTACCCGACATGACTCGGGTATTAATTTCCATTATAGGCTAAGTAAGTTTATGTCTTCTCTTACCCTTTTTCTTGATCATAGTAAATTTTTATAGACAATTATTCCACTTTGATCAAAAATCACTCAGACCATAACCTAATTCTTCTCTATTGTGACAAAGTTAGTTTAGATTCGGCTTGGCCATTCAAAGTTATGAAGGTTTGGACTATAAATGATAGATGCAGACAATTGATTAGAGACAATTGAAATATGGGTGTGGTTGGTTGACATATGTTTGTTTTATCTACTAAGTTGAACTCTCTTAAACCTATTCTTAAGAAATTGAACAAAGATATATTTAGCAACATATATGTTAAAGTCACTAAACCTATTGATAAAGTTAACATGATACAAAGTTTGATTAATGTGGAAAGTTACAATGATGACCTTGGATTGAAGGAAAAAATGCTCAACTTCTATTAGATAAGATATTGCAAATGTAGAAACAACTTTGGAATAACAAGATAATGAATGAGTAGTTTAAGGATGAATATATGATTACAAAGTCTTTTCACAACACAGTCAAATTGAGATATGCTAGTAAAAAAATCACTAGGCTAAGACATGGCAATATTTTTACATAAGCGCGCCTTCCTTCATATTTTATTTTTAAATAAAAATAAGCCACTTTTCACCTCGGTTGTGATTTTCAACCGTGGTGAAATGATTTACTATTATATATATATATATATATATATATATATATATATATATATATATATATATATATATATATATCATCTCCATTAACAACGAGGGCCCTAAACATTTATCATCCTAAACTCATTCACCATCACATCATAACTCGATATTGAGATTTTCGTAAGAAAGAAAATAAATATGAAGATGATACGTGTTTAGGGCTTTCATTCGATATTTGCAAGAAGGAAATACCAAAATCATTGTTTTGACTTCTTATTCACGTATCCTATATGTGAAACATCACTACTCATGTTACATTAATATTGTTGTTATTGTTGTTTATACCCTAAACCTTAGAGGCTTAATGTTGTTGTTGTTGTTGTTTAGATGGAGATTGAATGTTATATGTTGTTGTTTTTGTTGAGATGAGTACGTGATAAATTTATTGTTGATGTTGTTGTAATTTTGTTGAGATTGAGACTTTTGTTTTTGAGTTATTGTTTATTATTGTTTTTGAGTTGTTGTTTAATGTTGTTATTATTTTCTAGACTGAGATTGAATGTTAGATGTTGTTGGTTTTATTGGGATAAGTATGTAATAGATTTATTATTGATGTTGTTGTAGTTTTTTTGAGATTGGGATTGTTGTTTTTGAGTTATTGTTGTTTAGTTGTTCTACTTAACAAGGTTTTGAAAGTTTTATGTTGTTGTCTAGTTGTTGTGATTGAGTTTGAGATTGAGATTGAGATATTATTTTTGTAATTCTTTGCGCATCTTTCATCTTGTTCCTGGAACATGTCAAAAGGATATTAAAGTGACAGGAAATACAGTTGAATTTATTATATCTAATGTTGATTGTTTGTTTCACTAATCTATCTTTAAGCAAATAAGCTTTTAAATTTAGTTAGAAATTAATGAAGAACTTGAAACATTAAACAAAATTCTAACCGTCAAAGAAAAAGTGATGAATAATGAGTTACAGGATACTTGAAAATTATTGATTAGTATAAGTTGTTCTTCAAATATTACATAATTTTTTATATAATTATTTTCTAAATCAATTTCAAAGGTTATATGTTCGGTTAGGGGTTGGTGAAATAATTAATACACATTAGATAAAATAAGCTCAACTATTCATTTTTCCTCAATTAAAATTCACAACCGAAGGGAAATATGTATTTCGTCATTTAAAAATTCCAAAATATTGTTGTTGATACAATTTTCCCTTCGGTGGAACTATAACCAAGAGGAAAGGTGGCAAGTTTTCATGACGCCCTTCGTTACCCCTTGCATATGAAACCGAGATAAAAAGGGTTTTGTAGTAATGCGTATTTATGAGTGTATTGGGATTACTTCAGAAACCATTAATGTGTTGGACAAGAAATCCTTTGGCGACTTTGAAGATAGACATCAGAAAAATCCTTTGATATTTTAGTTTGGCAATATCTTATTAAAGTTCTTATTCAATTTTATTTTGATCAAAATTTTTGTCATTGAAAAAGTTGCAAGATTTTTTTTTCTTGCAGTAGAGAAGTGAGGCAAGGAGATCATTTGTCTCCATTGCTCTTCTGCATTACTAAAGAGGCACTTAGTAGGCAGTTATCTATGTTGGTGGATCAGGGTAAGTTGACATGTATATCATTTAGTAAGACAATCATTCATACTCACACTCTTTTTGCATATGACCTTATGATATTTCGTAAATCTATTAGAAAAAAATACTAAAGTCATTAACCATCTCCTTCAACAATATAGTCAGAATTCTTATCAATGTTCAACACATCAGTCAAACTAAATGTAAGTTTTATAGTGGAGGTACTTCTGGATCTAGGCTAAGGCGCGTTGCATATATGCTTGGATTCACTATGGGATAAATAACATTTAACTATCTTGAATTTCATATATTCAATGATAAGCCTAGAACTCACCATCTTCAGATCATAGTAGATAGAGTATTAGCCAAGCTAGCTACTTAGAAGGGCCTCCTTCTTTATATGATAGGTATGATTCAATTGGTTTGGTCAGTCATATAAGGCATGTTTCTGTATAGTCTTAGAATTTATGAATGATCAATCAATCTTCTTAACAAACTAACTTCTTGCATTTGAAGTTTTGTGTGCACAGGTAGCACAAACAGTATAAAGTTGATTAGTACATATTGGAAGGTTATTTACTCACCTTTGTCTAAAGGAAGTCTTGGTCTGAGAGATATTAAGACAATAAATAAAGTTGATTATTTATGTCTTTGTTGAAAGTTGTTGGCTATCAATAATCAATGATCTTCTATGCTTATTAGTAGATATTTCAGACAAAAAAAATCAATCATGCATCATATTTCTTCTTCAATATGGTTTGGCATTAAGCATTTCTTTTTCTTTCTAAAGGAACATAGTAGATGACAGATTGGTAATGAGAACAACATTGATTTATAGACTAACAATTGATTGGGATACACAATTAAAGATGTACACCTACTATTACCAATGAATATTCAGTTTATGCAAACTACTAAGGTCAAATCAATTATCCAAGTCATCAATTGAAATATTCCTCGTGGTTTATCTATTTTGCGTCCTCAAATTGTTGAAGTTATTTTGAAGATAAACATGTCATTTGATGATACTACTTCTGATAAATTCATTAGGATATATTCTACAAATGATGATCTATCTTTTAAAGATGCATATAATTCTATCAAGAGAGATCACATTGAGCCTTTTTGAACAAAATTTATTTGACACCTCTACATACCACCTACTAAGTCATTAGTGACTTGGAAACTAATGCATAATATTATTGCACCAGAAGACAACCCGATTTGAAGGAGAATGCATATGGTTTCGAGGTGTTCTATCTAGAATCATGATGTGAATATTGCAGACCACTTATTTCTTAGATACTGGTATACTTTACTTTTCTCGCATATTGGATGGAGCGATTGTTTGACATGAACTTTGATAAAACTAGTTAAGAAAACTTATTCAAACTTGTTAGTAGAAGTTGTAGCTCTATAATTCAGAATCTGATCATGACCCCCATCATAATAATTGTTAGAAAAACTTGAGACACAAGAAATGATATCAGGTTTAAAAATGGTAAAATTGACTTTGATAGAGAAACTTTTCATGTTAAACAATTGACTTATGTGGAATCTACTTCTTTCATGAGGTATGTGTACTCTTCAATTCATGAGTTTATAATTATTAAATATTTTGACATCAAATATCAACCTCCTCCAGCACCTAGAACCATACAAGTTAATTATTGTTTTCCTAGTCCTAATTGAATCAAGTGCAACACATATGAAATTTCAAGAGAAAATCCTAGAATATCTACATATGGTGACATATTTAGGGATACTTTAGGAACATTCTTGAGAGTTTTCTCAGCTAAGATTTGAGTTTGCATCTCCTTTAAAGCTGAATTGCATGGAATCATGATTGCTATCGAATATGCTAATAAAAAGAATTGGAGAAATCTTTGCCTTGAAACTAATTCAATATTGGACATTTGTGCATTTTCTAATTTGAATATTTTTCCTTGGCATCTTTTAATTAAATAAAAGAATACTTTACATACGATAATCTTTTTTAAATTAATTTAAGATATCTCATATTTTCAAAGAGATAAATGTCCGTGTATATATATATATATATACATATATATATATATATATATATATATATATATATATATATATATAAAAGCAATCAATTTAAAACATATATGTAATGACAATTTTTTTAAAATTAAGTTAAAACAGTTTATGTTTTCCATGCTTGTTTAGATATTAGATTAAATATGTATCTTATTTTATGTCGGCTATTTAAATAATTAACTTAATAAGTAATATATGTGTTAAAACCCATACTCTCTAATGGGAAAGACTACCACCTCTGACGTTCACCTCTCGTCATCGTTTCTTTTATGATTTCATTTTCTCTTTCTTTCGGTTGATCATTGTCTACGTTGTTGTGTGTTTTTAATGTGTAAACCCTCTTCTTTAAGCCTTGTAATATCTCATTTACTAATAAGACTACTTAATTGCAAACACTAAGTTAGAGAGTGGAATCCGCTGACATAGATCCATCCTCAACCAAATGAATCTGAAGAATATTTTCAAAACTCGATGCTTTCACATTCTCTAGAATACCCAAGTTTACAATTTCTAATATAGATAAATAGATGACTTTTTTACCTATTAAAGCTCAATTCAACTTTTACGTCTTATCCATTTCGCATGGTTGAGATAAATTGTAATTAATTAGATCATTATTTCTTCCATCAGCATTGGAAACTAACAAAGAATCATTTAACAATCATAATAACATAACATGTTTTTCTAGAAATTTGAAAAATAGGAGCCATTATAGGTGGAAAAAACTGAAGTCAACCGTTAACCAACACATGATTTGCACAACCACGGATGGTTGGACGGTGAAGCAAATTCAGAAATAGCTCCACAATTCATACGAATCAACTCTTTATAAGAAATATGAAATTGACTAATTCTAAATATAAAACTACGTAACTAACACAAATATATCACCAACTTAATAGTAGGAAAGAAACAAGTAAAGCCATGTGCTGAAGATGTTGATGTGTTCTCTATTCAAATTGTGCTCATTTTTATGTATAAAAATGCAGTACTTTTATGAAAAAAATGTTTTTATAAAAATTATTTTAAGATTGAAATTTGTTTTAAAAAAGAGTTAATTCAACTCTACAAAATCGATCCATAAAGATGAAGATTGTTGTGATTTATAAACATGCATTTAGATTATATATTGTTCGATATGAGACTCTTAACACACTTCTTTGTATTTGAATTAAATATATAGAGTGTGAAAATAAAAAGGTGGATTATCCAATAATAGAAATCTGATAGCAGATGGACCATCAGATTTTAAATTAGACTTTAATATCATATTAGAAAATGTGATTGGATCTAACTAAATACATATGTCAGTTACCAATATACGACAAACATACTCCGTCCATTGGAATGAGTTGCCCAGAGAAGTTATTTTACAATATTTAGATTATCTGTATTGTCACACAATTAAATTTAATATATCCGCCAATTTTTGAATACTTTCTTTACGCTATTTTTTTCTACAAATTTTCCTTTCATTTACAATAATAAAAAAAATGTTTTCTTCTAACTTTTCTCCAACAAAATCCTAATATAGTTGTCAAAGATGGTTTGAGATATTTTATTGATTTTGATGAAGATGAAGCATAACAAATAATTTGGAGATTACGGGTTCCCATTCCCTTCACTCTCCACCATTGAAGTTTGGTATTTCTTTGTCTTATTACGTCTTCAAGCTTTTTGAAACATGTCAAATTGTTTCTTCCAAATTTTATGTATCGTATATCTATTTTTAGAACTCCCATTAAACATCATTTTCTTGAGATAGCTTGGATTTAGGTTTATCTCCATTTATTCGAAATATGTAACATTTTATGAACTGGTGCGTGACCTAATCATAGGTAAATTATTGCAAATTTATATTGAAAATGGGTTGTTTCATCCAGAATTACAACTTTGTGAAAACAGTGCATCCTCTTCATATAATTTCAAATATTTTTTCATGCATTTGAATATTGACTTGTCTTTTGCATATTCGTTTAGAAGATTGAATTATCCTGAATATTTTTGCGTTCCAACTCTAAGATTATAAGAGAGTGCTTGAAATACTTTTATAAAAAGTAACATCATTCACGATTCTAACTTCGATTCATTTGATTTAATTTTTCTAACAATCTTAAAAACAGTTCAAGCAATGATAATCGAGACTTTCATTTCAAGAATAAAAGAATAAATTGTTGTGCCTTAGACACATTCTGAACATAAGAAAAATCACTATTATAAATTTGGATACGTTTTTTTTTGTTTCTCGTAATATTGGAATATATATATATATATATATATATATATATATATATATATATATATATATATATATATATATATATATATATATATATATATATATATATATATATATATATATATATATATATATATATATATATATATATATATATAATTAACAATTAATATCAGAGCAAGGTTTTTCATATTATGAATTTATGGTAATCAAAGATTAATTTGAATTTTTTACCCACATATCTCTGTTTTTCAAAAAAAAATCCCAAAATAACTCACATTTTAAATTAATTCTCAAACTAACTCACTTTGAAGAACGGGTGTCAGACGAATTGGCACATGATCTCTAACATAAAGAGGTGGCGCCAATTGGACTGACTTCTGCACCTAGTGTTGTCAATCCAATTGACGCCTATGTGTTCTTTTTAAATACGGTCACCAATTGGATTGGCATCAGCGTGTATTGTGTAATTTTTTTTGTTAATAATTGACATGTTATATAAAGGTAGAAATCAGAAATAGTAATATTAATATTAGGTTGCGTTTACATGCGAAAACCAAAAATACTATTGTCCTTGACCTGGATGACTCAACCGACCTTTGGTTCCACATCCTCTAGTTACCCTAATGCGTGTCCCTAGCTCACGTTGTTGATTCATCCCAGGTGTTTGAGGATTGAGGATCCAAGAACAACACCACCACATGCAATAGATTCCCTACGAAGTTCAGACAATTCCACGTAGTCTTATGTATGCAATAAAGGGCTACCGTCATAGTTAAGCTCGTGGCCCATGCCAGAGTAGTTGGGGTGTGTTTGAGTAATTGGAGTGCGATCGGGTCGATTGAAGGGTGACATTAGTGTGAACGATTCATTGGAGAAATGTTGAAATGAGGAGTAGTAGTATTTGGTAGGCATCTAGTTGTTGCATGTTTTGGTTTTGTGGTGTTTGAGCTTCTTGGCTATAGTATGAGGGACGGTTGGTGTTAAATGATCGCTGAGTATTTTGGATATGGTGACTATGGTAGGGTGATGTCTTGGGAGTATATCGATGTTGGGTGTCTTGATAATGATCTTCTTGTTTGCGGTGGTACGGGGTATGCTCTTGGTATTGTGGTTGGGTGTTTGACATGTTAAAATGTGAAAATAACATACTTTAGTTCGATACTCCATTGCAACATATTTTGTTTTATTTTACATTTTATAATAAACTAAAAACGGTCACATTTTCGGTCTCTATTTTCGTCACAAATTCGGTCGTTGAAATTCGGTCACTGAATACGCCGCTAAAGATTAGCGACTAGCAGTTTACCAACCAAAAAATTGAGGTCGCTTTATTGGTCAATAAACGTTATAGTGACCGATCTTTAAGCTCTTTTTGTCTCTAATTCGATCACTAAAATCCAACCGATATGTACCAAGTCATATAATTACGAGTTGGTTTTTCTTTGGTTGGCATCACATCGTCAGTTAAGACATGGTCATTTCGGTGCTTCCATTTTTGACTCGTACCCGCCCACGCAGTGCGTAGTGTCTCTCAATACTTTTAATTTTTTCTCATTCAGGTATGTATCTGTCTAACCAGCGAATCAATTTACTCTGTAGTTGCTCGAAACTACAGATGTTCCAGTAGAGTATCTCCATCGGAGACTTCTCTCTCGAATGAATCACTTTCCCTTGGCGGCGACGAAGATGAACCATATTTGCAATATTACAATATAATGAGAAAGAGATGTGGAAAAACGAATCTCACTGCACCTATATTTATACTAAAAATTATACAATACACACTGATGTCAATCCAATTGCCGAATGTATTTAAAAATAACACATATGCGCCAACTGGATTGGCAGCACTAGGTGCAGAAGTCAATCCAATTTGCGTCACCTCTTTAAATTAGAGAGCAGACGACAATTGATCGGACATTTATGCTTTGATTTTTATTTATTTTTTAAAAGTGGGATAGTTTGGGAACTAATTTAAAATGTGAGTTATTTTGAGAATTATTTTAAAAAATTGGATTATTTGGATAAAAAATATATATGAATATGTTAGTGTTATAATACATATCGTGTCTTAATGCTAAGTACGGATAGTGTGTAAAGTGTTGAAAGTGAATTGAAATAAAATTAACTTAATATATGTTACGAAAATATGTCTTTATGGTATATCATGATATACAGGGACCGGTCCTGAATTTTTAGAGGTTCATGATAAATAATAAAAATGGATCCTTAATAAAAAATAATAATTTAAAAAAAAATTAGATAAGAGAATATTCTTATATAAGCGAGAGTCTTGTAATAACCACATCTAAAAAATATAACAAGAAAGATTGAACATACAACTTTTATCATCATGTTTAAAAATCAATTTTTTATCACTTAACCAATGACAAATCTATATTTATTTTTCATTTTATAATATTTAATATATTATTAAATATATATTTTATCTTTTTATAATAAAATGAAATCTCCTTAATTTGAAGGTTTTGGACTAAATACCGTCTTGACCTTACTCATTATTGGTACGGATGATATTAAATATATACGTGTCAAAACTTGCATTCAAAATAAACTATCAATTATATATATATATATATATATATATATATATATATATATATATATATATATATATATATATATATATATATATATATATATATATATATATATATATATATATATATATATATATATATATATATATATATATATATATATATATATATATATATATTATATATATATATATATATATATATATATATATATATATATATATATATATATATATATATATATATATATATATATATATATATACATATATATAGTGTGTGTGAAATGAAATTGTACATAAGACCGATGAATGCAGAAAATTTGAATTACGGTACTTACGTAGATCATGCAATCTTTTATTTCTCTGTAGGTATGAATGTGTTATGTTATATATTGCACTACCAACTAATGTAATAATTTATATTAAATTAAGAATAGTATGCTACATAATGAATGTGACCGAACATATTAAATATATGTGTTTTGTTTTATATGCTGAATCGAAATTTACTTATATGCTGAATCGAAATTTACATGGAATCAACTTTCTAAATTCACAGCACCTGACACATTTCATTTTTATGTTATGTTCCTTATGTTTTGTTTTATAATGATTGTTTCGTGTTAAATAAATTGTAGAAGGATTAATTGAAATTGAAATTGAAATTTTGAATTTTGTTTTTTTAAAGTTTAAATCATTAAAATGATTAAATTTATTAAAGATAATGATTCCAAGTTATACAATTGAATTTGATTCGGATTTTATGGGAATAACATGTTTGTATTTAATGAGACTCATTATTATAAGATATATATGAAGATCATCTAAAGATGAATCATGATTTATATAGATGTCTGAATTTAGAGTCTAATGTAACTATTGAATATCGAGATGTGGAGTTCTTTGTGAACCTTATCACGAAAGATAAGGAATTCGAGATTCCCACAAATGAAGAACCTTGGGAGGAAGGTTCTCCACGGATTGTTAAAACACAAATAGAAAGTTTGTCACTAATGAAAAATCTCGTGAGGAAGATTCTTCATGGATTGTTAAAAATCAACCTGAACTTAGAATAAGCAAGAAAGTCCGAAAGACTACGGATCTAAGACTGAACAAAATTGATAGTCAATTTGTTTCTTTCATCTAATGGAAGGAAATAGTAGGAATTTTATTCGTAAGATTCCTATTATTATTCGAGTGGAACATGATCCTAAGACTTATAAGGAAGAAATAGCTTCAAGGGACTCCTCTTGTTTTGAAAGATGTATCATAATGTGATGGTACACTAAACACCTACAAGTCTAGATTAATAACCAATGGTGTTTTTAACAAAAAAAAAGTGTTTATTATTTGACACATATGCACTAGGAGCAAGCACAATGAAAATTAGAGCATCGTTTGCATTAGCTTCTTTGCATAACCTTATAGTTTCTGAAATGGACCAGCCATAAGGTTATGCTAAAATGAACAAAAGGTGTGCAATTTATATTATACTACTTTAAATTGATCATAATTTCATCTTTCACTTCATCTAAAACCTCATTGCATCATAATTCATGATTATCTAAAAACCTTCTTCATCTGATTCTTGTTACAAGTGTTTGTACATAAAACTGTGTGAAAATATTTTGATATTCATCTGTCTCCATATTGATAATATGATTGATCATTAGCAACAAGATGAATGAAATTTTAGAAATGAAAAGGTTTCTAACTTCCACATATTAAGATGAAAGATCTTATACTAGTTGACACAATTTTGGGATCAAAGTAAAGTGAAATATTGGGGGTTATGAACTTAGTGAAACACACTATATTAAGAAAATGATTGATAAATTCAAACACTTACGTTTTAAGGGTGAGTTGTGGCTCAGTTGAAATATGCAAGTGCATGCAATGTACAAGAATGATGGAGTTGCGACTTAGTTGAAATATGCAAGTGCATGCAATGTACTAAACCAGACTTAGAAGTTACAATTAGTAAAATGAGTAGATTTTACTAGTAATTCAAATGGTGAGCACTGGAAGACCTTCATTAGGATTTCCATATATCTTATGAAACCAAAAATCTTGGTATCCATTATGGTAAATTTTTCCTACCATATTAGAAGGATATACCGATGCGAGTTGGATATCGAGTGTTGAATATCATAAACCTGCATTTTGGTGGATATTTACACTAGCCGGGATGCAATTTCTTAGAAGAGCAAGAAACAAATGTGGACCACTCTCTCGACCATAGAATTAGAGTTTGAGGATCTTGTTTCCACTAGTGAAGAAGTTGAATGGTTGAGGGACATTCTATTGGAAGTTACATTTGCTAAAGACAATGTTTCAAAGGGTGTTGATACATTGTGGTAGTAAAACCACTTTACCTAGAGCATAAGTGTATAACAGAAAGTCTAGGAAATTAGGACCTAGACATTCTTTGATGAGAAAATTGATTAAGTATGTAATCATTTCATTCACATATATACAATCGAGCCATAATTTAACTGATCCATTTACTAAGCTACTGGCCAGAGACTTAGTAAAGACAACCTCGAGAGGTATGGGGTTGAAAATCCTTGAATAAGAATTCCAACAGAGGCGACAACCCAATCTTATGTTAACAGAATATTAACCTCGAGATTCAATGGGTAACAACAAGTTGTTGATTTGCATGTTTATCAAACATTTGATAATAATGTTGACTAATTTAATTAAGGGTTGAGTTTTTCCAAACTCTTAATGAAGTTTAATATCGATAACAAGTATCTCATGGAAAAGGATATAATATGAACTTCACCTATGTGAATTTCGAGATGGTGTCGTCTCAAAGTGAGAGTTGAAGTTTCTTTCACGAAAAATTTATGAAACAGGAAATCACATTACCATAAATAAGTGTTAGGCGAGATATGTTGGGGAAGAACCCTTAAAGAATGTGTGTAAGGTAATGTCGGTCTAATCATATGGATTAATGGTTTAAAAGCATTGTTACCTAACATTCCTATTAGACTTTGTGTTGTCCTCACTAAGGTTAAGTCATAAATCGAAAGATACCTAATTGTATTAACATTCTTTATACCTCCTTTGTAGATGTTTTTGATTGGCTGCATTTTATGTTAAAACACTTACTGTACTTAGATGTCTTGACTGATGTCATGACATGCTTAAGTAGTATGCTGCAGGATTAGCTAATACAGGATTTACTGGATGTCAAACTGAATGTTATGACATTCATTCATGACAGCATTTTCTGGATGTCAAACTGAATGTTATGACATTCATCCCTGACAGCAGATGCTAAAGTATAGGCTAATTTTTCTGTTATGTTTCAGTATTTATCTCAGGCTGATTTTCAGGAAACTAACAGTTGTGCTAAAATTAAGAGACCTAGCATATAGCCTATTTGTTAGCACCCTAATGTGTGGAAATTAGGTTAACTTGCTTAACCCTAGTTTTATGAAATTCAAGTTCAAGGCCCAAGTACTGCATTATAAAAGGATGGCAATCCTATTTTCAGTTTTTCAGTGATTTGAAGCGTGAAGAATTCAATATATCATTATATATCATTGTTGTACTTTCATTGTGTCTTGAATTAGGTTTTACTTGTGAGCCAAGAAATTATCACCTAGATGATTGCATTGGACTAGGGTGTTTATTGAGTTGTGATTGTTGTGTCACTCTAAGCTTTTAAGCGTGAGTGTTGTGTTTCTTGATTAAAGCTTTTAAGCACAATCAAGAGTTGTTTGAAGTATATCTTCACCACTGACTTTAAAATTCTTAATGGTTGTAATCACTGCTGTGATTGAGGAGGAGTGAGTAGGTACTCAGGTCTTAGTTTAGATTGAAATTGCATTGGGTAGGTCTTAAGTGATAGGATTAAACTGGTGGTTTAAGTCCTAAATTAATACCTCTTATAGTGGATTTCCTCCCTGGCTTGGTATCCCCTAGAGTAGGTGTGTTTGTCACCGAACTAGGTAAACAATTCTTTGTGTCATTTACTGCTTTTTACATTTACTTTCTGCATACATTACCTGTCTGCGCAGAATTGGATGTCATAACATCCAGTGTGACATCGATAGTCTGTTACTAGAATTTCAATTGGTATCAGAGCAGGCACCCTGCCTGTTAGGTTTTGGGTGAGATCTAGGGACGTTACTTTCTAGTACCATGGACAAGGATGTATGATTCTCAAATAGACCATCCATGCTGGATGGTTCTAACTATGATGACTGGAAACCTCGTATGATAGCCTTCTTGAGGTCTCTGGATAGCAAGGTCTGGAGAGCTGTCAACAAAGGATGGGAACATCCAACGAAGACAGGTAAAGATGGAATCATTATGCAAATTCCTGAAGAAGAGTGGGACAAAGAGCAAGAGGCATTAGCCCTTGGAAACTCTAAGGCTTTGAATGCACTGTTCAATGGGATAAATAAGAACATTTTCAAACTGGTGCATCACTGTGAACTGGCTAAAGAAGTTTGGGATACTCTCAAAACAACTCATGAAGGTACCTCCAAGGTAAGGATGTCTAAACTCCAGATGCTGACTAGTAAGTTTGAAAATCTGAGGATGAAAGAGGATGAGACTATTCATGACTTCCACATGAATATTCTTGAAATTGCCAACACTTCTGGAGGCTTAGGAGAGAAAATGTCTGAAGAAAAACTTGTAAGAAAGATTCTTAGATCATTGCCCAAGAGATTTGCCATGAAGGTTACTGCTATAGAAGAGGCTCAAGATATTTGCAATATGAAGGTTGATGAGCTTATTGGTTCTCTCCAAACTTTTGAAATGGGCTTGTGTGAGAATGTTGAAAAGAAAAACAAAAGCATAGCTTTTGTATCAAATACTGAAGAGGATTCAGAAGAAGGAAATATTGGAGGTGATGAAAGTATATCAGAAGCTATAGCCATGCTTGGAAGACAGTTCAACAAGTTCATAAAGAAGATTGATCAAAAAGGTAGACCAAATGTCAAGAACACTTCATCTGACATCAGTAGAAGATCAAAATATGAAGAAAAGTCCAACCAAGGCAAGGGAATCCAGTGTCATGGATGTGAAGGTTTTGGTCACATTAGAGCTGAATGTCCTACCTTCCTCAAGTAGCAAAAGAAGGGACTATTTGTCACCTGGGGTGATGAAGACTCTGAGAGTGAATCAGAAGGAGAATCTGCAAAACGTGTCACTGCACTAACTAGTGTTTGTGCCTCTGATGATGACTCAAGTGGAGATGAACTTACATTTGATGAACTTGTTGCTTCATATAAAGAGTTATGTGTCAAAAGTGCAGAAGTGTGTCTACAAGGAGAAAAGCATAAGAAACTTATCAAGGAGCTGGAAGCTGAGACGAAGAAGCATCTGACAGTCATAGATGATCTAAATGGTGAGATAACCTTGCTGACCTCTAAGCTAGATCAAATGACAAAATCCATCAGAATGCTGAATAAAGGAACTGACACTTTGGAAGAAATTCTAAAGGTGGGACAGAAATCAGGAACCATGTCTGGTTTAGGCTTTGTTAAGGAATCCTCATCTGAATTCAAAAGCTCAAAGGTTGAAGTTCAGAAAATCAAGCAGAAGTCACAACCAATGTCACAACATCATGGAAACAGGAGGATTAACCATCAAAAGAAGAAATTTCAAAGATGGAGATGCCACTACTATGGAAGATTTGGTCACATAAAACCCTGATCTGTTACAGGTTGCATGGTTATCCTAACCAGACCCCTCAAGTCAGACCTAAGCAGAAGGCACCTAAGCATAATGCCCCTATCAAGAAACAAGAATGGGTTGCTAGAATAGCTCACACATCTCTAAGGGCATATACCAAAGAAGACTGGTATTTTGATAGTGGTTGTTCAAGACATATGACTGGGATGAATAACTTATTGGTAGATATACAACCTCATACTACCAGTTATGTGACCTTTGGTGATGGAGCTAAAGGAAAAATCAAAGGTGTTGGTCAGCTGGACAGTCCTGGAGTTCTAGAACTGAATAATGTGTTGTTAGTAAAAGGACTAACTGCTAATCTCATCAGCATAAGCCAGCTATGTGATCAAGGCTTCAATGTACAGTTCACTAAGGAAGAATGTGTTGTGACAAATGGAGAAAATAAGGAAGTTATGAGAGGATCCAGATCCAAAGATAACTGCTATCTATGGGAACCTAAAGTCTCAAACTACTCCTCAATGTGCTTCTTAGCCAAGGAAGAAAAGGAAGTGAAGTTGTGGCATAGAAGACTTGGACATCTTCATTTAAGAGGAATGAAGAAGATCATATCCAAGGAAGCAGTTAGAGGAATCCCAAAGTTGCTTATTGATGAAGGAAAAGTCTATGGAGAATGTCAGGTTGGCAAGTAAACCAAGATGTCACATCCTAAGCTTGGACTTCCTACAACATCCAAAACTCTGGAACTTTTGCACATGGACTTAATGGGACCTATGCAGGTTGAAAGTCTTGGTGGGAAGAGATATGCTTATGTGGTTATTGATGACCATTCCAGATACACATGGATAAGCTTCATCAGAGAAAAATCAGATGCATTTGATGTCTTCAAAGATCTATGCATAAGACTCCAAAGAGAAAAGGATAGTTGTGTTATCAGAATAAGAAGTGACCATGGAAAGGAGTTTAAAAATTCCAAGTTTGATGATTTCTGCTCATCTGAAGGAATAAGTCATGAGTTTTCCTCACCTATTACTCCTCCGCAAAATGGAGTAGTTGAAAGGAAGAACAGAACTATTCAAGAATCTTCTAGAGCTATGATTCATGCAAAGAAGCTTCCTATGCACTTTTGGGCTGAAGCTATGAATACAGCTTGCTATGTTCACAACAGAGTTAACTTGAGAAAGGGAACCTCTTCCACTCTGTATGAAATATGGAAAGGCAGAAAACCTACTGTGAAGTACTTTCATATCTTTGGAAGCAAATGTTACATTCTTACAGATTGTGAACAGAGAAGAAAAATGGACCCCAAAAGTGATGAGGGTATATTCCTGGGATACTCTACTAACAGCAGAGCATACAGAGTTTTAAACTCCAGAACTAATGTCCTGATGGAATCCATAAATATTATTGTTGATGATAAAGATGAAGAATCCAATGTCATAGAGGATGTTGGAACATTCCTTGAGACTTCAACAGAAAATGTACAGGATACTCCTCCTGGACTTGAGTTAGAAGCATCCAACAAGGTGCCTTCTATCAGGATTCAGAAAGACCACCCTAAGGATCTTATCATAGGAGATCCCAATAGTGGTGTGATTACCAAATCAAGGGAGAATAACTCAAATTCCTGCTTTGTATCCAAGGTTGAACCTAAAAATGTGAAAGAAGCTCTGACTGATGAATGTTGGATCAATGCTATGCAAGATGAACTGGAGCAGTTTAAAAGGAATGAAGTATGGGAGTTAGTTCCAAGACCTAAAGGGACTAACATCATTGGTACCAAGTGGATTTACAATAACAAGTCTGATGAGAAAGGAGTAATCACTAGGAATAAAGCAAGACTAGTGGCACAAGGGTATACTCAAGTCGAAGGGGTTGATTTTGATGAGACTTTTGCACCTGTTGCAAGACTTGAGTCAATAAGGTTGCTGTTAGGTGTTACCTGCATTCTGAAGTTCAAATTGTTCCAAATAGATGTGAAGAGTGCCTTTTTAAATGGCTACTTGAATGAAGAAGTCTATGTGGAACAACCTAAAGGGTTCAGTGATCCTAATCTACCAAAACATGTGTACAAGTTGAGGAAAGCTCTGTATGGATTGAAGCAAGTTCCTAGAGCTTGGTATGAGAGGCTGACTGAATTTCTGACTACTAATGGTTACAGAAAAGGAGGGATAGATAAGACTTTATTTGTGAAGGATGAAGATGGAAAAATCATGATTGCCCAAATATATGTGGATGATATTGTCTTTGGTGGAATGTCAGATAGAATGGTGAAACATTTTGTTAACCAGATGTAATCTGAATTTGAAATGAGTTTGGTTGGGGAATTGACTTATTTTCTTGGACTGCAAGTTAAACAGATGGAAGATTCTATGTTTCTCTCCCAAAGCAAATATGCCAAGAACATAGTTAAGAAGTTTGGTATGGATAATGATAGTCACAAAAGAACTCCTGCACCTACTCATTTAAAGTTAACTAAAGATGAAGGAGGTTCTAGTATTGATCAATGCTTGTATAGAAGCATGATAGGTAGCCTACTATATCTAACTGCTAGTAGACCTGATATTGCCTATGCAGTTGGTGTGTGTGCTAGATACCAAGCAGAACCCAAAGTGAGTCACTTAAATCAAGTCAAGAGGATTCTCAAGTATATTAATGGGACTTGTGATTATGGTATGCTCTACTCTCATGGCTTTGAGCCTATCTTATCTTGGTATTGTGATGCTGATTGGGTTGGGAGTGCTGATGATAGAAAAAGCACATCAAGAGGATGTTTCTTCTTGGGAAACAATCTCATATCCTGGTTCAGCAAGAAACAAAACTTTGTATCATTATCCACTGCAAAAGCTGAGTACATAGCAGCTGGAAGCAGTTGTTCCCAACTGGTATGGATGAAACAGATGCTGACTGAGTACAATGTCACTCAGAATGTCATGACATTATTCTGTGACAATCTCAGTGCCATCAACATTTCAAAGAATCCTATCCAACACAGCAGGACCAAACATATTGACATTAGACATCACTTCATAAGAGATCTGGTAGAAGACAAAGTGATTACCTTGGAACATGTGGCAACTGAACTACAACTTGCTGACATATTTACAAAGGCTTTGGATGCTACTCAGTTTGAAAATTTAAGGGGCAAGTTGGGAATATGTATTTCTGAGGAATTATAGCAACTAAGGATGTTAGGAATTTACTGTTTAATATTTCAAATTATTAAACAATTGAAAGTGTGCTCTGATTGGTCAACAGATAATAGTTATTTCACTTGCAACAAGCGTTACTTCTTCCACTCTTTCAACTTCCATTCACGCAAGCATCCTCTCAGAGAAATTTTTCATTTCGTCTCTAAGATACTCATCATGTCTCAACAATCCAACTCTTCTCCTTCCAAGATCATGCCTTGTTCTCCTAGCGCTGAACCAAGCAACCCTAACAGAGAAGATCCTGTTGTTGACTCTGTGAATACCCCACATGCAAGAAGACCTAAAGAAACTGTATCAGGCTTCTCCTCATCCATTGTTCTTGAGGAACGAACCAAAGAAGGTTCCAGGTATGTTCACAATGCCATTGCCACTATAGTGACTGGAATACTGTCTGGAAATCATGAGGTCCCTGGGGTTTCCATTCCCTTAAACATTATTGAACCTGATAGTGTTGTTGATCAAGAAAATACTGAGTCTTTAGGAAAGAATATCTCTGATGATGTTAAGAAAACTGATGCCCATAAGGAGTCAAATGTTGACAAACCCTTAGATAATGTGGCTGGTGAGGAAGTTCATGTCACTCATGATGTCAGTGACAACCCTAACTGTGAGGCTGAAACAGTAGACCTGGAGGAATTTTCTGATAATGAGCTATTGTCCTCTGTCCTCCCTAGCATAGCCAAAAGGGTTAGGACTAGAAGAGAAAAGAAAACTGTGGCTCAAAGGTCCCCCAGAAAGAAGATTGATGTTCCAACCTCTTCCAAGACAACGGTGGCAGTCGAGAGTTCTCTCAAGAGGAAAGTTCATGGTCCAACCAAATCTTGGAGCAAAGTAGTGCCCAAGAAAAAGAAGACCAAGTTTGTTGTTGTTGAGTCTGACTCAGATGTTCCTTGTAATGTCTCTGACATTCTGTCAAAGAAGAAGCCAACCACTAGCAAGCTTGCAGCTAGTGTCCCTGAGGTACCAATTGACAACATATCTTTTCATTTTGCTTCAAGTGTAAACAGGTGGAAATATGTTTATCAGAAGAGGCTGGCTTTGGAAAGGGAATTAGCTCAGAATGTCCTAGACTGTAAGGATATTATGGATCTTATTCAAGAGGTTGGTTTAATGAAGACTGTGACTCAGTTTTCAAAGTGCTATGAGATGTTGGTAAATGAATTTATTGTTAATTTGTCTGAAGAATGTGCTGATGGCAAGTCTAAGGAATCCAGGAAAGTGTATGTGAGAGGCAAGTGTGTAAATTTCTCTCCTTCAGTGATGAACAAGTATTTGGGAAGGCCTGATGAAGCTCAACCTGAGCTTGAGGTGACTGACAACAAAATCTGTCAAGTCATCACTGCTAATCAGGTAAGGAAGTGGCCTCTCAAAGGAAAATTGGTGGCAAGTAAACTGAGTGTCAAGTATGCAATGCTGCACAAGATTGGAGCTGCTAACTGGGTGCCCACCAATCATAAATCTACAGTTGCTGTAATGCTTGGAAAGTTTATATATTTTATTGGAACCAAAGCCAAATTTGACTATGGCTCCTATATTTTTGATCAAACTTTGAAGCATGCAGGAAGCTTCAGTGTGAAGGGTCCTATAGCCTTTCCTTCTCTCATCTGTGGTATTGTTTTGAATCAGTTTCCAAACATCTTAACTGAGAATGATTCTGTGAAGAAAAGAGACAGCCCTATGTCTTTCAATCATAAGTTGTTCCTAGGTACCCATGTCCCTGACATTGTCATGACATCAGGTGAGACATCACGTGTAAGCAATCAGCCAGGTAAAGCTGTTGTCGTTGCAATGCTCAAAGAAACCTGCAGGGAATTAGAGGCAAGGAAGCTGAACTTGGAAAACATTTCTTGTGTTTCTGATAATTGCTTGTATTTTTATTTTTTTTGTCTGTAATATTAAGTGTTGCTTTGGCAACATTTTTGACAAAAAGGGGGGGTAACACTTGTACCCCAGGACAACAGATTTCTTTGAAGTTGAAAGTCCTCTAAACAAGAGGTTATGTTGTTGTTTGCTCTCTGCTTGATCTTCTCTTGTGCTGCTGCTGTTTGAAGTTTAACTTCTATGTTTGCTAAGTGTATTAGCTAATTTGATTCTCTGCTTGGATGTGTGCTTTCTGCTGCTGTGAACTCTGTTGTGATGCCAAGTTGTTTTAGCCAAAAATTTGCCAAATGGGGAGTTTGTAGATGTTTTTGATTGGCTGCATTTTATGTTAAAACACTTACTGTACTTAGATGTCTTGACTGATGTCATGACATGCTTAAGTAGTATGCTGCAGGATTAGCTAATACAGGATTTACTGGATGTCAAACTGAATGTTATGACATTCATTCATGACAGCATTTTCTGGATGTCAAACTGAATGTTATGACATTCATCCCTGACAGCAGATGCTAAAGTATAGGCTAATTTTTTTGTTATGTTTCAGTATTTATCTCAGGCTGATTTTCAGGAAACTAACAGTTGTGCTAAAATTAAGAGACCTATCATATAGCCTATTTGTTAGCACCCTAATGTATGGAAATTAGGTTAACTTGCCTAACCCTAGTTTTATGATATTCAAGTTCAAGGCCCAAGTACTGCATTATAAAAGGATGGCAATCCTATTTTCAGTTTTTCAGTGATTTGAAGCGTGAAGAATTCAATATATCATTATATATCATTGTTGTACTTTCATTATGTCTTGAATTAGGTTTTACTTGTGAGCCAAGCAATTATCACCTAGATGATTGCATTGGACTAGGGTGTTTATAGAGTTGTAATTGTTGTGTCACTCTAAGCTTTTAAGCGTGAGTGCTATGTTTCTTGATTAAAGCTTTTAAGCACAATCAAGAGTTGTTTGAAGTATATCTTCACCACTGACTTTAAAATTCTTAATGGTTGTAATCACTGTTGTGATTGAGGGGGAGTGAGTAGGTACTCAGGTCTTAGTTTAGATTGAAATTGCATTGGGTAGGTCTTAAGTAATAGGATTAAACTGGTGGTTTAAGTCCTGAATTAATACCTCTTATAGTGGATTTCCTCCCTGACTTGGTAGCCCCCAGAGTAGGTGTGTTTGTCACCGAACTAGGTAAACAATTCTCTGTGTCATTTACTGCTTTTTACATTTACTTTCTGCATACATTACCTGTCTGCGCAGAATTGGATGTCATAACATCCAGTGTGACATCGATAGTCTGTTACTAGAATTTCATCCTTTTTTGGAATTAGACTTGTCATTATTAGAACAAGTGGAGGATTGTTGGAAATTATGGATAATTGATGCCCATGGGAGTGTTCCAATATGACAATAATTGTGCAATTTAATTAATGATAATAAATGCATTCGAAATATGCAACATTTCATGAAGTGATGCATAATGTAACCATAGGCAAACCATTGCAAACTTATGCTGAAAAAGGTGTTGTTTTATCAAGAATTGCATCCTTGTGAAACAACACATCCATGACCTATAAGTAAATTATTCATAATTCGGAAATCATAACAAAAGATAGTGCATCCTCTTCGTATAGTTCCAGACACTCTTCCCTGCATTTGAATCTTCACTAGTCTTTTGCATCTTCGATTAGAAGGTTGAATTATTCTGGATATTCTTGCGTTACAACTCTAAGACTATAGGAGAGTACTTGAAATAGTTTTAAGAAAAGTGACAACATTCACGATTCTAGCCTCGATCTATTTGATTTAATTTAATTTTTCTAACATTATATTTATCCTAGTTGAACTAAGTGGAAGAGAATAATGCAATTTCGAAAAAGAATGGTATCTATGATATTATCATGTTAAGTAAGTGAAACTTAACTTATAATTTAACATAAATCATGAGTGTTATTTACTTTTAGGATGCTTTCAATCTTACCGTCCACATTCCTTATGGCATGTTGATCATCGTCTTGTTTAACTTAGTTGTTATCAGCAGTATTAAGCTTATAGGTTAAGTCGTAACTCTTGATGTGGTTTCAAATACCATTGAGCCTAACCTAATTTCTACTAGTGACATGCAATATATTAACCATAACCAAAATAATTATTTGGATATTTTAGATAATGAACATAATGCCATTCTTCTATTTTGTCTTTACCATTCTCTGATTTGTTTTAGCTCTATTTTGATTGGAAAATCACTTCTTCTTTTGACTAACTTGCTTCATAAGGGTCATAATTTTAGATTTAGATGATTATTATTGCCCAATCTATATGAATTTATACATGGATTGTATGATTCTCTTTTAAAGAATTTGAATTCTACTTCGAACATAGGAAGTCATGTTTGAATTTTCGCAGTTGTGGTTGAATAATATATTTATGTGTAGGTTTGAAAATTTCACATTACATATTCCTATTGAGATTCCTTATTAAGGGAGACTCATTCATCTCAATCATAAAGAAAATTTAAATGAATCTAAAACCAACTTTAAACAAGAGTTCAATTGTCTCTTCCCTTTAGAGCCTCACATTTCTAATGTAGCTCCCTTTGTTAATCAAGTTATGGGGTTGAGTAAGTTGGTTCACCCTAAAATTCCCTTGTTCAAGAATCTAAACCCAAATTGAATATGATAATATTTGGAAAGAGTATTTGTCAGGTAAAATAATTCCTTCACGTATTTCTAGCAACGAGGTTAGAGTATTTCCTTATTAAACATCAATTAGTATCTAGAAAAGTTATTTTGGCTCAAATGCTACCTTTTATGATCGTCAATGATGACAAGTTTTTCCCCCTTAGAAAAATTTGTTTGGACAACTTATGATCAAATAAAACACGAGAAACAAAATAGGAACCCTAATTTATGCCATTTACCTTTAAATATTTGCTTTTAATCTACACTTAGCTTTGAATTTTGTTGGGATGAACACTTTAAACAAGTTTTAAATTCCTTTGATGATTGGTTTTCAAGCTCGCCAAGTGATGTTGCTTTCTTGCATGTAAAAGATCCTATCACCAAGACATAACAAGTCAAAAGAAAAACAAATAACTACTCAAGTAACTAAGAAGGTAAACATAATTTTTCTCTTTTTAAAAAAATATCCATGTGATGCATCTTAAGAAAATTTTCCAAATATGTAACAATACACCTATGAAACTCGGACAAGGTATACAAGTCACAACCCTTAATAAGGGAAGGATTCCTTGTTGATACAAGGGAAACCTATTTTTGTACAAGTGTGAGTTGGAAGTCCCACATTGCTTATAAAAGTTGAGGTTTAGCATTTTATAAGTGAGAGGACCCAAACACCTATCACCTTAAGGTTTTGGGTAAATATGTGGTGTCTCTCTCACTTATGTGTTACTCTTGATCCAATATGGATTCTCCTCTTAATTACCCAACAATGGTATCAAAGTTGATGGTTCAATTAAGGGGCTGACTCCTTGTATCTAAAGTCTTCCTGACAATGTGGTGGTCAGGCGTGTGTTCTATTGTAGTGCCCGCAACGGTGGTACAAGTGTATATGGATGAAAGAGATTATGCATGAGGAGGAGCATAATGGATGGACTCACACTTGAGAAGGAGATTGTTGTGTACAAGTGTGAATTAGAAGTCCTATATTCCTTAGAAAAGTGGATGTTAAGCACTTTATAAGTGAGATGATCCATACATCAATCACCTTAAGGTTTTTGGTGAATATGTAGTGTCTCTCTCACTTGTGTGTTGCTCTTGACCCAATGTGGATGATCCTCTTGATGACCCAACAACCTATACTACCCAACCTCACCATACATCACCTTCGAACAACATAGTGATTTCATAGCACGAAATAAGTTGGCTTTTAAATGCTTATATGATGACTGGAAATGGGGAAATTGAACATGACTAGCCTTTCCCCTCATAGACACCCAGGTACCCTTCCATACTAATTTATCATAATAAAATAAAAAATAAAATCCCCACAGAGAGTTCTATGCCTAAACTACTAAAAACAACCTCGAAGGTACGAACAAAGGAGCATATATTTGGTTATGAGACTTCAAAATATTTGGAAATTACTTGTAACATTTTTTTGCAAGGATTACATTGCTTGATTCTTGGACATGATATGTTCGATGATAACTCACTAAATCTCCATTTTTATGCCTTTGTTGATTCTCTAAAAATCAATCTTCGGGATCATAAGAATCTTCTTATTCCTCATCAATTTGAGGAGATCAAATATATGATAGGGAGTATCGAGGCTATCTTAAATGTTACTAAGGATGTCTAGAGAATAAGTTTTACTGAAAGAAAGAAAGAAAGAAGTAACAATCAACAAAAAGGAAACTATATAAACACTAAAATTTTACTATTTAATTTAGATCAGTGCATAAAATTGAAACAATATTTTTAAATAAACGTTTTAGAATCATTATGAGAAAATAAAATAATTTTCAGAGGAAGAGTATCTAGAGAAGAATCTCTACCTGAAGAAAGAAAGAAAAAAAGAAGCTAATGATTTTAAAGTATATATTTTGTTGTTGAAAGATTAAAACACTTGTATTTGTGCTTAAATTTACTTACATCCTCTATTAAGTGATATTTGTAAATACTCTATCAATTATATGTTTATTTGATTGTATTTTTTCAACGGCCTAAGTGTTAGCCAAATTCTTTAAGACGACAAAGAGATCTAGTTGGGACTAGTTCTTTGTGTTTACGAAATCTATAGTTTAGTTGGACTAAAAAATATCTTAGTGGTATTATAATGAATTAGGTTATAGTGAAAATATCTCAAGTGTTAAAGGACTGTAACTTCGAGTTATAGGGAAAATCAAAATAAATTTAGTATGTCAATCTCTCTTTCTTTTCTCTTTTAACATTCAGCGTCTATGATTGACTTGATCTTTGTTTAAAATGAGCTAGAAAATTTTTTAAAATATAAATACAATTCAATTCTCCTCCCTTTATTTTGTATGTTTCGCCTTCAATTGCCTTTAGGGTTCAGTCTATTATTAACATACTAAATTGTGTAATAAAATGCATGTTTGAAAGAGAAATAAAAGATGAGTGATGTTAAAGTAGGTAAAAATAAGAGAATAAAATTATATTTTTTAATGTGTAATTTGATCAAATTTGACTTATACATTATTATTGATTAATTAATTATGATAAATAAAAAGTTGTAAGCCCCACTTTAATGTAAAAAGGATAAATAAAAAAATTTAGTATTATAAAAAATATAAATACAATTCATATGCTTATGACTATGAGTTTTTATTTTATGGGATTGGAAATGGTCAGATTCACGACTCTCAAGCCAGGACTGAAAGCAAAAAAGTATGCAAACACTTTTATCCACCACGCGCACAATTGTTGTTTCACGATTTTGAAAATTAGCCACATAAAAAATTACCAGGTCGAGTCATGGACTAGGTCACTCTCTTTAAGACGTTTCGTGGCACTATCTAAAGTTATGTAAAGCAACTGAGCTATCACGCCGCCTCCAGGATAAAATAATTCAGTTATATACAATACGATTACTACTTGCATGGTAGATAATTGGGCTAGAAATATACTCTATGATGGTTCAAAGATCATTAGAATATGGTATAAATATCACTCGTAGTATCTGGTATAACGACCAATCGTAATAATCACTCAAACCAAGAGAAATTCCAATAATTCTCCAAAGAGAATTCAATAATGGTCATTTGACCACTCAAAATGATTTCTCAAACAAAGAGAAATTCGAAAAATTCTTTAAAGAGAATCCAAAAATTATACTTGATAATTTCTCGACTCAAACAAGGAGAAAAAAACATAATTCTCTAAAGATAATTCAAGAAAATACTCGGAAAATTCAACTAGTAGAAAGAAATAGGGAGAAGTTGGCATTTCGATAATTCAAAAGATACAGAGTTATGAGAGTGAGGAAGGAAAAACTAAAAATAATTTCTTGATGTATTTTGGAATGAAACAAGGAATTTCCTCATATAATGATATCTGGAAGGAAATATATATCACTTAAGCAATGTGAGACTAAGGAGTTTTTTTTAACTAACACACAATGTGGGACTTGACTTAAGAACTTTTTCAAATTCATTTCCCTATATTTGAATATTCACATAATGTTCCAACAATTCCCCACTTGAATTTTAAAAAAAGTGTTTCAAAAGTAACGTGAAACGTTTCTAAGATTGTGCATAAACAAAGGTATCTACGACTTGAACCTTTGCGTAGCAAGTAGGATTCCAATTCAACAACAGTGACACAATTGTCTTGATCTCTATCTCAGACATCAAACCCACACACAACCTTTTATTAAGGTGTATTTTAATATCTCATGCTTTAATATCCATGTACGTGTATCCCGGTTTAGTGAAGGCTCTAAGAATTCTCTCTCGAAATTCCATAGGAAACGACCTAAGTTCCACAATTACATAAGTGGGTCTATCAAGATAACTCTTATAGCCTAGGTACTCCTTCATATAGAGTATATATCTCATTAATATTTTATATTATCTCATCCTCTTAATACTTTACGATTCATGTTTTACTTATTTATACTCGCGTGATCATCTCATACTACTCACAACTTGTTATTACCCATTGAACCTATTTCTTGAGATCTCCAGTCATTTAGGTCTGGTTACGATCATGAGCAACTCATTTATCTATAGGAATTAGTCGCATCCTCTTTGATATATTCTGGTCTTTCTCTCTAGCCAATCCTTTCTTCAAAGAATATGCTAAATTTTCATCAATGCATACATGATCCACTCTTACAACCTTTTTTAGAGATAAAATCGCTAACAGTGTTATGTTTCCTCCTTATTTTTCGTCACTTACTGTTATACTAACGGTTCTCAATTTTTGTAATGTCGCGGTACTATCGCAATAGATTAACAGAGTTGGCATAGGTTTTTCCCATAAAGGGATCTCATATAGCAAGCATTTTAACTAACTTTCTTCTTCACTAGCAGTCGCTAATGGTATCATCTCAGACTCCATCATAGACTGAGTTAGGATAGTATGTTTCTTTGATTTCCAAGATATAACTCCTCTAGCCATATTGAATATATAACCACTAGTTGCTTTGTAATCATCTGATAAGGTATTCCAGTATTCATCAATGTATCCTTCAAATACAGCAGGAAATATCTGATAACGTAAACCGAGATTCACATTCTTTTTAAGATACTATATAACTTGCTTAATAGCTTGTCAATGCTCGTTACACAGTCTACTAGTAAACATGCACAACAATCCTACGAAATATGCAATGTTGGGTATAGTACAATCAGTGGCATGCCTAAGACTGCCAATGATGCTCACATATTTTGTTTGTCTAACACTTTCACTAGTGTTCTTAAACATTTTCACGCTTATATTGTATGGTGTGCTTGCAGGTTTACAGTCAAAGTAATTATATTTTTTAAGGTCTTTTCCATATAATGAGATTGGTCCAAAGAAAATCCTTGCTCGGGTATCTTGATCTTGATACAAAGAAGCACGCTCGCTTCTCCGAGGTCTTTCATATCAAAGTTGTTGCACAATAATGATTCACATCATTTATGGCATGAATGTTAGATCCAAATATGAGTAGATCATCTACATAGTGATAATGAAGATGCGATTCTTAGATTTGTGATAAACAGGTTTGTCACTTTCATTCACTTTGTACCCATTCAATATCATTAAGTTATCAAACTTTTCACGTCATTGCTTTGGAGCTTGTTTTATACCATACAAAAGCTTATCTAACTTACAGACCTTATTTTCTTATCCATGAATCACAGACCCTTCCACTTTGTCCATATAGATTTCTTCTTCTAAGTCACCACTTATAAAAGTTGTCTTTACATCCATTTGGTGTACTATTAAGTTATAAATAGCACCAATTGAAATTAGTACCCTAATGGATGTAATTCTAGTGACTGGAGAAAAAATGTTGAAGAAATCTATATTTTCTCTTTGCCTAAAACCTTTGGCTATAAGGCGAACCTTGTACTTATCAATAGTTCCATCAGGTTTTAGTTTCTTTTTTAAAACGCATTTACAACCGATTGGTTTGCAACCAGGAGGCAAGTTTACTAAGTGTCAAGTCACCTTAGATTCTAGAGAATCTATCTCATTGTTAATAGCTTCTTGCCATAAATATGCATCCAGAGATGACAATGCTTGTTGAAGATTTGGTATATCTTTCTATAATGTATAGGCTGCATAATATGGCCCATGGTCTTTAACAACTCTTACTCGTTTACTTCGTCGAAGTTCTGTTTCTAGTTCATTGTTGCTTTCAGTGCTTCTTATCATAGGAATGTGATTCAATTCAGTGCCCCCATTATTTCTCGATTTGAAAGGAAATTTATCTTCATGGAATTAAACATCATTCGATTCTATGATCACTTTAGCATTTAGGTCATAACACCTATATGCTTTATTGTGTGTTGCATACCCAATGAATACACATTCATAGGCTTTACTAGCGAGTTTAACTCACTTTGGATCCTGAATTATGACATAAGCCAGACAGCCCCAAGTTCTTAAATAAGACAAGTTTAGTTATCTTTTCTTTAATATCTCATAAGGAGATATCTTACTTTTGACTTGGGAACTCGATTCAGGACATAGAAGACAGTCAACAAAATTTCCCTCACCAGTGAGATGTATCACTAGAATTCAATGTAATAGCAACAACTAGTTTAGTAAGAGTACTACGTTTTCTATCTAATTTACCATTCATTTTAGGAGAATATGGTGCAGTCTCTTCATGTACAATTCAATGATGTTTATACAATTCATTAAATAAACTAAAATAATATATGCTTCCCTATCACTACGAAGTCTCTTATTCTTATTATTAAATTGAATTTCAGTTTCATTCACAAAAGTATTAAACATAGCAATTTCACAAAAATATCATTCTTAGTGGTCAAATCTACCCCAACAGACTGACTAAACTCTGCCTTTTTTAGAAGAAAACCAGAAACAAGATTATTTATAATCTCCGAAGTATACAGGATATCCGTCAAGATTAAAGTCTTTTTAGAGGTGGGCTCTGCTCCACTTCTCCAATACCGACAACATTAGTGGTATGGGCAACTCCCAACAACATTCTCTTATTCTTGTATGTTTTGAATATTGCACGGTCATAGCATACATGACGATAGAAGCCAATGTCTAACCACCAACCATAAAATAAACCAATCATGTTGATTTCAGTGACTAAAGCAATAAATTTCTCATCAGTCAGATTAACATATACATTAAAGGCAAAAAAAAGGTTTAAGCTTACTCTTACACCTCTTAGCCATATGACTCAACTTTCTACGATTAAGACAGATTAAAGCCAAAGTGTCATTTCTTTAAGTTGGTGGTTGCTTCCTAGAAATCGGAGCAGATGGGGCCCTAGAGGGGTTCTTATTCTTGTTTCAGTTCAGAACATTACAATTTTGATTCTTTAATCATTTACCAAATGACTTCAGAACTACATTGAATTTCTTTTTGTCTTTTAAAACAACTAAGAATTTTATTTTTGATCTTATCTTTGAGAGTCTTCTTCAACTCAAAGGTGAATAATCAGATTCTAAGTTAAAAATTCTTGTCTTTGGTAAAACATTTTTAAAAAAAAATTCAAACTATTAGGCAATTTGTCAATAATAAAAGAAATTTGAAATTGTTCATCTAAACACATACATTCAGTGATGTTCTCATAAGCAATATCTTGAAGTTCATAACATTGAGTCTCCACGGGCCTTTCATATTTACCATTTGATACTTGAGGTAGCGGCTAATAACATGATTCTTTTTCAGAGTCTCCCAATCATGTTTTACAGTATCACAACTACTATAATAATCATACATGTCATCTGCGAGTCTATTCAAAGTACGATTTTGTAAAGATTATAATTCTCTTTCCATATGGTGATTTCTTTCCAAAGCTGTAAAACATTCATATTAGATTCAATAGTGTTAGCATTTTCATCTGAATCCACAGAGTTCTTACCATTAGTTTGTTTGATTGATCCAGAAGGAGCAACGAGAATATCCTCAGTCAGAACACTGGCAATCTTTTTTACGGTTAGAAAAAAAATTCATTTTAGCTTGCCAACGTTGAAGTGAAGACCCTCAAACTTGAGTGGTTTGTCAAAGACAGTGACCGCAATATTACCAATAATTTCTTCGGTAACCATGGAAGTTTTGAAACATATTAAAATTATTGTTTCATAGTTTTGAAAATTAGCCACATAAGAAATTACCAGGTCGAGTCGTATACTAGGTCGCTCTCTTTAAGACGTTTCGCGGCACTGCCCAATGTTATGCAAAGCATACGAACTACCAAATCGCCTCTATGATAAAACAGCCTAGTTCTATACAGTACGATTATGATTTCTACGGTAGATAATTGGTCTAGAAATACACCCTATGATGGTACAAAGATCATTCGAATATGGTATAAATATCACTTATAGTATCTGGTATAATGATTCGTCGTAATAATCTCTCAAACCAAGAGAAATTCCAATAATTCTCCAAAGAGAATTCAATAATGGTCATTTGACCACACAAATTGATTTCTCAAACAAAGAGAAATTTGAAAATTTCTCTAAAGAGAATCCAAAAATTATACTTGATAATTTCTCAACTCAAATGAGGAGAAATTAACATAATTATTTAAAGAGAATTCAAGAAAATACTCGGAAAATTCAACGAGTAGAAAGAAAGAGTGAGAAGTTGACATTTCAACAATTTGAAAGACGCATAGTTATGAGAGTGAGGAAGGAAAAACTCAAAATAATTGTTTGGTGTATTTTGGAATGAAACAAGTAATTTCCTTATATAATGAAGTGAGGAAGAAAATATATCTCACCTAAGCAATGTGAGACTAAGGAGTTTTTTCAACTAACAGACAATGTGGAACTTGACTTAAGGAACTTTTTCAAATTCACCTCCCTATATTTGATTATTAACATAATATTCCAACAACGTTCAAGTAGAAAATTTTACAAATCTATCACATAACTCTAAAATTTTTCCAAAACCGTTGATTCTTCAATTTTTATCAATTTTGACTTATTTTGGTCAGTTTACATCGGTTCAATAGCTTATATGGTCCATCAATTAGACCAGACCACTCCAGTTCTCGGTCTAACCGGTTCGACCGACCGGTTCAATTTTTAAAACACTGACTTTTGTTTTTAATGAAACATATCTACATGACAATTCAAGTTCCACAAAAAATTTATAGAATATCTTAGCAAACTTGTTGTCTCATATATAATTAATTATAATTAATTATGCGCATAATCAATAAAAGGTAATAATTGAGCTACTATATTTTATGAATTGCTTAGGCAAAATCACACCAGAGGTCATGTAAGTTATTTTTCTAACAACTTGGTCTTTTAGGGTGATTCTACATCTTTTTTCTCACATTTTGAACATTTAGAAATGTGTGACTGTTTTATTTCTGGCTGCACTTCATCATTTTCATACCACTCAAAATAATTGCATCCATAATTAGCATCTTTACTCTGTTAAAAAAGGATAACGATGCACATGTTTGGTAACTTAAAGGACCAAGTTGTTTAAAAAAACTTATATGAGCAATATGTTACAAAAAAATAACTTAAATGACCTATGGTGTAATTTGTCCAATTGGTTTAATGTGCATTGTTTAAATAAAAGGATAATGTTATAAACTAACGAATCAAAAATGTTATAGAAAAGCTTTGACCTTTCTTTAAACGTTCATTTACTCAAACCCTAATCATTAAATTCATAAACAATTCTAAGAACCGGAATAGTTATTAAAACAAGCTTTCAATGACATTAACCATTTGAAGAAACATCTCAACATCTCTATTCAAGCTTCTCAAAGACTCTTTTGTGCAAGATCTTCAACTGCTCTTTTCTTTTTCTATTTAAGGAGATGAAGACTTGAAGAACAACAACGAACCATTTGGAATTAAAAGAGTATTTACTCTATCAAAACATAAGCACAAGTTTAACTTAGGATTTATTACCTTTGTATATTCTAGAAATCTTTAAGTCTTAAGGGGTCTTCTTACAGTGTATTTTGTTTACACATCTGATTGTATATCAAGTGTATTACCCCAACAATCTTTTACCTATTTGGTAGATTGTTAGAAGTCTCTTACTTAGTATTTGAGCATTTGAAGTCTCTTTCTTGTGTGCTTGAGCATATAACTCTCTTGCTTGTATGCTTGAGCATTGGAAGTCTCTTGCTTGTTTACTTGAGCCTAAAAGTATATTACTTTGTGTTTGAGCATTGGAATACTCTTGATTGTATGCTTGAGCAAATTGTAATCTTGTATGATTATAGTAAAAATCTCTTGTAAGTACAAAGGGACTGGATTACTCTTGATTTGTGAGAGGAACCAGGATAACTTTGTGTGTCTCTCTTCTTTCTTGCATTGCTTATCTGCTTCCTACACATTACCTCTGATTTAGATTTTATACTTGGTGTTTAGAATCTGACAAGAACTTTAAAAGGAAGGAAAAATTCAAACACAATCAACCCCTTCCCCCTTTTATGTTTTTCTCACCTTCAGTTGGCATCAGAGCACAGTTTGTGCTAAACACTTAACAATGCTATAGTAAAGATCCTAAGAAAAGAATATTGAATCATGTATAGAGTTTTGAGTGTGATGGTGGTACTCCTAACCTACATGCTACTATAAATCATGATTATAGCACTTCAGAAAATGATAATTATACAGTTATCTCCAACTTTCAGTGGAGACTCTATTGAGTTTGAATGGTGGAATAACAAGATGTACACTCATATCGTAGGTCTTGATAATGAGTTAAGGGATATTCTTAAAGATGGCTTGATATTCCAGTTAATGGAGTAGGAATGCTAACTGATAGAAAAACTCTCACACCTGCTCAAAAAAAGATCTATAGAAAACATCATAGAGTTAGAGGCATTTTGGTTGATGGTTTACCTCACTCTGAGTACATCAATATTATTGATAAATCTACTGCTAAAACAATTTCTTAATCCTTATGTGCTACATATGAAAGGAATAAACAAGTTAAAGAAGCTAAGGCCAAACTTTTAGTTTTACAGTAGGAGTTGTTCTGAATGAATGAGGATGAAGACATTGAGACATTGTTCTCAAGGTTTCAAGTTCTTGTATATGGACTTCAGGTTTTGAACAAGAGCTATACTACCTCTGATTATGTCAAGAGATTCTTAGGAGTCTTCCTGTTAGATACATGCCCAAGGTGACAGCTAAACAGGAAGCCAGAGACTTAAACACATTAAGTCTTGAAAGCCTGATAAGCAACCTCTAGATCCATGAGATAGAGCTTAATGGAGATAAACCTGCCAGGAAGTCAAACCATCTTACTTTGAAATCTATTTTTAAATCTGCCAAGGCTCCTCAAGTCTGGAAGTCTGAAGAAGCTTCTCATGTAGAATTAATGGCTTTAGAGGATCAAGATCTATAGAAAATAAATATGATAAGAAGGGATGCTTCTACTGCAAGAAGCCTGGTCACTTCATTGCTAAATGTCCAGAGGTGCAAAAGGACAAGTCAGAGGAAGGAAGCTAGCAGAAGGACTGCTTCGTAAGCAACTTCTAGAAGTGTCTCATGGAAACATGGGATGAACTTGAAAATGAAGAAGACTTTGAAAAGGATCAAAAACATGCCACTCTAGCTTTGATGGCTCTTACATCTTCTGAATCATAATATGACTCAGATTCTAGTTCAGGCTCTAAAGAAAAGAATGACGTATTTTCTAAAATATCTTATTTTGATCTAATTAGTTTCATTCAAGACCTTATGGGTCGGTGTCAATAAAAAGCCAGACACATGAAAATATTAAAAAATAAATATGATATTTTGAAAGATGAATTAAAAAAAATTCAAAAAAAAATGAAGCCTTAGAGAGATATCATATTGCTCTAGTAAAAGAAGTGTTTGATAAACCCATTGATGAGCATGAAATGGCTCTTCAGGAGTTTATCATAACTGGTTTTAATAGAACTAAACTTCCATCCATGATTTATGGTGTAAGTAGAAGCAAAGGAGAAGGTCTTGGTTACTCTCAAAAACGTTTTAATCCAAGGTCTGATACCTTGATTAAACCAACAAATCCTTTTCTTCAAGCTTTGTTAAGAAAGGGTTTGATTCTTATTTTTATATGTTGCTAGCATTGCAAAGGTTCTGAACCAGTCAGAACCTAAAACTATTGAGTCAAGGGTTCTGAAGAAACCAGAACCTAATATTCTAAAGTCAAAGGTTCTGAAGAAACCAGAACCTAAGACATCAGGACTTAAGGTTCTAAAAGGTTCATACCTAAAGGCCAAGATCCATTTAAGACAAAAAACTTTTAAATCAAAAATCTTGAATGATCCTAGGCCTTACTAATTGAGAGCTAAGGTACAACGTAAGAAGAAACCTGTCGGAACTAACCCCAAAGAACCCATAAGACTATGGGCACCTAAATATGAAATTGTTTATCCTACAAATATGTTTCAAGGGAGAAGCAAAGCAGTTAGCATGGTACCTGGACAGTGGTTGGTCATGACATATGATAGGAGAAAAGCATATGTTCTAAACCTTAACTCTGAAAGAGAGGGGAACTATGGGATTTTGAGGAAACTAAAAATGAAAGATCATTGGTATGGGTTATATTGGTAATTCCTCTATATATATATATATATATATATATATATATATATATATATATATATATATATATATATATATATATATATATATATATATATATATATATATATATATATATATATATATATATATATATATATATATATATATATATATATATATATATATATATATATATATATATATATATATATATATATATATATATATATATATATATTAACAATGTTTGGTTATTAGATAAAATAAAACATAACCTATTGAGAATTAGTCAATTTTGTGACAGTGGTTATGAAGTCATGTTTAATAAGAACAATTGTATAGTAATGAATGAGTCTGATAAATCCATAGTGTTCAAAGGTAGGAGGATGCAATGTTTATAAAATTAAATTTTATGAATTGGTTTATTAGAAGTTATTATTCCTTCTATTAGTAAGTGATAATAAGTGGCTATGTGACAGAAGGTTAGGTGATGTTAACTGGAGATTAATCTCTAAGCTTAGCAAGTTGAAACTTGTCAAAGGATTTCCAGAAATCAGTTATCACTCATATGCTCTTTCTGGAGCATGCCAAGTAGGGAAAATTAAAAAAACCTCTTTTAAAACTAAGAACATTGTCTCTACCTCCAAACCCTTAGAACTACTTCACAATGATTTGTTTGGTCCAGTTGGTATTGCATCAATCAATGGGAAGAAATATGGATTAGTCATAGTTGATGACTATAACAAATGGACTTGGGTTTAATTCCTTAGAACCAAGTATGAATCATATGATGTGTTCAACATCTTCTGCATACAAGTACAAAATGAAAAGGAATAAAAAAATTAAAAGTAAGAAGTGATCATGGAGGGGAATTTAAAAATGTGGCATTTGAAACTTTTTATGAAAAACATGGAATTATCCATGAGTTCTCTTCTCCTAGAACTCCACAAAAAATGGAGTTGTAGAGATAAAGAACATATCTTTACAAGAGATGGCCAAAACTATGATCCATGAAAACAACTTATCTAAGTACATGTGGGCAGAAGTTGTAAACACAACATGTTATGTTCATAATAGAATCTATATTATACATATTCTAAACAAAAATTCATATGAGTTGTTCAAAGGAAGAAATCCAATCATTTCTTATTTTCATCAGTTTGGATTACATGTTACTTCTTGAACAATAAAGTTTATCTTAAGAAATTTGATGCCAAAGCTCAAAAGGGTATCCTTTTAGGATTCTCTGAATGCTCAAAGGCATACAGGATGTTTAACTGTGAAACCAAAATGGTTGAAGAGTCAATACATATCAAATTTGATGACAAAGAGTCTGACAGTAAAATGTCAGAGATAATTCAGAGCTTTTTAGAAATCTGTGTGTCTAAAGACACCTAAGAAGCTAGAGGTCTAGAAGCTGGAAGTTCAGAAGCTAACAATCCATCAAAAGATGGATGTTCATAAGCTATCAGAACTTCAGGAGTTGGTGGTCTAGAAGATGATCCTAACTCAAAAGCTCATCCAGATGAAGAAGATTCTAAAGAAGCTCAAGATGGCTCCTCAGAAGCATCATAATCCAAGAACACCTTCAAGTACAAGTCTTTATATCCACAAGAGTTAATTCTTGGAAATAAAGATAGTCCTAGAAAGACAAGGTCTACCTTTAGAGAAGAATATTAAATGTTATGACTACTCTCCATGACTGAACCTACTTTTGTTAATGAAGGAATTTATGACGATAGCTGGATTGTGGTAATGTAATAAGAGATGAGTCAGTTCCAAAGGAATGAATTATGGGATCTGGTATCCAAAACTTATCAGAAGAACATTATTGGAACAAAATGGGTATTCAAAAACAAGTTTAATGAGCAAGGAGAAGTGGTAAGAAATAAATCTAGACTTATATCTCAAGGCTACAGTCAGCAAGAAGGTATAGATTTCTCTAAAACCTTTGCACCTATTGCAAGGTTAGAGGAAATCATGTTACTTCTCTCTTATGTTATTAATCATGACATCTTTTTAGACCAAATGAATGTTAATAATGCATTTTTAAATGGAGTTATTTTTGAAGAAGTGTATGTCAAAAAACCACCTGGTTTTGAGGATTCAGTCCATCCAGGTCATGTTTTCAAACTTAATAAATCACTTTGTGGACTCAAACAAACTCCTAGAGCTTGGTATAAGAGACTAAGTAATTTTCTGTTAGAAAATAGTTTTCAAAAAGGGCAAGTAGACACTAGGCTCTTCATAAAGACATTTAAAATGACATCTTAATTGTCCAATTATATGTAGATGATATTATCTTTGGTTTTACTAATGCTTTTCTTTGCCAATAATTGTCAAAGTCAATGCATGATGAGTTTGAGATGAGTGTGATAGGAGAGTTGAAGTTCTTCTTTGGTATTCAAATCAATTAATGCAAGGATGAAGTATATGCTCATCAGACAATATATACAAAGGAGCTTATGAAGAAGTTCAAGCTAGATGATTGCAAGATCATGAACACTCATATGCATCCTACTTGCAATCTGAGCAAAGAGGAAAGCATCACCAAAGTTTGGTAGAAGTTGTATAGAGGTATGATTGGCTCTTTACTTTATTTAACAACTTTTATACCAGATATCATGTTCAGTGCCTGTCTGTGTGTAAGATTTCAATCAGATCCTAGATAGACTCACTTAATTGTTGTTAAGAGGATCTTTAAGTATCTGGAGGGAATAACCAATCTAGGATTGCCTTATAAAAAAATCCCTATATTGTAAACTAGTTGGATTCTGTAATGCTGACCATGTTAGGGGATAAAATTAAGAGAAAATCCACTAGTGGAAACTTTTAATTCATAGGTGAAAACCTAATATCTTGGGCTAGTAAAAGACAGACAACTATTACTTTATCTACAGCAAAAGCATAATACATCTCTGTTGTAAGTTGCTACACATAACTACTCTGGATGAAATATCAGTTGGAAGACTATCAGATGTATGGAAGTAGTATTCCAATCATTTATGATAATACTATTGTTATTTGTTTGACAAAGAATCCTATTCAACATTCTAGAAATAAGCACATAGAAATAAAATATTATTTTATTAGAGAATATGTTCAGAAGGGTGTGATAGATATACACTTCATTAATATTGATCATCAATGGGCTGATATATTTACCAAGCCTCTTACTATTGAAAGATTTAATTTTATTAAAAAGAATTTGAACATGCATTTTGTAAAAGATTAGTGCTTGCTTCTGATGGAGGATTGGAGTCTAATGATGATCAGAAGCTACTGGGATCAAAAACTCTAAACCAGCTTCTGATTAATAGTAGCCTCTGAAGGAACTCAATCTCTGATGCTCAAAATAATATTAGTTGCCTCTAATAGCATTTAAGTGGAAAAAATTTAACACATGACCACTAATGTGTCACGAATATAGAAGGTCGTCTAACACGTGGCAGGAGCTTGAAGTTGGAAGGACTAGTTAAGCTGGAAAACTCCATGAATAAGAACAAGTACTACAAGAAAAAAAACTGCAAAAGTTGCCCAACATTGAAGTCTATGCACTGCATGTCTATTTGTGCAGCAGGTCTTCCGTAGGATGTATTGTCCTTTGCATGCTGAAATGTGTTAATTTACATGGGCTAAATCAATGGATAATCACAAGGATCGTGATCCACTAACTAAAGGAAACCCTAAAATCTAGGAGGATATAAGAGGACCAACTTGAATAAATAAAAAAGAGGTTCAGAAGTTGAGATACTTGAGAAATAACTTAGAAAATATATCATTTAAAGAAGAAGAAGTTTGAACCAGAAGTGAAGAGATCATTTCATCTTTCCTTTCTTGAAGAAGTATTGAGCTACCAGGCGTGACAAAACTTGTCACTTGTTGATTGAAAGATTGCAAGGAGTATAAGTGTTAAACTTAGGTTTTCATTTTCTTTTCATTAGTGTTTATAAATGTTAACTTTATTTAACTTGTTTTGATGTATTTATTTTGCTCGCCATGAACTAAACTCTTTATGTTGAGCAATGTGAAGTTTAATGAAAAGTTGTATTTTGTGTTGATTTGAAGTGATGCATTTTATCATGTGAAACAATTTTATATATTTGTTTCTCTGCTTGATCATCTTAGAAGTAGGTAAAAGTTATTTAATGATTGAGATATTTGTTAACTGGTGGAACTCATATGAAATCTGGTTGAAAATAGTAGGATATACATATTCACTATATTAGTTACTTTAGACATGAAGAACTACAACCATATGGGAATCATAAATTAACCAATATGTGCTTTAATGTTATTTTGAGACCTAGAGATTTGTTCTCCTAACTTAATGCACATGCTTTGATGTTAAAGACATACACCACTAGATCACTTTATGCCTCATCTGTCACGACATATCTCGTCAGATATATGCGAGATATGAAACTCATTAAATGGAACATTTTATAACATGTCTGTCATTATTTATTTATCTTCTTTACTCTTATATATTAATACTCAACCTAAATCCGTGGCAACCATTATTGTTATCCTCTGCCCATGGCAATTCACAAAGTTTTGCATTGAGAATTAACTTTAGTTATTTGATTGAGTATACTTGCACATATAAATAGTACAACACAACACATTTTAAATGTTGGGAGAGTCTTGTTGCACCAATTCAAGCTTCCTAAATATTATTGGTCATATGCCATCAACCATGTTATTTTTCCTATTAACATGGCTACCACTCCAATCCTCTCAAACAAAGAACATTGACCTTTAATCTTTCAAAGTGTTTAGTTGTCTTGATTTTGCATCAACATTGCAATCTCACAGATCCAAACTTGATACAAGGGCTAGAAAGTCTAATTTCTTGGGATACAAGGCAGGTTACAAGGGCTTTGTTCTCCTTTACTTACACTCTAATGAAGTGTTCATATCCATAAATGTTATTTTCCATGGGCATATTATACAATTTCCATACAAGAACACCAATCCCAATAGTAATACCCATCCCAACTTTGTTACAACACATTCATCACATACTACTTCTATTGACCCCCCCCCCCCCCCCCACACACACACACCATACACAGAGCCAACCATTTCATAACATTCACCAACGCCACAATCCATTTCATCACCATCTTCACCCAAACACCAATCCATCTATTTTGATTATGATTATCAAAACCATAACACATCATCCAATTCATCATATCTCCTAGTTATTCATTCTACCATGCCCAAAAATCCTTCTACATACCTCAAAGATTATTTTTGCAATTCATTCATTGAAACACCTAATCATTGATATTCACTTACAACTTATACTCTCTCTCATTTCATGTCTTATTCTCAATTATCTCCCTTACATTCTCATTATGTCATGTTTCTTGATACATTAACTCAACCAAAATTATTTATTGAGGCAAACAACTTTGAATCCTAGAAGCGAGCAATGCAAATTGAGATCACAACTCTTGAGAGAACGGGTACATGAGACATTATGGATTTTCCACCAAATGTCAAACATATAGTTTGTAGGTGGATCTTCAAAATAAAATTTCATACAGATGGTTCAATGGAGATATTTAAGGCAAGGTTAGTAGCTAAAGGCTATAATTAATTGAAGGCTTTGACTATTTGGATATGTATTCACATGTTGCCAAGCTCACAATGGTTATATCTCTTACCTCAATTCACAATTAGCACATACATCAATTAGATGTCAACAATGCATTCCTCCATGATGAGGTTCAAGAAGATGTCTACATGGTCATTCCTCCTAGCATCAAAATTTTTGAACCATATCAAGTGTGCAAACTCAGGAAACCCCGATATGGCCCCAAGCAAGCTAGTAGGAAGTGGTATGAAAAGTTGACCTCGACTTTCATTCACCATGATTCCATTCAGTCCAATGTTGACCATTCATTATTCATCAAGAAAGACATAGAATCCTTCACTATCCTTCTAGTCTATGTAAATGACATGATCATGGATGGCAATTCATTAGAGAAATTTGAAAAGATTAAAGCAGTTCTGCATCATCAATTCAAGATCAAAAACCTTGGTCATCTCAAATATTTTCTTGGCTTAGAAGTGGATCATTCTAAGAAAGGCATATCTTTATGTCAAAGTAAGTATTGCCTTCATCTTTTGTCTGGCACAAGACACCTTGGTTCCAAGCCTGTTGGCACTCTTGCAAATCCTTCCATCAAAATTTTCAATGATAATGGTCCAGCTCACATGGATATACCAAGTTATTAAAGGTTAATTAGGCACCAACGATACTTGACAACCACTAGGTGTGATCCCACATTCATCACATGCCAATTAAGCCAATTCCTTAACAATCATTCCATCACCCATTTCAATGATGCCATAAGAGTGCTTCGGTACGTGAAACAAAGTCTTGCTCGAGGAATGTTCTTTCCACGTGACTTATCTCTCCATCTCACAGGTTTTTTCAAATGCTAATTGGGCAAGGTATATAGAAACTAGAAGATACATCGTATGCTAATGTTTTTTCTTATGCAAATCGTGGATTTCTTGACGTACAAAGAAACAATTGATTGTGTCTAGGTCATCTTCAGAAGCCGAATATCGTGCCTTAGTTGTTGAAACTTGTGAATTGCAATGACTAGTTTACTTGCTTGTAGATATGCAGACATCAACAATCAAAACACCAACCTTGTATTGTAATAATCTCAATATCATCCATATTGATGTCAACCTCGTATTCCACAAACGCACCAAGCATCTGGAAATTGATTTCTACCTTGTTCGTGAGAATCTTCAAAATGACATATCCAAGCTCTTATCGGTTCCTCTAAAGACCAAGTAGATGACTTCTTTACTAAGCTCTTTCTTAACCTTTTCAAATACTCTTGTCCAAGTTATGGATGATTTCCGTCTATCCTCTAACTTGTGGAGGGCCATCACATAATAATAATAATAATAATAATAATAATAATAATAAATAATAATAATAATAATAATAATAATAATAATAATAATAATAATACTTTTTCATTTATGTCTCTATGCCTAAATAAAATAAATTTGTAATTGTTACAAAAGAAACTTTGCTCATACAATTAGATTGCAAAAGATTGAGAAGTATGAAAGTTTAGAAGTTATTCAAAATTAGCCATTGGACATTACAATTTAGGTGGATTCCACCATGTTCCTATAAAAAGTTTGTATAGCCACTGGGCACAGTTGATAATGTTGTAGTGCATTACACCAAAGTTACTTAGATACCAATATTATTGACAAATGAATGAGTTGAGAATGAATAGGAAAAACAGAAAAATGAAGATTTTGTTGAAATTGGATGATTCTGTTCTTTTTCTATTGGGAACACATTGGCTATGCTATGCCCTTCTAGTAATTCTAGATTTCGTGATGCAATAATGTAAGTATATTTCCAGTCAGACAGCACCATTATACTATAAAGTTTGATGCAACTAATGACTTCCCCCGACAACCTCAACAAATAGAGTACTCCACCATTTTAGTGGTTCTAGTTACTTCATCATTTCAAAACTCTATTACTACTAGTTTTCCTTTTTTTTATATTTAAGTACTTGCAATAAAATTAAAAGTAGTATGTTTATTTAGCAAGTGTATTTTGAAATGGGGGCAGGGTGGCCAACACATAGCCAAATGATAAAATGTGGCATTTTAAAACAAAAAAAACTATATACTATTTATTTCATTATATTTCTATAAAGTCTAATATAAAATTGGGGTTCTTAATTATTTGAGACTCTACACTTTGGGTTTCTTTGCACATGCAACCATGAATAGATGTTAGTAATAATTTGATGGAACTAAGAATTCAAACATTCCAAATGTATTCTCTTTATTTTTATTTATTTTTGTTTAAATAAAATAATTAAAAAAAAAAATCTCAAAATTAGAAATTTAGTTGAATCAAACTTTAAAAAAATAATTTAGGGTTTAGCGGCGACTTTGCAATTTTTTAACAATTTTAAAAAAACAATTTACAAAATTAGAAAAAGACAAGAACCAATTCAAAATTTTTAAAAGATAAATAGGGACCAAAAAATATATATTTTATAATATTTAAGGATAATTTTAAATTAATATTCACTCTGATCTTTAATACAATAAGAAAAAAATATTTTTTTTATTTATTAAAAAATCAAATATTTAGATTACATATAATTCAAATACATTGATTTTTAATAAATTAAAAAATGACTTTTCTTATATTAAGAACTAAGGGTATTCTATAAAATATTTAGTAAATATTAAAGTATTATTTATTAGATGGTGTTTTAAATGACTCATTTTATTTTAATAAATTATTTTGTTTGAATGAAAAATATCAAATATGTCGGAAACTTCTAAAGCATTCAAAGATTTGGAATAGAAAGACCAAATTTGTTCCGTTTATACCATATTTTGTTTTCATTCTATGTTATTTTGACTTTAAGAAAATCAAAGTGTGAATGAATTAGAGTATAATTATTGATATATAAGATAAAAGATAGACTATGAATGAAATAATGTTAATATATACGGTATAAGATTGGGTATAAATAGAATAAATATTAATATAGAAGATAGATTTTTTTTAAACAATCACTAAAAATATTACAAGATTATTTCAACACGAGAAGCATAAAACGTAGTACTCTATTTCAATACGAGAAGTATAAAAGATAGTACTCACAAAAAATCAACTTACGACATATAAAACTTAGAGGTGAAAATAAATTAATACAAGACATTAAAAATTGATGTATCCTAAGCAACTTAACAGGTTGAACCATTAAAGATTTAAGACATATCGAAAGTTTTTCTTCTTTGATCTAAGTCACCACTAAACCATAAGTTTAATTTGATCTAAAATATCTAAAACTGATTATTCCTTCTCACCAAATAACTTCTTATTTCGTTCTTTCCATAAAATCGGAACACTCGCCAACTAAATGACATGAAAACCTTTATGAATCACCTTTGTATCATAGGTAAGACTGCAAAATAGAGATGCGTGAACCCTTGGGTGATTAGGATAGGCACAACAAATACTCAACCACTTTAAAACGTTGTGCCATATCCCCTTGAAGAAAGAGCATTTTCATTCTTTCCACAACCTTCAAAGCATCGAATGAATTGTTATTAATGATATCATGCCGATTCAAGTTGTCTTTCTTCGTCAAAATTTTGTTACACAAGAGTCTCCATGCGAACAAGGAAACTTTCAATGGAACTAACTCATTCCAAACATTATCAACAATGACTTTAGAATCAGCCTCCAAATCATGAGTAATCTTTCGATAAATATCTTTGAAATGATACTAACCATAAGAGCTAAGCACTCATATCCATTTGTTTATTTTGATATCATGCAAAGATTTCTAAAAGTAATTATTCATTTCATGCAAATAGACGGTGTATCCACCTCTAACAACCATCATTCATCTATCATCCTCATCTACACATATCAACCAATAACGCCTCTTTAACTTGAGAAAGTTGATACATCTAATGAATTTACTCTCAAAAGTATTCCATTTATCTAAGGATCATGTCAAAAGTAAGTTCTTTCACCGTTCTCCGCCTCCCTAAAAAGAGTCTCTTCAAACCCATTATCCCTAGACAATTTTACTTATTCCCTAATAAAATCCAAATCTTTCCATCACCCTGACGCCTTTCTCCACCATCTTGCACCTCACCTCTCACACCACCATATTTATGCATCAACATCATAAACCACAAATCCTTCTAATTTGTTCTAAGCCTCCAACATTTTCTTATAAGGGAATAATTGAATCACATAACCTCTTCATCCCCCAACCTCATTTGTCTCGATCAAGACAAACTTTGTTCCATGGACCTTTCTAGCTTCCTCGCCCCCTCCCAAAAAAAGAAGGAAAAAAATTAGATAAATATTCTATTTAGAAGTGATACATGTTGGAGCCTTGAAGAAGAAAATAAAGTAAATCGAAAGAGAAAACAAGACACATTTGAGTAATATAATCCTACCATTCATATATGACTGGCGACATTTACACCATGGGAGCCTTTTCCTAATTATATCAATCATGGGAATCCAAAAAGATCATTTAAGAGAATCTCCTTCAATTTTGAGGCAAAGATAAGTAAAAGATAAACTTCAATCTTACAATTAAGAACATGTGTCACTTCAACTAGTCAGGTCTAAGTAACATTAACACCTATAAAAAGGATTTTATGAAAATTGACTTTGAGTTCTAAAAATAGCTCAAACAATCTTAAGTTGGCTTTGATTGCTCTTATGTTTGTCTAACTCTTATCACTCAAGATCAATGTATCATCTACAAATTGTAAATGTGGTATCCTAATTTAATTGTTTTGCCCAACCTGATTCCCAAAAAAGTATAATCCATTGTTAACAAAATCTTTTAACAACGAATTAAAAACTTCGACAGAAATATGAAATAAGAAAGTGAAAAGAGGATCACAACCTTGCCTCAATCCTCTTCCCAACCTAAATTCTTCTGCTGGAAAAGTGTTTACAAGAACTATGCTAAAATTAAACTCAAGCAATTCTTAATCCAACATCTCCATTTATTAGGAAAGTGCATCTTAACCATAATTTCTTCTATATAACATCACTCTATAGATTCATAAGCATTTTCTAAGTCTACCTTAAACATAATAAGTTCTTTCTCAGTATTTTAGTATCGTCAACCACGTCATTACCAATATGAATACCATTTAGGATTTATCGACCCTTCACCAAAGCAGATTGTGCATCTGAGATGAGATTACCAATTACCAACTTCAATTTTTGTTGCCAAAACCTTTGCAAGAACTTTGTGCTTACACCCAACCAGAGAAATAGTGCGGTAATCCGAGAGACTATGAGGATTGGGTTTTTTTGGTATCAAAGTTATAAAAATATTGTTTGATCCTTTCATAAGTTTACCACTTTTATGAAACTAATGCAAGAATATCATAAAGTCGCCTTTAATAATTTCCCAAAACTCTTTCAAAAACCCAAAATTGACATCATCGGACTCTTAGGCCTTTATAACTAGCACAATACATCACTTCCTTTCACATTGAAATGAAAGTTTTTCCAATTAGGTCTAGAGTCCCATCAGAAATAAAATCATTAGGAAAGTGGTTGAATACTAAACTATGAATTCCTTCTACTTCATCCTCTCGCACATTGTTGACCAGGATACTAAAAATAAAATGTTTAAGAATATTACTATTCATGTTGCCACGGGAGCATCTGAAATTATCATCACCCCCGGAAGACAAGATAAACAAGCCTTTTAACACTGAATGCTACACTGAGCTCGAGACAAGGATAAAATATTAGTAGAAACTACTCTTTTCTCCACCACCTCATCTTCAACAAGCTCGACCCTTTCAAATCCAAAGCACAAAGTATCTGTTTAGCTAATTTGATTTGAGCATCTAAATTTTTCCCATATGTCATTCTCTCAATTTTCCTTTTAAGGCCTTATATTTTTCTTTCAACACAAATCCCTCGTCCAATGACATTACACGCTTGCCACTGCTCTTTGGCATATAATTAGAAAAATTAGCAGAAAAATTAACGCATAAAATAATCGGACAATAATCAGAGAATCCCCATGCTTGTTGAATAAAGTGTTGCACCACTCAGCTAAATAATAGAAACCCAACCAATACCATGTGAACCACCTTCGTATCATAGTAAATAAACATTAAATTTACATGTTAATATTATAAGTTTGAAATGATAATTTTCACATATATTAATCATTTTATATTTATTTCTAATTCGATCTAAAATGATCATATAATATAGTTTCATGAGTGATTCCTACAGAATTATTTTGCATATAAATACGTTGGTCTTGTTTATGGAAACTTGTTTTTCAAAGGAATTTATATTTAAAATAAAAATTTAACTGGTAGTCAATAACAGCCCATGTGTATGCTTTAATTGCATGCCTCGCACCATGGTCGCAGCACATGCATGCTCGCTAATTTGCAGATTATAAAATTTTAATCTGTTTGTATTTGACCAACTTATCAAATAAATCAATATATTACCCATATGTTTCTTTTCAAAATTAATTATATCACCTTCTCCATAATACTCCCCCATTATAATTATAAAAACAATTGAATGTCTCATATTTTATTACATATATTAACAAAGAGTCTTTATTTTTTTTCTTTAAGCCTGTAAGTATTTTTGGCTGGCCCTGAACATAAACTTGTAATTTTCAAAGTGGAAACAAAAAAGGAAATCATTTTGTTCTGTTATTACAATATATTAAATAAGATAAGAAATTATGTTCAATGATAGTAACATAGAATTCTTGCTTACACGCATAGGATACTACTATTCCTTAGTAAGTTAGAGGATATTGAAGTTGAGTTTCTTTATTTACTTCAAAATTGAATACAATATTGAACTCATTTTTGTATCATCTATCAACTTTATTTGAGTCATCAAGTTAAAGATGAAAACGAAAGGTAAATCCATGGGGACCATGAATAGTGTAAAGAAGCTAACTAAACATTTGAAAGACTTAGGTAGAGTCAATGTCATGCCTCTTTATTAAATAATTGCATGATAATTCATTAATGTCTATTTTAAAAAGACTAGAGACTTCACTTTCTTTTGTTTTTGTATTCGATCATTTGTCTTTTTCTTTTGAACTTTTTAGGCTCACAAAATGCAATATGAAAATGAAAAAATGAAAAAGAGAATTTTCACCTATCATGTGCAAAGTGTGTCCACAAATGGTTGGGAGGGTTTTTCCTTTTTATATTAGGGGACTTGGACGTGTTATCCATGACATAGACCACTATTTAAGGCTCAAGTATAATTTTATAAATTCTTCAAAACAATTTATATAAACAATTTACAACATTTATAAAATATATTTTAATTTAATTTATATGGGACCATGGAAGGATGCATGACACATCATCCGGCATGGGAGCTTCAATTCGGTCAATTCAGGCTTGAGTTTATATTAATTTGGGTGTTGGTGGGGACAATAAATTTTCTTATAGTACAAGATTATTTGTTTTGTATTGGATTCAGTTATGCTGCAAATCTTCTTCATTTTCTTTTTCCTGCATATTTTATGGCACGATGATTAATAGTATATGGTCTTTTATCTACCTAAACTAAAAATAAGGAAGCAATCACAAACATGGTATATGCTTTGGCCTAACAGACAACATTTGTACTATATAACTTAGATTCTTTTTTAGCCACACAAATAAACTACCAATAACATGTATTCGAAATGAGTTAAGAGTAAAATAATTAAATTTTAATAAAATAGTTAATCATTGAAGAAGATTAAAAAATGTATATTCGGAAGCAGAGTCATTTGCAAGGCCTCAATTCTCAAACACATTAGTTTAGCAATTTTACATCCGTATGTATCAGTAGAACAGAGAATGCATTTTAGAGCTACAATTACAAATTGTCTTGTACAATAGAACAGAGAATGCATTTTAGAGCTACAATTACAAATTGTACAGTACAATAGATAACTAACTAATGAGTGTTACTGAACGCATGAATTTCATTCACTCCAACTAAATGCAATACCAATAGCCTACGACTTGCACAAGCAGGTGCAAGATGAACTTTTGAGTATTCCTACACAAAACCTGCAATCTAAATCAAACAATACAACATATATGTTTAATAAAATTCAAAAGCAGTGACCAACAAATATATTATGTCAACTGTGTATTTAACTATTCTGGTCGGATTCTTCAGAATCTTCAGATGTCACATTCGACTCTTCTTCCTCTAGCTCGTCGATTTCATCAATTTCAAGTGTTCTACATGTAGACGACATCTTGTTCATGGCTGCAGTTTTGCTTGCTCTCTGTGAGCGACCTATTACGGTATTAATGGTGGTAGGAACCACAGAAGCAGGTAAAACTTCTTCATCGTCCTCAGAATCAGAACTATCTTTCTCAATCCTTACCCTTCTCCTTGTCCGTGTGGCTCTCGTTGGCTGTACAGCTGGTGTTTGTGGCATTGCAACAGAAGCATCCAAATCCAGGTTGAACTCAAGTTCTAGTTTCCCTTTAAAAATAGGGAGGGGGAGAAAAATGTTAGCAGTAAAAAAGGTTTTCAAAATGGATATGTAAGGCCAGTAAAACTGCATAATACAGCCCAAATTAGATTGCAAATGAAATGACAGATATAAATAATTGATAAAGATTAAGATTAAAACTGCTTGCTAACACTGCACGAATTATAGCTGTGTCAAATCTTAAAAAGTGGTCTTTCATGTTACTTGATACTGATTAAATTTTAATTTAGTTGGTTTCTTTTGCTTGCTGGACAAACTTCTTGTCCCCACATCATCATAATTATAAGACTACAACTTAATCACCATATAAGACTTTGATAAGATAACAAAAGAATAGAACCATGGCTAGGCATGTTATGCTTTCAGACATTCTCAGGAAAAAAATAGCATTACCGAAAATGAGATTAACGTCATCCTGCAACAACTCCTGATCTTGTTGCCTGTCAACTGTCATTAGATGATCAGCCATGCGCTTTAATTCTTTAACAATATCCTTCTCTGAAGATACACATTCAGTCAGACGATTTAAAAGCTTCCTCATAACTTTAATGGGCCCTTGTTCTGATAACCGAAAATGAAGCGAGACAAGTATTCTACATAATGCCGATACGTATGCCTTCTCAGCAGCTGTCTTCTTTGAGTGAAAGCTTGCGACCTTAACAAAGTAGAGAGTAAGAAGACTAACAACTAATAAACATTATTTAAATTTTGAATCGTTCAACATTTTCATTCAGCCATGGACATGAAGTTCATATAAGACATTTCTTTTTCTTCCCTAACTAACAGTTAACATATAAATTCCTCAGTATAATGTGTCTATGAGACATCCACCAGCTTTAATTTAAGCAATAAATTCCTCAGTACAATATCATAGTTTTCAAATCAATTCAACTTTTTATGCAATGCAGATAGGATTACAAACATGGCTAACAGAATTTTTTTCAGTTTTTGTGTTAAATATCTTCAGGAAAAGGCTGTACTACAGTTTGCCATTTAAATTTGAGTGCAATGTGCAACAATATAAGAGCTTCAAATAAGTTTTTTTTTTTTAATTTTAAAAAGTGCTGCTTTAAGTTAGTTTGTTCAATTTAAGTTGCAAATAAATAAAATTAAGTCGTTTTGCAGCCATAATATACAGATATCATCTTACGATATATCTCAACATTGACAAAAGAGAAATAATAAGTAAATAAAATAAAACATTTAGGCTTTGTTTGGGAGTTTGGGGGAAGGGAGTGGAGGGCTTTGAAAAAAAGTGAAGGATAGAGTGAAAAGAATTGAAGGATTTTGGTTGAAAGGGTTTGTTTTTATTCATAACACACAAAAAAAACCTAATTTGGGGAACTCAAAATGTGTATTTATAGGAGGGTTTTGGAGGGATTCCAAAAAAAATTCAAATATATTTTTTGTTATAACATTCTGAAAATTAAAAATATAGTAATAATAAACATTCATTTATCATTCTATACAAAGGCACAATTTCAAAAAATGTTAAAAGATCTCTGATTTTTTTTACAAATCTCCTCCCCAAATGCTCTCCAAACTCCCAAAGAAAGCCATAGGATCAAATAAAGAAGATTTATGTTGACTAATTAAATCCTACCAATCCAAATAAGGTGAAGGTGTACGCCTTAGCATACCAAGTTAGGTGAATAGAAGAACAAGTTCAATTTGTGGATATGATTTACCTCTATGGCTATGTGTAGTGCGAGCCCCTCCTCACCACACTCAAATGGAACTTCAGCACAACTATCTATAACTTGTGGGGTTTCTGTACTAGAGTTTTCACACACTGCTTCAGTCTCTTTAACAAATAATGGAATCTGCACCATCTGCAACATAAAACGTGAAGCTTGAACTGCACGCTTACGTAACTGAGACACCATAATAGGAGAACCCCCGGAATTGCCAAAAACTCCTGGCCACATTGAACGCATAACTGGAACGAAAGCCTTCAATATACACCTCTGTAGTATTTAAGAAATAAACCAATTAAGGCCGGAGTAAGATATGGCATTCGAATAAGAAAAGAAAAAATAAGAATAATGGATAACTTAAAACAGAGAAAATATGACATCTTGAATGCTTGCCTTGTGTTTTGTTGAGAGACACGAGTAGTGCTCAAAGAAAACAGATAGGCATTGCTTCAACCTGGCAGGGGAGAAATATTCCATCTAAATTAGCTCATTATACAGGGCAAGAGTGGTACAAAAGGAGAAAATTAGATACCACCTGTGCAGATTTTCTGATACGTCACTGAAGTACAAGTAAATGAGTTTAGATAAAAGCACAGGGTGCAAAGAAGCTGGTATGCTTGGATAGTTGTCACTTAGGAGAAGAATTTTCGCAAAGCCCTCCCCAAGTATAGCATAAATGCATTCATCTTCATTGCTAGTTAAAGGATTAGCCCAGTCTTCATTTTCAAAGCCACCGTATAAAAGATCAAGTATGTCAACGTTTGAATTTGAATCCCCTTCGAAATCAGAGAAGTTCACAGGACAAAAACACTTTTTGTCACAGTTTAACTGGCTTGGAATTTCGTGATTTAAAACACTGTCAATTTCTTGAGGACCATGCCACATCACAAGATCAATTAATGCTTTAGCAGCCTCTATACTAATTATATGTGGCCCCTTAATGTATGAAACTCTTAGCTGTTTCACAAGTTCAACATTTGGTTTCCTCTCCAAAAGCCCATAGAGGCCAAGACATCTTACAGCAATCCTTTGCACGTCCAAGTGAGATTGTTTTGCCTGTGCATTTCAATGTCCAGACCAGTAAATAGTTAGTAAGCAATGCCCTCAAACAAAATTTACTAGTATAAACTGATTCAGCCCTCAAGCAAATTATCAAATCGCACGGCCATGTTCATCTGAAAGTTAATTTCTTAATACAATGTATATACTGTGTATATGTTTTGTATCTCCTACATTAGTTCATAACTTTTTTGTTTCGGCAAACTTCATATCAACAGTAAGTATTATTATCATTGTTCACTCAGGCATGAGAAACTGAAGTAAACGAACTTTTTAAGATTGGAAGATGTCGATTTATTTTGTAGTATGTGTATCAACATTCAACATACTTTTCTAAATTTTAAAAACGTTTAATTCTTGCAAAAGATCAATCAAAAAATCCAGAAGAAAGTTTCAATGATGTAAGAATCATTTCCAGTTGTTGTAAACTAGAACACACTGCATGCATAACATTTTTGTCAGTTTAAATAACTATAGTAGTGTATATTTGGCAGATTTACGAATCGATAAATGTAGATTTAAAAGGCAATAAAGAAATTTGCAACAATTTGTACCCCGGGAAGAAGTAAAGATTGGAGTAGTTCATCTGGTTCTATAGCCTTGCCCTGAAGAAAGCGCATGGACACAGCATTTTTCAATAAAAGGCCAATAAGGGAAAGGGTGTGTATCCACTGCACGCAATCTGCTGCTCTCTCTCTGCAAGGTTGAGCTAGCTTTTCTACGATTGCAACAACAACTTCTTCAAATTCACCAGGAGCAGCATGGACTTTCCTTGATAATTTGGCTATGGCCTCTGCCCAGTGAGTATCTCCACCAAAACTTAAGCCATCCCCAATGACAACAATATTCCCTTCATTATCAACCTCATGCTCAGGAGGCTTGCTCATCAGTTCCTGCAGAAATGCACTAGCAGCTTTTCTATATGAAGTGTCAGAAAAGTCAAACATAGCACCAAGCAAAAGCAGCTGCCGGCATGTAAATCGATGGTTCGATCCTGCAGATATTAGATTGAACGGCTTAAGTATGCATTAGAGTTGGGCGTAGAAGCACCATCCAAATAAACTTATATGTACCAGCATTGATATTAGCTCTGACCAACTCTATGTAATCATCAACTGTAGCAGGAAGAATTTTTTCTAGAAGATCATTTTTATCTGATGCTTCTGCAGCATATACTTCTGCTTCGGTACCCGCTGTGGCTGCAGCATCAGAGCCTAAGGTCTATAGGGGCACAAATCATAAACCTCAGTAAGTTGGAGGAAAAATGTAAGTCCTAATAGTTATAATTACACTTTTAATAATAATTATATTTCAAAAGTAAATAAACAGGGAGGACACAAGAAAGACAGTTATGAAGCCATAGATGTATTCTGATTTTATTTCAAAATATATTAATAACAAATATAGCAACAAGTAACCTATGCATTAAAATGATAGCAAAAACATAAACTAAAAGAGCATGATTAACACTGAGTATCGGCTATTAGTCCCTTTCTCTTTTTGGATATAAAACATTTACCCAAATTATGTGCATAAATACCTCTGATATTAACTGATAAAGATATTGTTTTAGTAAAATCTGCTAAGAATAGCGCTATAGTCCCGTATTCCATCTATTTGACAACACTGATTTTAAAAATTGAAAAAAAAGTGAGCAGTAAATACGAAAAAAATGGCTATATGTTCCTTTTGACTCACATGTGCTTCTGACTGCAAATGCTTGCAAACAATTCTCCAATAAAGAGCAGCCTCTGCTTCCATCAATACAATGCTTGGAGGACAATGAACTGCTTCCCCTACAATTAGTATGCAAAGCAATAAAATATGGTAAATAACAACCAGCGAGGTTAAATCCTAATCTCAACCTACTAGCTAAAAAATAACGGGTGAGTTATCACCCTGGCATTCAGGAAACTACATTCAACGAGGCAAGAAAATGGCTAAAGGTTTACAAGTGCAAGATTGTTTAAGGGCAAAACCTGAATCATTCCGCCGAACTTGACCATTTCCATAAATCTTCTCACAATTTGAGCCCGTGAACATAAAAATTGTTTGATCAGCTCGTGCCCGTCAAGCATCACAATTGACATACTTATCCTCATGAATAACTTTTTGTATAACGTGTATACAATCAAATCAATTGTTTAAACTTAAATTTCATCTTGGTGATTGTTTATACACATTATAGGTCGTATGGACATCTATGCATATATAGAATGTAATAGTAGATATTTACATGAATGGCATATTTGCCATCAAAATAAAGTAAATCAATAAAGTTTTGAAAACCTTTTGAATATTATAAAATTTGTAGACTCTACTCAATGAGAAATTTCATTACAACGTTAAATTAGCATTTTAGAAAAAAGTTATTAAAAGTGCAATGTGTGTGAGTATGTGCGTGTATGTATCCTCAGAATCATTATTCATAACAAACATGATATATCAAACAGGACTTTAAATTTGTTTTTGAAAGATTTAATTAAGCAACATGTACCAACACTGAAAGCTGAAACAAATAAAAGTATTTAATATTTAATTAATAACCGTGTCTTACCCTCTGCTGTGTCACCATTTGATGATATATACTGCTGGATACTTGCACCATTCTTTAGTTTTACTAAGCCAGCTTTTAGAAGTGCCTCCATGACAGACTCGCTCACTGATTCATAAGTTTCAACATCGAGATACTTCAAAAGTTGTAAAGGATCACCATTACAGCATTTTATAAGCCACTCGTCTTTCAATAGTTTGAAACATTCCTTCGAGACACCAACAGATCGGTCAGCAAGTCCTCTCCGAAGAATTATCGTCCTGTGCTTAATGCTGCAGAAACCAGGAAAATAAAAGAGCAAAAATTGTAAAAAAGGCACTTAAGTAAAGTAATATTGGAAAAGATATTTGAGAAGATTGCTAGAAGGAAATGCACCCATGGCGACTGTACTTATAGGATTCTATGACTACATTATTTCAAAATAATTAAAAAGGACTTGCAAAGATATTATATGAATTACATGTTTGACACTTCAATTTATACCAACTTGCGGAAAGTTTAAATGACTTAGAAGAGGTATGGACAGTGGACATGGAAAGTATTATTCATTTTCAAATCATAGGAAATCTTGAGATCCTTTGCATTTGTAGTGTGCACTTTAGGGACTAAAATACTAACAGCAAACAGTAATGAGAAAATCAATAGAGTGATTATCATATAGCGATCATTTACTAACCATTACCCATCGTATTTAAAAAATTATAGACCGTTGATTTGATTCTTTTTCAACAGTAGGCAAGTGGCACTTTATTTACACTCCAAGGTGAACCCTTGCAAATTCGAAGATCTGATTTTTAGGGGGGTAAAATCTCGCACAATTTGAGAAGAAAGGAATAGAATTATTGTTCTTTCACCAAACCACATTTACCTTAAACTTTGAAGAGGAAATTTATTAGCTAGAACACAGTATGCTGCTTTGCGAACAGATTCACTCACATCCAAGGTACAATCAATGATAACTTGAGAGGTTGCACCGGAAGCAGGCAAAGACAACACAATCATCTTACGAACATCCTGCACACATTTTCAGGTTTAATAGAATGAATACTAGATCTCTGCATACGCATGTAGCATTAAGATGTAGCTGTACTAGAAATTCTAAAATGAACCATGCAGATATTCCAATTCCAATGATATGACAATACAAAAGATTTAAAACTCAGTAACTAGGTTAATTAATAAGGGGGGAAACAGTGAGATTAAGCTAGGTAGTCAATGGTGAATAAAGAAGCAAAACAGCAGCTGAAACACTATACAATATGGAGGGTAACAATAAGGCCGCTACATTGAAGATTAGAGAAGTAATATAAGAAATTTATTTATACCATTCTACGCACAACATTAAATACATATATATTACTAATAATTAGAATTCATTGCTATCAATATTCATAGCTACTAGAATAAAGTAAATAAGCTTTAACCGCCAAGACATCGAATAACTCATCTAAGCATTTAAAACAAATACAAGTGATTCCTTTAATGGGACAACTATGTCCAATATGATGATGGCTGCTAGTATGCCACAGAAAGGGCCATTGGAAGGTTGCATAAAGGACCAGTGTTGTTGATGGCGGATGGCGGTCCGTGGCGGGTAGCCAAAATCCCGCCATACCGGTCGCTTTTGCGGCGCCGCTATATCAGTCGATATTTACCATTGTGGCGAGCCTAAAAACCGGCATGTATATCCACCATAGCGGCCATGGCGCAGCAATTTGATAACACCGTAAAGGACCTCTGGAAAGGCGCACATGGTGAGGAGATGAAGTTGTTTCAGAGTAGAAAATGACAAGACAGGAGGAGAGCTTGTTTCGTTGTCATGTAGAATTTTAGTGAAATGACCAAAAGTTCAGACAGAGGCGGAGGCGATAACCATAAGTTGAGTGTGAAAAATTGCTACTATGAGGTGAAAATAAAATGACTAAATGCCCAAAAAAATTGTACTTCTATAGAAGTTTTACCGTAGCAGCTGTTAATGGTGGTGCTACAGTATTAACTTGAAACGACCCTGCAATAGGGCTTATAAGGACTGCTACAGCTACTATTGACTAAAGGATATAGAGTTTCAGCACACTATATTTTTATCTATAGCAACAGAGCAAATGGTTTTAGTCAATTGTGTCTATCTTTTGGTCAAGCAACCTGGTATTAAAACTTCAAGTAGCCATATAACTATTAGCTGCAGAAGAAATGATATTGCAATGCAAAGCCAGGCTAGAATATCAAAATTAACACCAGTAACTGTAATGTTAAACCCTCACATGAACTTGTATCTAATCTTATAATATAATCTTTTAAAAACTGTATACAGTATTACAATATACAGAAAACAGCACAGTTGACACAGGCATGGGAGAATTTAAAAAGGAAACAAAATTGATTGATCCAATTGGGACACTCACCGCATTTTGCTCCAAAGGAAGCATCTCAAGGAATAAATCAAGAATGTCAATGTTGGAAGAGTCATTGACGAAACGTGAAAGTGCCCTAACTGCAAAAGTACGCACCAAATGGATCTTGTCTCGTACCCTAACCTTCATGCCCTCTATTACCTCATCCCATAGGTCATTGCTCACTTCTGCGTCATCTGGCAACCGCAATATTATCTATAAAATCACAACGAAAATAATTGATGAAAAATAATTAAAATTAGAAAACCTGCTAGTCTATCATACTTAATTTCTTTCAAACTCAACAATTAATAAACACAGACACATTAGTTGGAGAAATTAAATGCTGCTCTAATTTTCGCAATACACTCAGATCTATGTCCAACTGTTACCTAACTTTACTCCATAACCATTACATTTTGCATTCACTTTTGTGAGAGCCAAAAGTGATTCAGAAGACTTAAAACTAGTAATGATAGTTTTTCTCTCAAACATGATTTGCACACTCAAATTTAAATTTATTATTCAACTCACTTTGGCATGAACATAAATCATTTTTAACTAAATTCAAGTTTAAAAAAATATATATAAAAAAAAAACAATACTCATATGTAAACCCTAACACACTGAAAAAAAGCAGAAAATAGATTAAGTTGAATTTAGCTAAATTCATTACCTCGGAGGCAATATGGCAGGCTCTGAATCTAACAGTCTTATCTGCCGCCGCCATAGCAACAAGGAGGAAATGAAGGAAATGGTCGAGAAACTCATCGCAATCTGCAGCATCCAAAGGATTACGAGCAGCAGTGAAAGAGGCGACGAAGGAAACAACACGGTCAGCAGAGGCAATTCGTCTTTGAAATTTGAAGAGAGAAATTAGGGCTTTGGAAAATGCGGAGAAGAAGTGAGACGGTGAAGTGGATTTGGACCGGAGGAGAGATAGTTCCTTGAGTTTACGGTTGTGCGTGGCGTATGAGGTTCGAACTTCGTCGAGAATTGCGGCAATTTTTTGCGATAATCGCTTCTCTTGATCGGAGTTGTTGTCCGCCATGACGGTAGTTAGGAAAACGACAAAAAATAAATGGGAGCTTGAAAAAAGATGAGTTTGAATTTCAATCGTAATTGTTTTAAGTTTTGAATTTGAGCGGGATGTTAGTTTAGCTGGTTTTGGGCTTAAATATTGGGCTATAATAACTGAAACCCGTTTAGTGTTCCATTAAATGTGGAGATTTTTTTTTGGGAAATATTTTTTTTCATTCTTTAGAGGTATGCACATACCTTTGGAAATTGAAAATGCTGGTTCGGAGATGCATACGCACCTAAATCAAATAAGTCATTCGTAATTCAGTCACATATTTTATTTTTGTCAAAAATAAATTCAGAATATTTATGTGTATCTAGAAATGCATCTCTACAATACTGCATTAAATGTTTTTTAAGCAGCAACATTGTCTTAAATTTGATATTTTGTTAGGCCAATATATTTTAGATCATTTTAGACCATAAACTAGAAGGAACACGCATACATTAATTGATTCAGAAAATACTACACAATTATGAAGAAAAAATCATATAATTTTCAAAATGTACCGACCATGCATAACTTGTTCTGAAAATATAGAAAAAAATACAATAAAACATAAATTATTGGGTATGTTTAATCCTACGGCTTCTCCTCCACATGTACTACAAGGCATTTCGTGCATCGACAATCATGTCTTCTACGAGGACCAATTAGGGGACTACCTTTCTCAAAAAGTCCAACCTTTATACTCAATCTCCTCAAACCCATAATACGTCGACAAACCGTCGTCACGTCCTTGATGTGGTTATCCTTAGCCTCCATTACCTCTTGATTAGATGGCATATATGGCCTTCCAAGAACGTTAGGTGTCCTGATATGGTGTGACGCCCTATAGAACCATGTTATGAAGTCGTCAACATAAGTCCACTGATGACTTCTCGGGCAAGTATACTGATAATGCCGCAGTAATAAAAAGATTGAATCTACGGGGATTGCTATTTAACAAAATAATATTGTGCAATGTATAAAAAATACTAAATATGGGGTTTTCAAGTTTTAATTGCGAAAATAAAATAAAATGTCCAATCAATAATACGAAAATGGTTAGATTTTATATTGAATGCTCTATTTCTCTACTGTCGATGTCGATGTATTACATGAATGATATCATCATTATAATTTCACACCGAATTAACAAAACTGTTATACTCAGTCCCTTAGTGTATAGCTCATTAATCTATACTCAGAGCTCTATATCCCTAGTCCATCAGCGTAAGCAAGATTAGTCAATACAACAAAATATTAATTCATAAACCATTACTCGAGGGCTCATATCCATATTCAGCCGACGTAAGCAAAACAATTGACCTAGGTCAAACACATAGACCAATGGTCAGTGTTCCCTATGTGTCCAAGTTCAGATTAAAAGAGTATCTCACATAAAAAGAATTAAGAACAAGGTGCAATTGAATAGAATTATAACTCAAATTATTCATGCAATAGAAAATCAAACATATGTCCCAAAAATATTAAAATAGGTTCATCACACAAAAATTAACCTAGACAATTAGCTACTCATAATACAAATTATAATACCAAATACAAATAAGAGGTTTGTATAAGAGATCCCTTGAAGAATTGATCTACAATTGTTCTAAATGCTTTCCAAATATGCCTTTTGATATTGTAAATCCTCAATTTCAGTCTAAAACACAAACCCTTGAAAAAGTACCAAACCTCCCCTTTTAAAGCGGTCAGAATGGGTCATAAACGCTTCAGAAAAAGTATCAGCGGGCGCGTTATAACTTGCATCGTGCAGTGGTGACTTTGCTTTTCTATCACACGTCGATGTTGCGCATGATTATTCCATTAGCTGCACACTTTTGCTCCTTTTTTCCACCTGATTTTCACAAAGTCCTTATTTATCCATACTTAGTCATTTTTGCATCTTTCGTTGGTCTTTATTTCTCATTTTTACTCATCTTTAACCTATTTTAATTTGTTTCTTCAGCCGAAATTATACAATGACAGAGTGTCATCACAATCCCAAACTTGAATTGTTGCTTGTCCTCAAGTAACTTGCCTACACTATAAATTCCAAACAAAAAACAAGTTGCATAATAACAATTGAACATCACCATATGAAATTTTCTTTACCTGACCATCGTTCTAGCTTCCAACTTCAATCCGACAAATTTAGAAAACAACCTCAAGCTTTGACATGTACTCAACTTATCTCACATCTCACCTTGATTCACTCATTTGACATGGTAGTCTCTCAATCAACATGCAAAATAATTTATAATGAGTTTGATCATGTTCTAATATAATTCATCAAAGAAATCAAAACACACACATTTGAGGGATTTTTTGGTTGTATCTTAGCTTATGTTCGGGTAGGATATTTTTTGGGAATGTAGGTTTAAACCTTAAGAGTTAGGTGTTTAGTTCTCCTTCTTTTATCAAACCATTTTTCTCCTTATTTCTAGTACTAGAGGTATTTCTAATGTAGTCCTTAACATGCATTTTTTATTCTTTTTATCTCTTTTTTTTTAAGAAGTTCCATTTTCCAACTTCTTATTTTCTCAAATTTTGAAATTTTGACCGTTTTTATCTAGTACCTCAACCTCAAACTTTAAATTGTGCTCACTTCCAAGAGCAACCTTAAACTTATTCTTTTTCATACAACTTAAGAACTAAAGATTTATACCTAACTCCAAAGAGAGAGTGGAAAGATAAAATCTTTCAAGTTATATGGCTAAGAAATAAGGCTAAGTCACCAAAAGAAAGACAAGTTCAAAGTGGTTAGCAATGGATGTATCATATTACTGCAAGATGGTTTAAAAGGTCTACGATGCAATCAGATAACCCTTGCTTTTCAGTAACACTCAAAATCACTAATGTTGAGTTCAATCAGAGTAGCTTACAGATTTGAAACATTTGGCTGAAAAGATTGAATTACTTTAAAGGGAGGGGTTTCTTGACGAATTACGGGTATTTAATATCTTTTTTCGGACCTCCCTCAAAATAACCAGTGGACGATGAAAATGCTCCACATGTTCCAACGTATTCTCAAAAGACTTTATAACCGCCCCAAGGCTCGAAGAACGCACATTCTTTCAATTTTTGGGTTAGAGTAGCATTTTGACCAAACAGAAATTCTAACCCTTCTAAGCATAATCAAGAGCCTCAATCTTCCTCTCCACCATTCTCACCAGGTGCATTATCTGACTACCCTTAATGTACAACTACAAATAACACATCTAGCATCAGGCACGAAATGCATTTAACCTCGACTACACATCCGAGATAACGAAAAGCGACATGAAAAGCAATCACTTGTCACCTCAGTGTTTATAAAACTGGGGTTATAAATTAAAAGGTCATGAGTTTGATCCCCATCAACTGCATATTTTTTATTTTCTAAATTTTGTTGCGCGCGCCATATACCCATCGGTTTTATGTAATAACTAAGGTAATAAGGTATTCATTTACCTCGGTTTTATTTAATAACCGAAGGATAAAATCTAATTTTGTGCATGTATCATTTTCATTGGCTTGTATCATATAATTATAAATCTATTAACAAATGAATACCATATTTACATTATTTTAAATCTTAGTTTCACTTACATGTATCACTTTTTACACATAAACAACAAAATATGCGACATAATTGGAATATGTCATATCATTTAAACCAAAGTTAGAAATTTACATTGTTCTGATCATCAAGACAGAATACACATATTTACATATTTGAACAAAATAAATTAAGGAAATTTACACATTTACCACCAAGAAAAAACTATTGTTTTTTAGAATCATAACAAGATAAAAAGACTTTGGCCCAACGTGATCGAATGTCATCCATATCTTCTTTTGAGTAGGGTTTTTGGTTGTTAAACTCCTATAATTAGAACAAATGTTAAATTATGATAAGCTAACAAAAAAAGCATGAACTTAAGAAAATATGGATTAAGTTAATACCTTATGCTTCATCCATCCATCGCTAATGCTCGTGGAGACAATGAGCATATATCTCATAACATAATATCCACATGAATGGTTGTCGGGTTCTTTTTGCCACTACAGATAATTTTCATATATTTATATCATACTAATACACACAAATAATATAATATCAATAAATGCACAAGTAATATACTTGCTTTTGGGGAAACATAGAATGGTCTTTTACCAAATACATTATGTTTGAGTGTATTATACTCATTCATCACTCTACACATATCAGTTAAAATTAAACATGAATAAAAGTTATTCAACTATAAATTTAAAAATAATACCACTTACCAATTCAAAGTGTTAACCGCGTCTTCGGGCAATTCATAATGCAATGAGAAAAACCTAACTATAGTATTTTTCTTGGGACATATAACAATTAGTTGTCAATGTTCACTGAATAAACATTCAGAATAATTAATATGTATAAAGTTGATTTATAAATGAAAACATAAATTAATATATACTTACTTGCGGTAAAACGGGGTCAAATAACAATCTTTGATGCTCCCTTTCAATCTATCTTTTAAGCAAATAAGGATATTCTTTCCTGTCGAACTGCGAGTAAGAGCCATGTACGTCGGATCTAAGATGCAATACTTGTTTTGAAGTTTCCTTTCAACATATAAGTCATGAATGTACTTGCAAGAGCAAATATTTATGTTAAAGTAGAAGAATGTGTGAATATAAATAAAGGTCAACATAAAAATTATACTTACAAGGACCAAATTTGTAATACAGAATTGTCTAGGTACACATTTCCCAACAAAAAATCATTGACATAAATCCTAGAAAGTGCGAATAACTATTCTGGATCATGACTTAATGTAATGTTAATGATCATTCCTATTCTCTTAACATTATCTACTTTTGACAGTGTGGGTTCAATACTGCCCTAGTTAGCAGAAAAACTTTCTTTCGCGTTTGTACCACCCGTAACTTTCTGAACTTCATTCTCTTAAATTTCCAACTGATTTGAATTTGTGTAGCTTAATAGACCCAATTAGTTAAATTTCTACATCATAAAAACAACATAAATATAATCCAAAATTAAAATATGTAAACAATAATAACAACAACATACAACTTATACCTCAAGCACATCGCAGGTACACTTCTCGAACAACTTTTCCTCAATCATCCTCTCTAGCTCCTCCTACTGCTTTTGGACACTCTCCTGCACCGTCTGTAATAACCTATCCTTCTCCTCCTCCAACTTCATATCCCGCTCCTCCCTTCACATCTTCTTCTCCTCCTCAAACTTTTTCATATCCTCCTCCATCTTCCTATCTTGCTCCTCCCTCCACCTCTTCATCTCCTCCTCAAACTTCTTTCTATCCTTCTCCAACTTCATATCATGCTTATGTATTGGAAATGTGGAAAGAAATCATCATATTCACAATCATGTATATTGCACGTAACATTTGAGTGTTCAAGTTCCCAAGAATGATCATAATGACGATTCTGAATTGATGTTTAAGTTCCAAACAGTGGAACCATGAGGAGGGTTGACCGCTAGCTGAAGACCAAATTCTCCAAATCCTCGCCTTGATACCCAAGCATGAGGGCTTGGGGGAAAATTGTTCTGGGCCGACCATGTCTCCCTCAGACCGGCCACCCCAAGATAGGTTGCTTTAAGCTAATACTTATCAACCAACCATAAAGTCATGCTTCTAGAATCTTGGCCTTATCATAAGATTACCACGCACCTCACTAAGGATATTTTCATCTGAAATGCATCTAACGCTCCTTCGCATTTTACGGCTGAAAGATATTGAAATTGTTACCCTTATCCCATATATCTATGGGGAATATCTCTTCAGGTAACAAGTTTCAAACACAATTTGAATACTCTCTACTCTTTCCTATACCGAATTGAGTGTTGGAGTGCAAACCTTACAAGTACACTACCGCATCAAAATTCCTACTATATCGCAACTTTCACACTTTATCTTTATTTCTGGTTCTAGAACAGAACAATATTTATAAAAAAAATCATATGTACGGTATTTGTAAATGTTTTCATATTATCACGACTGTTCCTTAAACTGCACCTTTCTCCTCATCGACTTCTGCTGTCACGTTCCTTTCATGACAGTTCATTATATAGTTTTGACTTTTTCGTCTCAAATTTTCACTATCATTTCGTCAAATATGAATACCATTAATATTTCATTTCGGTTGCACTCGTTTTTACTTTTCCCACAAAATCTCAAAACCTTCGTATATGTCAGAACCTTCAATTCCTCAAATCACACGGAACCTTTAATATTGTCTCTATTCAACTTCACTAATACATATGGGTATCGATTGACATCAAAGACCTATAATATAGAGTTTTTGGCATTGTTCTTCCGAATCAGTCTTTCTCCATTAACATTAGAGCCCTAACAAAAAATAAGGATTTAAAAGTCAAGGCATGGTCCTCCATGTTAATTTTCATTTTAATTTTGTTTGAGTATTGGATTAAAGAAATTGTTTACCCAAATAACCCAGTTAAAAAAAACCCACATTTCAGATGATTTCCCAAACTACCCCACTTTGAAGCACTTGTGTCAGACCAATTGGCGATTGCTCTCTAATTTAAAGAGGAGCCGCCAATTGGATTAGCTTTTGCACCTAGTGTTGCCATTCCAATTGACGCATAGGTGTAAGTTTTAAGAGGCGGTGCCAATTGGTCTGGCACCTATGTGTGTTGTATTATTTTTTTTGGAAAATAATGGATATTTTATATAAAAGTCAAAATCGAAAATATTAATATTAATATTAGGTTGCGCTTACATATGAAAACCAAAAATACTAATGTTGTTAACCGGGATGATCCAACCAACCTCGGGTTCCACATCCCCTAGCTACCCGGACGCGTGGCCCTAGCCCATGTTGATGATTCACCCCAGGTGTTTGAGGATTTGAGGACCCAGGAACATCACCATCACCTGCAGGAGATTCCCTAAGATATTGAGACAAATCCACAAAGTCCTATGTATCCAATGAAGCGCTGCCACCATAGCTAAGTTCGTGACCCCTGTTAGAGTAGTTGGGTGTGTTTGAGTTATTGGAGGGCGATTGAGACGATTGAAGCGCGGCATTGGTGTGAATGGTGAGTCGAGGAAAGGTTTAAATTGTTGTTATGGTGTTGGGTAACCATCTGGTTGTAGCATGTTTGGTTTTGTGATGTTTGGGTTTCTTTGCTATAGTAGGAGGGACGGATGATGTTAAATGATTGCTGAGTGTTTTGGCTATGACGACTATGATAGGGTGATGTCTTGGACGCATATCAATGTTGGGTGTCTTAATGATAATCTTCTTATTGAGGTGGTATGTGGTATGCTCTTGGTATTGTAGTTGAGTGTTTTGCATGTTAAGGTCGTAGGTTTGTTAATTTGTGGGCCGATAATTTTGTTGGGTAAGGGGTTATGAGTAACCGGTCTAGTAATGTTGTGGGGGTTAGATGTTAAACCTTCTTGTTTGTAAATGACTCAGCGTGGGTCGTATAGGTACATATCCTTGGCGAGGAACTCAAATCCAATCGATCTGTACCAAGCCATATAATTACGAGTTGGTTTTTCTTCAGTTGGCATCACAACATCACTTAAGACATGGTCATGTCGGTGCTTCCATTTTCGACACTCAGATCTAGCAAAGCCTTACCAATGGTTAAAGTTTTGTTGGTCGTTAACTATTTGTAGATGCCATTCTATGAGGTTTGTTGGGGGATATGGGATGTGTTGAAGCATACCGAACTATAATTTGACATGGTCACTATGGTACATCTCCACAGTGGTGAACCTGATGATCAGTGTGCATGCAATCTAAATAGATGCATCTTATTCATTGATTTCATGTTCGTTATCCAAATTTAGATATGGACGTCAAATGGAATGAAAAGAGAAAATATATTAGATTATAAAATGGGTTATATTAGAAACAAATTATTATGAATTAATTCAGTTAACAACAATACATCTATTGGTTGAAGGTGATCCCAGATATTGTGATATTGGGTAATACAATGTCTAGGACATCTGTTGTAACTCATACCACGAGCCGACCATCTGAACTAAAAAATTAAATATATATGTTAGAGATTATAATAGGTAAAGTAAGTAAATATATATGTTAGAGATTATAATAGGTAAAGTAAGTAAATATATTTAATGTTAATAACTTACTTTTGTGCGTACGGGAATGTGAGCAAGTTGTGGTTGACGGGCGTTAGGGACAGTAGTCTAGACCAACCACATGCTTGTTATTTCAACACTACTGTGATGAAATTAGATTGCCAAATGCAGATGTAGGAAGATGGGTGGATAACATACTATTAGAGCAGTGGACAATGACATTTGACGAAAGATGTCGATGGGGCCACATGATAACAAACCTTGTGGAATGCATGAACGACGTCTTCAAAGGTATTAGAAATCTAACAATAATCGCATTGGTGAAAACAACTTATTTTAGGTTGGCATCGACCTTCACAATTAGAGGCGAAAGATGGAGTGTAGTGTTAATGTCGGGTCAATTATTCAGTGAATGCTGCATGAAAGTGATGAAAGAGGAAACTATCAAAGCTAGCACACACGCGATTACAATCTTTGACCGTCATAGGCAAACTTTCACTGTATAGGAAACAATGGACCATAATAAAGGGAGGCCAAATTTATCCTATGTTGTCATAGGAAAACTTTCTGTATACTTTGCTCCCATGTCATTATGGCATGCGCACATACTCGCTAGGAAGCTTACAACCATTTATCTAATGTTTACAAGGTCATTAACATCATGAATGTCTACAATGAAAGCTTCGAAGTGCTAGCAATTGAGGAATATTAGCCCTCATATCAAGGGGACATAGTTTGACACAACGATGAGATGTGAAGAAAGAAAAAAGGACGGCCAAATAGCATGCGTATTAGAACAGAAATGGATATGACTGATAAAATGATAAGATTATATAGTATATGTTGTCAGCCCATACACAAATGGAAAAATTGTACCAATCTCGGAGCACCTTATGCATCATAATTTATTTTCTCCTTTCAATTTTTGTAACCTTAGATTTTGATATATTAATAACTTTTTGTTACAACAATGTTAACAATAAACATCACCCCAACTTAAACACACTTAAAAACAACAACATTTTTCAACAAGAAATCAAATATCACAAAAAGAACAACAACAAGTCTATATAAACAACACATGCAACATATATAAAAAAAATAAAAATACTTAACCATAACATTTAAACACAATATTTCTAACTGATTACAACAATCAAACTGATATCATTTGGTCCAAACATCATTTCCCTCGTATCCTTATCATTTTTAACTCGCACTCACCCACGCACGACATCGTATCTCTCAATACTTCTAATTTTTTCGCCTTCAGGTATGTCTCCGTCTAACCAACGAATCAACTCCCTCTGTAGTTGCTTGAAACTACAGATGTTTCAGAAGAGCATCTCCATTGGAGGCTTGTCTCTTGAATAAATCACTTTTCCATTGCGACGACGAAAAAAATCATGTTTGCAATATAATGATAAGAGATGTGGAAAAATGAATCATATCACACCTCTATTTATACTAAAAATAACACAACACACATAGGTGTCAGACCAATTGGCGCGACCTCTTATAACTTATACATATGCACCAATTGGAATGACAACACTAGGTGCATAAGTCAATCTAATTGAAGTCTCCTATTTAAATAAGAGAGCAGACGCCAATTGATCTGACACCGGTGTTTTGACATTTTTTTTGGAAAGTGGGGTAGTTTGGGAAATTATCTGAAATGTGGATTATTTTGGAAATTTTTTTAAAAAACTAGATTATTTGAGTAAAAAATTCTGAATCAAAACTCACGATTTTGAATTTATTAGCCTTTTATGTTTTTAATAAATTAGCTATTTCAATTCTATGGAGAATTATGTTGCAAAGAATGATATATATTTGGTAGTGTGACTTTGTTGTGGTATACATTGTTTTTTAATTCTTTTCTTATTTCCTAATACTTGTTTGTCCTCTTTATTACACTGGTTTCATAATTATGGTTCCTTTAGATGCATTTAATTGCATAGAGGTTTTCATTGCTTAGAGTACTTGATATTTTAGGGTGCAAATTTGAGGTGATTGTCTTGGATATGGTTCGTTGTCATGTGTTTTTGTTTCTTGGATATGCATGTTGATATTTGTGTATTATGCAATTTGATGCCACTTGAATTCTCGATTATGACAACCATTAAGAATTTATTGATGTGTAAAACGTTTAAGCTTCAATTCTTGATTGATGAATAAAAAAAGTATTTTAGATTGATGAAAGTTGAGGAATTTTGTTGTTAAATTCAAAAAGATATGGCTCATAATATGGATTGTGTTTGTAGACAAGTTGTTGAAATCTTACTTTGTGATTAATATCATGGTTTTTGTAACTCTTGCTTTGGAGTTTATTTATTTATGTAAAAAATGCTTATGGTGATTAGTCTTGTAATATTTACAAATGATTTGTACAAAACAAATATGCTCGTGTCTTATAGCTTCAAGAAGCAGGGACTCCACCTACAGATGGGTTTCAACAGCAACCTTAGTTACCAAACTTTGAACGGTGTTGAGTTCATGTTGGAGAAAGTGCTTAATCCTTAAGTATTCAGCACATCAGTTCCGGTTCTGAGGTGCCAACCAATGTTCTTGGTGAAATGATATTTGCTATGTTGGCAAGGTTGACAGGGACACACACCGTTGGCAAAGAGAATCTATAGCATGCAAGGGTTGGGTTAAGTGAATAGAGGTTGGAATAGTTGTAAGCATTGGTTCACTTGTTAAAGGAGAGGATGGATTTACTGCCTTACTAGGTTCTCCAACTTCAAATAGAACATGTGACCTGAAAAAGTTTGGATAAGCCAACTTTATATATCAACTTACATGCATAATGTGAAATTATCCAAACCAACGATACTATAGATTTTGTTTACAAGATAATTGAAAATGTGAAAGTTATCCAAGAACTACTTGTATAATCGATTATTCTCTCCATTCATTTTTAAATGTCAGTTTTTTTGACTTTTTAAACATTAAAAAAAACTAATTAATATTGTTACTTTTTAAATAATATTTCTTTTTTTATCTATAATATTTTTAATTATTTATTTATATTTTTTTCATTTTTTTCTCTCTATAATAATAATTTACTGATAATTTTGAAAAAAATATAATTAATACTATCTTCAATTTTGTAAGTGATAATTAAAGAAATAAAAAATTATTAAAAAAATGTGTGTGTGTGTGTGCGTGTGCGTGTGCGTGTGCGTGTGCGTGTGCGTGTCGTGTGTGTGTGTTGTGTGTGTGTTGTGTGTGTGTGTGTGTGTGTGTGTGTGTGTGTGTGT